>NC_082665.1:152425561-152733686 GCF_025265405.1 Mesoplodon densirostris | reverse complement strand
TGTATACTGAATATTTCAATTCTATATATATATGGAATCTTAGTAAAAATAATTTGCCAAAGCTGATGGTACTCCCAAAGTGTTCATTTGCCTCAAATACAAGGAAGATGGCCTTTTATTCTCAGAGCATATTTATTTACTCTGACTTTGACACAAGATTTAGGCTCTCTAAAATGATAAAACATGATCTAGTCTATTAAACAAAAAACCATTTTTGCTCAGTACTCAGATAAAAGAAATAGCCTCGTGAAATATACAGTTAATGTAGATAAATGCACAGTTCAATTAATTCAAGATATAAGTACTATAATTCATCAGTTAGAGATTTTTCTATCAAGGAAAAGATGAAGTTATTCTACTGAACTTCAGTCACACCACACTAAGACCTGTAATCACCTTCCCTAGAAGATAGATTTATAAAGAGAATACAAAACACATGTAGTTCCAATAAGAAATAACTGCTTAAATATATATATACACACATATATATGCACTTACTGTTTAATACCAATATTATTTAATTCTAATACTAAGAACTGAGGGGACTATCCATTGAATCCATTTCAAACAAGGCAAACTGGATCTTAAAATCATTTCTTTCTCAGGGGAGGTAATAAAATGTATTAATCATGCCTCGCTGGAAGCAGTTGCTTCGTATGGAATAAACCTCTGCTTCCTGTCCCCAAGTAAGAATTCTAGAACTGCCTGGAACAAGAGAAGGAAGAAGGAAAAGTCAGGAAGGAAGGGAGGAAGGAAAAGCTATCCTGCCTCAGCGACAGGTACGGACCTCAGTGCCTCTAGGACTCTGCTTCGTCCGCTGCGGGCAGAGCGAGCGCTGTCAGGCGTTGAAGAGGCACTGTTACAATGACTTCTCGAAAGGGAAGTCCTCTGCCCTTGGGGTTTCACCAGTGAAGTTGCAGACATGATCTCCTGCAGCTGCTTTTGAAAGTTCTCTCTCATCTCCAAGGTCTGTGTCAGAGCTTGAAACAAACAGAAATACACCAATCAAGGTAAGTTTCTCCTTTCTATCATGCCCTATTCACATTAACTATTTTGTCTAGATTTGGTTGAACATAAATTTATTAACTTGACATTTATCAGATACTTACTATAGGCTATAGTAATGTACTAAGACTATGAATCCTGCAGAACATAAAGGCAACCATTACTACGAGGACTGTAGAGGAAATAATCAGGAAGCCCTTTGCAGACACTGTGCTAAGACCCACAGTCGTCATCCTTTTGTAGAGCTCCCTGCCTGCTTCTGACCCTCTCATGTTCTGTACTACACCAAGGTACATTACAGTCATTTATGATTTTCCCCTATGGTCCTCAAAAACACAGACCACACCATACTTATCTTTGGTTTCCTTGTAGACTAAACATTGAAGTAGGTACTAAATAAAGATTTTTGGAATGAACAGAGTGGGACTAACTAAAAAGGTAAAGCATAGACAGGGAAAGCTATGGTAGGGTGAGAAAAATAGAAAATATTAATCCATTAAAAAGAGGACACCTATAGATATAAGGTTATTCAATGATGCACTCTTTATAACAGCAAGAAATTAGAAATAAACTACATTCCCATCAACAAGGAACTGGCTAAATAAAGTGGGCCATTCATACTGTGAATACTATACAGTTGCCAAAAAAAGGGAAAATGACTGAAAAAGATCCTATGTACTAATAAAGACACTCCACAGGTAGAACTGTTAAATAAAAAGATCAGGATCAAAGTATAAAACAGAATATACAATAGTCAATATTTACATTTTTTTTTTTAAAGTGGGGAAGGAGAAAACTTATATATTTATTTTTGGCTGTCTTGGGCCTTTGTTGCCGTGCACGGGCTTTCTCTAGTTGTGGCGAGCAGGGGCTACTCTTCGTTGCGGTGCACGGGCTTCTTATTGTGGTGGCTTCTCTTGTTGCGGAGCACGGGCTCTAGGCGCGCAGGCTTCAGTAGTTGTGGCACACAGGCTTAGCTGCTCTGCGGCATGTGGGATCTTCCCAGACCAGGGCTCAAACCCATGTCCCCTGCATTAGCAAGTGGATTCTTAACCACTGCACCACCAGGGAAGTCCCAGAAAACACGTTTGATTGTATGCATAAAATAGCTCTAGAAGGCTCCATAAGAAAATAACATCAGAAGGGTGGGAGGAACTTTTCACACCTCCTTCTGTACCTTTAAAACCATGTGAATTTATGTTAAAATATACTGTGCACATAATAAAACTTTTTGAAAGTCACTGAAAGGAACTGAACCAAAGGACAAATGTTTAAAAAATTCCCAACTCCACCTACCTTTAATAGAATAGGGCTGTGTCACACTAACTCTGTAAAATACCTAGTTCCACACATTTCACAGGTTTCACACTTAAATCACTTAAAGCTTTGTTAACTATTACTTAATGATTGGCATGGAACCTCAATTCAATCCTCAAATATATGCTTTACTTGTATTTAGCAACACAGAAAAAAACTTTTATTTGTCCATCTGATGCAAAGGAATCATTCCATATTAAAGATACATATTTATAAATTTTTTTGTTTGTAATTTAAAATATTTTACCTCCTTTAGAGTTATTCCTTCCATTTCCATTTGATGTTGCTGGTTCTTTATTACTGGTGGTCATACTGTCTATATCATTTTCTTCTACGGGCAAATGATCTGGCTATTGAAGGAGAAAAATTACCACTTCTCAAACCAAGCCCAGTATAAGGTTTCACAGCAATAAATGATTGTACATTCAGCTTAAAGAGGGGGTAAATGTATCATCCATATCATCTACCTCATCATCCTTCGCTGTCAAATCAGCTGAGAGTAGTAGTCGGTTATTACAAAGTCTGCCATCTTGCACTGCACTGATATCCAAGCTCATTTTGGGATTATAAGTATGTGGATAAAGAGATTCAGGAAGATGTTTATACTCCTGGGCACACTGCAATACAATGGTGTGCTTTAAAACAGGACTGAAAAAAAAATCTTAGCAAATAAGTGATGTCAAGTAGAATAAAGACAGCTAATACATTATGTTCTAAGATGGCAAGAGTCCACAAAATTAAAGTTTTGAAAAGTACTTTACACTTAAAAATTCCATCAAATGACAAATTGTCCTCACTTTTTAAATGTCATGTCCACTAAAGTATAAAATCTAATTCTATTTCTATGCTTTTGCCAAGGTATCTATCACATTCCAGGCAATACCCAGAAAGGAAAGGAAAGGGAAGAAGAGGAAAGAAAAGAAGCTGTATTGGCATGCTAAATTAATTCTCCTCAAATTATAAAATTTTCTTTCATACCATTTTTTTTTTTTTTTTTTTTTTTTTTTGCGGTACGCGGGTCTCTCACTACTGTGGCCTCTCCCTTTGCGGAGCACAGGCTCTGGACGTGCAGGCTCAGCAGCCATGGCTCACGGGCCTAGCCGCTCTGCGGCATGTGGGATCTTCCTGGACCGGGACACGAACCCGTGTCCCCTGCATCGGCAGGCAGACTCTCAACCACTGTGCCACCAGGGAAGCCCTCATACCATTTTTAATTAGCAAAAAGAATCAGAATCTGAAAGAGTACCCATTAAAGACTCGTTAAGCATTTAAGGATTAAAGATCTTAATTTTTTGATGCCAAAGATATGAAATGTGTAATTAACTAAGGTTATCGAACTTGTTTACATACAAAGAAATGGGTTTGTGCCTTGAAATACTGTTTACATGCATTTTCATTTAACAGGGAGGGGAGGGAAAAAAGTATGGCTTACTTCTAAAAGCCAGTGCTCTGAAACAATGTGTATTCCTCTTTCTTTTACAGATTTATACTCCCGATTAGTGTCATTTGGTCTCCCTTGATAAATGAAATGAGTCACTGTCTCATCAAAACTCCACCTGGAACAAGCAAACACACAAAAAAATGAATACCTGAGAGAAATAACTACATTCGTTTAAGATGATCATTACTGTCTATAAACAGAATACTCTGACCTTCTCAAAACTTTCAAGAACCAGAGTAAGCAAAAAACATTAAATGACAGGCTCCACTTTCACTGTCAAATTTTATACATATATCTCTAGGTATATAAATGCAGAGATATATTTAGAAGGATATTCTTGAAAATATTACTTTCCTTTGTATACTTTTCTAAATTTTCAATTTTCTTTTATAATATCATTTTATAAAGGTGATATAACAATAAAAGTATTTCCAAGTTAATGAAATAGCAAAGCATCCAATCTGTCCTCCAGTTGTTGGCAGCCACTATTCACTGTACATTTGCTCTGTGCCCCATAACACACTGTGTACTTTACATAGCATTATTTCATCCATTCCTCACAACAATCCTAAAACAATGTATTTATTTCACTCATTTAACAGATAAGAAAACTGAAGGGCATGGTTAAAGTAACCTTTTCAAGGATATTCAGTGAATAAGAGGTAGAGCCAGTTTTGACTTCAAAACTCACACTCTTAGCTATTACATTATGCTCCTGATTTCCTTCCATTTAATATTTTCTTGATTATTTTAGGAAAATAATCTAAAAAGAGTAAAATATGTCATCCTTCAAAAGATCAAGTAAAAACCAAGGAGGAAATAAAAATTGTAATTCCAAATGTAATCACCAAAATAAAGGGAGGTTTCTCTTCATGGATACCTAACATACTTCCCATTTCCTAAATAAGAAATATCTCTGAACTTTTTTTTTTTTGGTCATGTCGCTCGGCTTGCGGGATCTGAGTTCCCCGACCAGGGACTGAATCCTGGCCACGGCAGTGAAAGCCCAGAATCCTAACCACTAGACCACTAGGGAACTCCTATTTCTGAACTTTTTAAATAGCCAAGTTAAACAAATTAAGAAGGAATATTCCCTCCTAAATTATATTATAAACATTCTATTTCTCACTGCCCATGTGTCCTTAAAAATAATAGTGAAAAACCCCTTGCTAATTGAATTGCCAGTCTTTCTAATAATTGTTTCTATTTCTGCTGTGAGGTAAAACAGTAAAATGTAAATAAATTATCAAGATAATTTTTTTTAAAAAGGAATATCTTTTGCCTGAATCATCTTGGTTTACTACTATCCAACTCCACTGTGATAATACAAAAACTGTGCCTTTTAGTCCTTCAAGAACAGACCATCAATGGCTGTAGACAGTAAAGGTAGATAGATCAGGAGTTGGCAAATTTTTTCTTTCTTTCTTTCTTTCCTTTTTTCTTGGCTGCACTGTACAGCATGCAGGATCCTAGTTCCCTGACCAGGGATGGAACCTGTACCCGCAGTAGTGGAAGCACAGTCTTAACCACTAGACCACCAGGGAATTCCCAGGACTGGCATTTTAAATCTTACAGAAACACAAGTCCTACCTATATGTTCCTTTTAAATCTTACATCAACTCCACATCCAAACAGAATACCGAAGGAAGCATTCAATTTTGACAAATATGTATACTCTCATAGGGCTATTGTGAGAATGAAATAATACTTGCCTCATACTAAGCACTCAGCAACTAGTAATAGGTAATATAAGTATAATAGTAATATATAATATTAGATAATTACATAATTATTATAGAATAATATATCTATAAAATAGACAATACAAATAATAGTTATAGTAAGTAAGAAAGCTTTACCCTTCGACAATAGATGAATTAAACACTAAGGTGCTTATAACTACCACGGACCCATTTTATTTTTACATTCTCCTGATCTAATTTCTTTATCAAAAAGAAAGATAACTGAAATGACTTACCAAAGGGAAAGATAATCATATTCCTCAAACTGTTTGTTACTTGTAAAACCAATCATTATGCTATCTATGAATGGCTGAAAACAAGTGATCAAGAAAGCAAGCACCACAGACAATGAAGGAATACAATCAATTCAGGATTGGCCGGAATAGGCAAGGGTCTCTCATTGCCTGATACTGATGCCATTTATGCTAGAGACCTGTCTCTAGTTTGGCTGTCAGTTTGAGAGTGGATCTGATAAACTATGTCTCCAAAGTAGTAAAAATGATAGAAATTCAAACATCCTCAAAAAGACACTTTTAATTCAGGAGTGCTGCAGTACTTAGTACTACGTACAGAAAGGCTCTAATTTGAAAATCACTAAGAAACATGCTTAATGTCAGACCTAAATGTATTACTAGACTATAAACTCCTTGAAGACAAGGATTTTTTTCTAGATTATACTCATTCATGGATCCCAAGTTTTTAGAAGAGTGGCACAAAATAAGTTCTCATATATTTGTTAAACATGCCCTAAAAACAAACTTGTAAGAGTGAATTAATATGGCAGAGAATATTTTAAAAGGATGTGCTAAATTAAAAGTCAATTAGAGAGATTTTGTAGATAATATGACAAACTAAAAGTCAAAATAATGTTTTTTGTAGATGCTCACAACAGTTTTAGGTTTCCCTATAAATTTAGGCCATATCACCACCAAACAGAAAGATGAGCCAACTACCTGTAGTCTGCACCTAGAGAGGCTGCAATCCCATTTAGTTCACTCTGCTTCTTACTGAGTTTTTTACTAACACATACCACTACCTTGTGAAGTGGCTTTGGAGCTTCTTCCTGCCCATGGAAAATAAAAGAAACAGATCAACCATTATTGTTTTAAGTGTTTTTTTTTATCTAAAACTTCCTTATAATGAGAGATTTAATTCTACCTTTTCTGACTGGGCATCTTTCAGTTGAGGGCTGGCAGAAAGAGTGACAGTATTTCGAGAGCTATTTGCCACAGCAAGTTTCAAGTTTCTGACGATGACTTCCGAGAGTGGTGTACTCAGTTTCCTCTTCTGCTGGCTGGGACCTCCTGGAGTTTCCAAGGCTGCAAGTGCATCCTGTATGTATGGAGGGGGAGAGGGAGAAAGGAAGAGAGGAAAAGGAGAAGACAAGGAGAGAGAAAGGAAGAAGAGGGGAGAGAAGGGAAGAGAGAGAGGTACACAGAATAAGGAAAGAGGGAGAAAAAAGAGGTAAAGAAAGGGAATAATCCTCAATATTAATTGGATTATAGTTTTAACCTCCTCCAGTTTTCCTCTAAACAACAATAAAAAGACTGAACTAGTATCTATTATGAAGAAAAAAAATTTCATACTGTCCAGCAAATTAGTTCAAAGAGACTGACAAGCTTACATTTTCAGCAGCACTTACCACATTTGTCTGATCTTAGAGTTGAAGTTGGTTAAAATTAATGATACCAAAAAACAAAATAAACGAACAAGTAAACAAACAAAACACACAGACGGAAACAAGTAAGGATGGATATAAACAAGACATGAACTATAAAGAAGGTTAAAAAGTTAGATTGAGCTGAGAATTGTGAAAAATCTTCAAAGGTACAAAATGTATTCCTGTTCCCAAGCCACCCACAATTCCCTCGTGAGCAGAGGTCACTGCTGTCCAGGGCTCGTGCTCATTCTCTTTCCCATCTACACAGTATTCCATGTATACAGCAGAAGGTATTTAACCAGTGCGCAACTGATGAATGTTTAGATTAACAATCTTTTGCCAGTATAACGATGTAGTGAATAACCTTGCACACACACATTTTGCACCCACAAGAGTAAAGGGAACCATTTAAGCAAAATGTGCGCACCAACACTGACATTCTCACGAGCAAAGCATTAGTGTTTCCCAACATGCTTGACAGCACAGTGGGTAATCAGATTTTTCTTTTTTGAGAATCTGATAGGTTAAAAAATATATCTGCATGCTTTAATTTTCCATCCTCTTATACTGAATGAGGTTAAACATCTTCATGCATATATAATATTTCTATTCAATTTTTTGTGACATATCTCTTCCTATCCTTTGCTTATTTTCCCATTGGGTTATTAGTCTTTTTAAAATATCCACTTGCCTAAATATATCTGTATAGATTTTTATGCACATATATACCCACTATGATATGCACATATTCGTTCCCAATTTGTCATTTGTCAAATTTTCGCCATGGAGAATTTTTTTTAAAACAAATACTTTTATTGCATATTTATAAAATCTGCATAGTTGAATGTAGATAATTTTTTAGTGCTGTCAAATTCATATGAATCTTTTATTTCTTTTGGTATTATGTTATAGTTAGAAAGACCTTCCTCACAACGGAATTATTTAAAAACAAACTCACTCTCTCATGGCCTGTTCTAGTATTTTTATGCCTTCCTTTCTTGTACTTAAGTATCGGATCCTCAGAAATTCATTCTGATGTAAGGTTTGAGGTTTTATCCTAACTGTTTTCTCAGATGGCTACCCAGCTGTCTGATTTGAACGTCCCCTTAATCACATAATGCATTCTTCTATCTATGGGGTGTAATCTTCTGCACTGATTTGATTATTCACGTAACAATAACACACTGCTTCAATTACTGAAGCTCTATAAGATGTTTTAATAATTAGTAGGGCTAGTGCCTTCCCTTAATTATTCTCTTCAGAATTTTTATACTATTTCTGCTTATATTTTTAATAGGATCTATATTATCTTTTTAGATCTTTAGGATGTTTAATCTTTTTTTGAGAACATGGTAAGGCTTTCTATTTGCAAAAGTTTTTTTTGTTGTTGTTTTTTAACTTCTCTGCAGCATTTAAAAGAATTCTTCATATACAAAAGAAATCGGAGCGCCCACACCATGTCTACCCGCCTTCTGCACCTATGCCATGAGCACTGCTTTCCTTCTGGTACTTTCCCCCACTTAAACATTAGATCCCAACCCCTCTCACTAATTCTCCCCTCTCATCTGCACCATCAACTGGATCTCTACTGATCCATCACATTGGCATACAGTTATTTCTTCCATTTTAAAAAAAACAACCTTCTTTTGATCATACTTTGCCCTACAGCTGGCACCCCATTTCTTCATTCCCCTTTACAGTAAGACTCCTCAAACGCATAGTTATAGTCAGTGTCCCGAACACTTCCCACATTCCTGTAGGAACCCACTTGCTTCCACCTCCACAATGTCACAATAACCCTTATTGTTAAGATCATCAGTGTCCACAATGCCAAATCCCGTGGTCAACTTTCTATTCTCACCTTTGTTGATCTTTCAGCAGCATCTGACATAGTGAACTACTCCTTCCTCAATACTTTCTTACTTGGCCTCTAAGACAATCTCTAGGCTTCCTCTTCCCTCACTGGTGGCTCCTCTCACTCTCCTTTGCTGCTTCCTTCTCTAAATGTGAGCCCCTACGGGTGTTCCTTAGACCTTTTCTCTTTTCTTCTTCTGCTCTCTTGGCATCTCTTATATGGCTTTAAATATTACCTACAAACTCGGATCTCCAAATTTCTTTCTCTAGCCCAGACCACTCACCATTCCTCAAACTTCAGGCTTTATGTGTAACTGCCTATTTGACAAAAGTACTTAGATGTCTAACAGGCATCTCAAACTTTATGTGTCCAAAACACGAGCTCTTGATCTTTAGGCTCTAATCCCAAAGCATTCTATTCAACTCAGTTGAGCTCCATTTTTCTAATCTCAGACCAAAATTCAGAGAAGCCAAATTCTAAACATTTAAAAACTTATCATGGGGCCTCCCTGGTGGCGCAAGTGGTTGAGAGTCCGCCTGCCGATGCAGGGGATACGGGTTCGTGCCCCGGTCTGGGAGGATCCCATGTGCCGCGGAGCGGCTGGGCCCGTGAGCCATGGCCGCTGAGCCTGCGCGTCCGGAGCCTGCGCGTCCGGAGCCTGTGCTCCGCGACGGGGGAGGTCACAACAGTGAGAGGCCCGCATACCGCAAAAAAAAAAAAAAAAAAAAAAAAAAAAAAAAAAAAAAAAAAAAAAACTTATCATGTATTATGGAAAATTGATTGAGAATGATCAATATCTAGACATATCCTTGTAAAACTATTAGACTTTAAAAATAAAAGAAAAATCCGCATGGCTTTCAGGTAAAAAAGAAATAATTTACAAAGACAACATAATTAGATTGGCATTACAATTTTCAAAAACAACATACATAAAAGCAAGGTAGGGAGGGCTTCTTTGGTGGTGCAGTGGTTGAGAGTCCGCCTGCTGATGCTGAGGACACGGGTTCATGCCCCGGTCTGGGAAGATCCCACATGCCGTGGAGCGGCTGGGCCCGTGAGCCATGGTCGCTGAGCCTGCGCGTCCAGAGCCTGTGCTCCACAACGGAAGAGGTCACAACAGTGAAAGGCCCGCATACCGCAAAAAAAAAAAAAAAAAAAAAAAAAAAAAACCAAGGTAGCAGTGGACCAGCATTTTCCGGAAACTCAAGCAGGAAAAAAAAAAAAGCAAACCAAGAATAGTACATCTGAACAATTTGCTGAAGAATCAAGGCCTTAGTAAAAGTTTTAAAGGTGGAGAACTTCATTCCTACCAAAAGAGGACTGGGAAGCTTCACAAAGGACAGACAGTGGGCATTTCATATATTTAAATGCAGAGTTAAGATTAAAACAAGGGTGAGGTCCATGGGTTGAAGAATATATAAACATTTTATTTTCTGACAAAGTAGACAAATATAACTAAAAACAGTGGAAGAGAGAAAAGGTGGAAACAGAATAAGATCATTGACTGCAATAGAAGCAGTAAGCAGGGGATCTAGACATAATTTAAAACTGACATACAAAAGGTTAAGAAGAAGGGGGAATAAGAACACTATAAGAAACCATGAGAATAAAACAAACAAACTCTTTCCTAAATACCAAAAGAAAAAAAAACGCAAAGAGGACACAATAAGTGAAGAAACATATAATAAAAATATATAAAACATAATCACGAAGCAATTACAATATAATATATGACAGAAATGAGACCAAATACAATATAAGTCATATTAAATGTGAATGGGCTTAACCTGCCTAACTGAAAGATTTTCAAAATAGCTCAAAAAGCAAACCCAACTCTATGCTGTACACAGGAGACCCACTTAAAACACAGCAATCCAAAAAGGCTAAAAATGAAGGAATGCACAGATTTATAAGGGAAATGAAAACAGTAAGAGAGAAGCGATTGAAATCCTGATACCAAAGTACACTTCAAGCCAAAAGCATTAAATGAGACAAAGGACACATTCCTACTTACAAACAGTTATGACTATCTATGCACTAAGTAATACAGCAATTATCTACTCAAAACAAAAACCACATCAGATGCAAGGAGAAATAACACACCAATATTAGGAAACTTGAAAATACCACTTAGTATAAGAAGAGTTAAATGAACAAAAAGTAGGAAAGGATATAAAAGATCTAAACAATATAATCAATATGTCAGACTTCTATCTATAGAGAGAAAACCCTGATAAAGAATATATCTTCTTATCAAAGAATGTTCTCAAAAGTCAAAGAATGTTCTCAAAAACTGCTCATATATCAGAGTACAAAGAAAAGATCAGTAAGTTCTGTGAAGTAGAAATATTACCAACAAAAGTTTGATCACAAGGCAATAAAACTAGACATTAAAAATGAAACAAACAAAATCCTTCCATCTGGAAATTAATGAAAACTCTACATATCTGAGTAAAAGGTTATGTGAGTATTCCTTATACTATTTTTATTTTGCAACTTCTTGTAAGTTAGGAATTATTTCCAAGTATAATATTAAAAAAAAACGTATAATACTTCTTTGGCAAGGATGGGGAAACTGGGTGCTCAATACACTATTGGTGGGAGTATAAACTGGTACAACCATTTGGACAGCCTGTCAGTCTCTACTGAAGGTGAAAGATGACCCAGCAATTTCACTTCTAGGTATATACCAAAAAGCAAAGCATGTATACATATTCCAAGAGACATGCACAAGAATGTTCACAGTAGTGCTATTTGTAAGAGCAAAAAACTAGTAACCACCTAAATGCCCATCAACAGTAGACTGAATATGTAAATTGTGATATATCCATATACTGGATTATTACACAGTAATAAAATCAATGAATTATAGTTAGAGGTAGCAACATGGACAAATCTTCTAAATGAAGGTTGAACAAAAATAGACAGACTCATAATACATGTTATGATTCCACCTATTTAAAAGTGAAAAACAAGCGTAACAAAGCTAGTGTTAGGGGCTTCCCTGGTGGCGCAGTGGTTGAGAGTCCGCCTGCCGATGCAGGGGACACGGGTTCGTGCCCCGGTCCGGGAGGATCCCACATGCCGTGGAGCGGCTGGGCCCGTAAGCCATGGTCACTGAGCCTGCACGTCCGGAGCCTGTGCTCCGCAATGGGAGAGGCCACGTCAGTGAGAGGCCCGCGTACCGGGGGAAAAAAAGAAAAAAAAAAAAAAAGCTAGTGTTAGAAGTCAGGAGTATTACCTTTGGGAAGGAAGGAGGAAGAAGTGATGGGAAGCGAGGACTTGAGGAAGATTCTATAGCATTGGCAATGATCTCTTTCTGAATATGTATTGTGTCTTCCCAACTGTTAACACTAATGTTTCATTTACCAGCACATTTGTTGTACTTTTCTGGATGTGTGTCAATTAAAAATTAAGTTAAATAAGGGGTGCTTTTTATTGTGAGGGCTAATGTATGTTCAATTTTGTGACCCACATGGAATCATGGGCCCTTCTGTTTTCAGAGAAAAAATTCAAAATACCATTTTACATCAATTTGAAGAACCACTGATTATAAGATGAAGAACTATTTTATATATCACAAAAGACAGAGGGAGAGAGAGACACTGCTAAATACACTATGACTAAACAATGAAACCTTTAAATGTCTTTTGTACCTTCACTGAGACTATTTCTATTTCAGAACCATCAGCTTTTCACTGCAAGGTAGAAGAATGGTCTCAATGACTAGAAATATTTCTACTAACTTCTTGTCTCCCAATATTATTTCATTTACTATTCAAAGAGTCTATGACCTTTGAGACCTTGGAAATCATCTAGATATGCTCCATGATTTTACAGACGGGGATAATGAAACCCAAGAAGGTTGACTCGCCTTAAAAGGCTGCAAAAGGAAAAGCAGAGGCCTGACTCGATCTTGCAGTTCCCAAACCAGTGGTTTTCCTCTACTTCTTAAGGCACAAGGAACAGTGTTATTCACAGCACAAAATGTCACTTCAGAAGAAATTTGATCCAAGATTTAGCTTGGAGAAAACTGTCCTGGGTATCAATTTATATTTATTTTCTAAAGATGAACAATCTGTAAACTTTAAGTCTGCTCCAAAACATACTAGTAAAGATTATTAAACTCTATGAGTAAAACCTCAATAGATAAACCGTACAATAATTTTGCAAAGTCATGGATTAAAAAAACATGGTTTGAATAGCCACTTGAAAGGCCAAAAACTACTAAAGGAATAGTGAAGAAATTATCTTTGGGGAATGAAAGGAAACCATTTGAGAAGCTTGAATTAGCCCTTGATTTGTGAATGAATTTTTCAGAAAGGGAGCCATACTCCAGTGCTCAGAAGATCAAAGAAAGATGCACACTTAACTCATCTTTTTAAGGGAAATGATTGAAAAGTAAAGTGGTAACAGACATTTTCAGAAAGAGCACCGGTGTACTCCTAGAATCAAAACATAAGTAGCAATGTGTTTATGTTATTTTACAGTTTACGAAATTATTTCATCACACAATTTCACTTAATCCTTATGATAAACCTGTAAGTTTTCAGAGTAAGTGATACTATGCTCTTTGTACAAAAGGAACTAATGCTCAGATATGTTAAATGATCTGAGTCATACCGTTCATGACAGATATAGGACTTGAATCCAGATGTCCTGATTTCACACCATATATATCTCTAGCTGTTACCTCTACCCTGGATATATGTAGAGACTCAATACTATGCATCTATTTGCCAACATTTCTGGAAGTTACTACTACAAACTTCAGAGGTGATGGAGAACTTGGTGCTTTACTTTATAAGCTATAAAACTGTTATCTCCAGGACCATTTTCTATAAGCCTTACCTTCACATCAAAGGAAGGCTTGAAGAGTTTGTCCTTGGACAGAAACTTTGATGGTGTATCCAGGCGTAATGAGGGCTCCTTCTGAAGTGGTTGTCCTGCTGCAGGGGAGACTGAAGCCTGTCCGGAGTGCTGTGAGATCACCGCATGGAAAGCTTTACTCTGAAAGCGGTTCATATCTAAAGGTGTAACGGCCATTTTTCTGTGAGTTTCCAGGTCTGTGACAGGATGCTCTGGAGTATCTGGATTTAGATTCACCCCGTTTGTTGTTTCAGTTTCCAAACTTTGTTCTAGAGCTTTAAAATGAAAAGAAACAAATGTGAGCCAGTAATGTCTTTTTGTGTCTAAAGAGGCCCACAAGAAGTGATGTTTTTACATCTTATTGTGAGTTTTCATGTGAATTCTCAAGTATACTTCAAACCACAAAGTTATATACCTACTTTCAAAGAAACAAACCAGACAATCTATTAAAATATGTGTTGAGTTAGGCAAGTACATCAACTGAAACAAATAATTAATGAAATTAGATTTCCTGTTTCATCTTGTTGTAACTTGAAATATTCTCAATAAACCTCGTAATTTGCCCAAAAATATAAATAATGTCATCTTAGTCAATGGCAGAGTAAAAAAGAAAATCCCAATTACATGCACTCAGAGTTAACAACTACGGTCAAGTTTTTGGAAAGTGCTTAATGAAGTTTTAATATTACTTTGCCTGCATTGTAAAATTTCCAGGTTGTCTAGAAAAAAGTAGTAAGTAATAGCTTTGAGAAGCTTCCCTGAAGTTTGCCCAGGGATGCCATCATCTTACAAGAGAGGCTACTGTGTCCTCCGACCCTGCCTCCTACCTTTTTTCAACATTTAACGAATACACTTATTAGACGGCTGCTCCGTGCCAGGCCCGATCTAGACAATGAAAATATATAATGCACAAGACACATGTACTCCTTGCCTTTTCAGGGCTTTTGGTTGAGCGGGGAAACATGAAAGTAACCTAGAATGGTAACACTGGGACGAGAGCTACAAAAGGCCAGGGTGTTATGGCAAGACAAAGGCCATACTTGGTGAGTCAAGGAAGGCTTTCCAGGGAAAGTGATACCCAAGTCGAGAACTGAAAGATAAGGAGGAATAGGCAAGAATGAAGCAGGTAAGAGATAACATGCAAAAGCCCAAAGATGAGGAATAGAGAGTACTTTACTCACAAGATGTGTCAGTATGAGCCACTGAAGGAACAGTAAATGGGATCTAAGCTCATTAGACTTCAAACACTGAGACCCTAGAATGTTCCTATATTGTTCTGTACCCTCTAACTTTCAGATAGTGCCTACACTTGATAGTACAGATACAAATTAAACATTTGTGCTATGAACGCATATTTATTTTGCCCACACCCCCAATAATGAGTGCCCAAGAGTGGCTCACGTGAAAGGGAGAAATTTTAATGACCTGTCCTAAAAGTAAGTTTTAGCACATTCATATCCCAGAAACCATCAAATTGTAAAAATATATATATAAAAGGACAAAATAAAAGTATTAACCTTCTTTAGGTGAATTTTTGATCAGAAAATGGCTTTCATTTGCTCTCTTTCCCAATCTAGCAGTCTCCAACAGCCAAGCTATAGTGACCGCTGGTAAATTCCACTTCTTGGCAGCTTCATATTTAGAACCACCTGGTTCTTTCAATACAAGATGTGTACTGGCAAACATGCCTTTCTTTGCATTGGATTTGCGAACGAAGAATTCTTGAACACTGAAAGTTACATTTAAAGAAAACTAAATGTCATATGCACAATTAGCCAGCAAAGTAAGAATGAAGTTTCTAATACGATGGTTTTGTTAGAGTTCTGAATATAAGAAAATACTCACAGATTAAAAGTTGGCTCTATTTCTTAAATTAAGCTAATCCACTTACAAGTGCTTACTCTAGAATGAAAATGTATTACTACAATTAAACTTTTTATAAAAACATAAGCAAATTAAACTAGACTTACAAGAAATAACCAGAAAAACCATCTATTTAATTAGTCATCACCCATCCACCTTGTCTTTCCTCCCAAAAGGAGGCAGCATGGAACAACTACGGGAGCAAAGGAAGAGTACGAATAACACATTGTATCGTTTAGCCCACTACAACTGCTCCAAGTATCTTCACATATCTCATTCGATCCTCTCAATATTTGTGAAATACCAATATTTTACAAATTATTGTAAAAATACGACCTGGGAAAAGATGCAGAGAAATTAAACGCCTTCCTCATGATCACAGAATATTAAAGAGAATATGGGGGCAAAAACAGAATATGAGATATAAACAGAATTGCCTTTTCTTTCAGGACTTCTGGGTTTTAGGTCTAGATCCCCACTTTTAAGATTTTTTTAATATTCCACATTTTTCCTAGTACTTTCATGGATTCATTTTTCACATTTAACCCACTGATCAATTAATTTGGTACTTATTTTGGGATGAGATGTTGCTCCAACTTTACTGAATCATATTTATTAAATAAACCATCTCTTCCTCAATAAGTGGAAATATCACTTTTATCATATACCAAATTCCTGTTTGTGTTTAGGTCTATTTCTAGACTTTCTGCCTGTTCACTGAACTTTCTGCTACTTACAGACACACTATTTTATCTAGTGAGGTTTACAATATATATTTAAATAACTATTCTACTTCAGAATTTTTATGACTTTCCTGCTTGCTAATATTTTCTTTGAATTTAAGAATTAGTTTGCTTATTGCCCTCTCTAAAAAATTTCTTTATAACGTTTAGTCTTCCTGTCCAAGAGCAGATACATCTTTCATACTGTTTAAGTCTTATTTATTTCCCTCAATAGCATTTTACAAGTTTCTGTAGCTCTTCCAAGTTTCCCTTTAAAATTCTTTTAAAAATCAAAGTATAGTTGACATACAATATTATATTAGTTTCAGGTGTACTACGTAGTGACTCGACATTTAAATGCATTACAAATGATCAACACCAAAAGTCTAGTAGCCATCTGTCAACATACAAAGGTAGTACAGTATTACTTTTTTCCTTATGCTGAATATTACATCCCCGTGACTTTTTAATTTTATAACTGGAATTTTGTACCTTTTTTTTTTTTTTGCGGTACGCGGGCCTCTCACTGTTGTGGCCTCTCCCGTTGTGGAGCACAGGCTCTGGACGCGCAGGCTCAGCGGCCATGGCTCACGGGCCTAGCCTCTCCGCGGCATGTGGGATCTTCCCAGACTGGGGCACGAACCTGTGTCCCCTGCATCGGCAGGCGGACTCTCAACCACTGCGCCACCAGGGAAGCCCGGAATTTTGTACCTCTTAATCCCCTTCACCTATTTTGCCCAACCTTCCATTCCTTTCCCCTCTGGTGACTACTAATTTGTTCTCTGTATCTATGAGCCTATTTTGGTTTTATTTTGTTTGTTCATTTGTTTTGTTTTTTTAGATTCCACACCATGTTGCTAGGTGTTTTATCTCTTATTACAGATTTAGTAAGAGACCTTTGTTTTCATTAGCTCTTCTAACTGGCTGTACATATGATGGTCAGTGACTTCTGTATATTAATATTCTACATAACCACTTTGCTGAATTTTTCTGTGAGCACCACTTCAGTCTGTTGCCATATTTTGTTATTGTTATTTGCTACAATTTCAGTTTTTTCCAAAAGCTTACTGTTTGGTATAATCCAAGTACACAACACAGCAAAAAAGGAAATATACAATTAATGAATTATCATAAGATGAAAACCCTTATATCCACCACCCACGTCAGAAGACAGAATCTTACCAGTCACTCCAGAACCTCTCCAATGTGCCTCTTCTCAGTTACTAACCCCCTTCCCTCCCTTGCTAACAGTAGCCACTATTTGGATATTTATGATTATCACTTCCTTACTTTTCTTTTGTTTTATCACATAGTGCATCCTTAAACACTACATTTAATTTTTTATGTCTTTTAGCTTGCAGGTTCCCTCTTCTTTCCTTGCCCCCTTGTTGAAGACAGTATAATGTAGAGTTATCTCAGAGTCTGGATCTTGCTGATTGTATTGCTGTGCTGTAATAGAACGTTATTCTCCTGTATTTCCTATAATTCAGTAGTTGAATCTAGGTTTTATTAGATTGAGGTTTCATTATTTTGCTAAGACTACTTCAAGGTGGTGATGTATTCTTCACAAGGAAGCATATAATGTCTGGTTTTCTCTTTAGTATGTGATTAACTGTTGGTTTTCAATGCCTAGATTCTTTCATTTATTAGGAGTCACAATCTTATCATTCCTTTTTCACTTATTTGTTGGAATTCTTCTATAAAGGGAAATTGTCTTATCCATTATTATGGTACTCTGATACAGACTGTATAGCAAAGGCAGGATAAATATTTGATCCTTTCTCTTTATTTACCAGCTTTCAAAATAATGAGTTGGTTTCCTAGCATCCTTCAAACATGACCAATTAGCTTAGTTTGTTTGGTGCCATTATGAAGTTATGATTTAAACATTATTTGATGTGTCTGGATCCACTGCCATTATTATTTCTAGTGACACTTAACTTTTCCTGTCTTTGGCCAGTGGAGTTCCTTTTGACACAACCCTTCCTACTAGTCTTCAATAATATATCAATACTTGCTCTCTGTTCTGACAAAATGTTTCAGACTCACTGGTATCTTCTCTGCCCCAGACCTAGAACTGATCATTTCTTTAAGCTTTAGTTTCTTTTAGTGGGAAGTGGTATTTTAAGGTCACAATGTGGGCACTGGTGTTGCTTGTTACTATCAGGTTGATAATGATTTCTAGGCTTAAAAGTGGTTTTGAATTCCTCTTTGAACCAAGAGTTACTAAAAAGTTCTAAAATGTCCAGTTGATAAAGTCTTTTCATTTTCTATTTCTACTACTCATTTCTAATTTTGGGGTTTTTTTTTTTTTTTGCACTGTGATTACAGAATATGGTCTCCACTCTTTCTACTTCAGGGAACTTACTGAGGTTTTCTTTGTGGCCAATTTCTATACAAGCAACGTTTATGAGTGTTCCAAAGGTGCTTGAAATGGTATGGTCACTGTTTTAGGGTGGATAGCTAACTATGCTGTTTAAATCTGTATCCTTTCTTGTTTTCCATTTGACCTGTCATGAGGTAAAAGGTGGGAATTAAAGTCTCCTACAGTTAATGTTTCTGCTGATTCCTCATTGAATTTCCTGCTGTTTTTGTTCTATGAATGGCAGTCACGCTCTATTTGGTATATACATATTTTTCACCTTCAGTGTGAATAGCACTCTTTATTTACAGTGCTCTTCTTTTTCCTGTTTAATGCCTTTTGATTTGAATCCAAACTTGTCTATGACATTAAAACTGCAACACTCTCTTTTCTTTTGATATATCTTTGCCCATCTTATTTTTTTCCCCGAATGTTCCGGATCATTTCGGTTTAGATGTGTCTCTTGTTTAAAAGCATTTTAAGTGCTGCTTAATGATATAATCTAAAAGAACTTTTCCTTTAATGTAAAGTTTAGTTCATTTATATTTATTTATATAATGAGTTTTCTACTTCCTTTTTAAATAGCCACCATTAAAGTTCACTTACAGGTTGGGCTAATTTGGATTTTGGAACTTTAAAATGAATTTAAAATTTTTTTTTAAATTAAAATGAATTTTAAAATTCACTTTCTTTCTCCCAAAGTAGTCATTATTCCTGCTTAACATCTGCACTGCAGAAAAACAATGAATGTTCATTGAAAAAGAACAAATCATCCATATGGCACATGGAAGGAAATAAATAATGCTTAGATAAGCAACACTCAATAACTACCTATGTATCAGCTTTAAATATTCCCTTTCCTGGTAGGTAAGCATTAATACCTGGAGTCTTAACATTTGCCAGGCAGCCTTCTAACAGCATTCTCCCTCTCCCACTTTGAGCCATCACATAGATATTCAACACACTCCTCATAAATATTATAAAGACACCCAGTGAAATCCTAATTTGAATGCTCTTCTATAAGTCAAAACAAATAAAAAGTACACCAAGACAGCAGGTACACTAAAAATACTACATACCTTGCTCCAAGGCGATTTGCTAAGAATGTCAACGAATCTTTTTCAGCTCCTGCACACTGGCTGAATGAAAGAACACAATCCTCTAAAGGAGTCATTCCTGCCATTACTGGGACTGGTGTGAAGAGAGGATTTGACTTTGGATCAATTAAAGTCTGATAGTCTATACAAGTTACCTTTTAAAAACAAGAGAAACAATAACATCAACCTGAAATAAGCAACTAGTGGTTAACACTGGTTCAGTTACAGTAACAGTAATTTTAGTTTAGATGAAAAGCAATTTTACTTTCATATAAATGTGCATATATGCGCATTCTCAACCATTTAAAATTATAACATTAAAGAAATACATACACATCAATCCATTATATAGGATGTTAAAATCAGTCAGATTTATCATCGAATTTATTGAATTTTGCTTAAAATTTAATTTCTTCCAATGTATTACCATTTTTTCTTTGAAAGTTGAAAAATAAATCAATGATGAAATTATTAGTGATAAGCCAGCAAGATGGAATAATACAAAAGTGTATGTCATGTTTTGGTAGTAAGAAAATTAGGAAAATTGAAATAGTATGAGATGACCTGTAGCAACTTCCTAAGAAGGAACACTGCTGGTGTGGCCCCTCTATTCTACCAGGATTAGGACCATGAAGCTTGCATAGTTTATTATTTACAATTTCCTTTGCTAAAAGCAAAATCCAGACAGTGCTCAAACCCAAATACCAATTTACTGAAACGGAACTGCCTAAGAAATAAACGTGTACTCTTAGTTTCAGACATCCTTCAATACTACATTTCAACTGATACAGTGTTTTCTTACCAGCCACGTATTTGTAACAACTTCTCCCACAGTTGCCTGTACTTCACACCCCAGCAGAGGAACCACAGCATAATCAGCAACAACTCTGCTCTGAAGTGACACAATTTTTCCAGCATTTTCTCTTATGATAGTTGCAATATTAAATTCATTTTCATTACTAAAACCTAAAACAAGAAAACTCTTTTGGCTAAATAAACCTTCTTCAGTAATTGTAGAAGCATCAGGGAGGCAATGACTGACGGAAGACTGGTTTTCTTCTTGCAGAGAAATATGAGTAGAATCAATAAGGGGCTCCACATGAGCAGAATCATTAAAGGGCCCAACTTCAGACTTCGCAACTTCAACTGGAACAGAAAAAGAAATGTTTTCTAACAGGTAGTTTATTTTATAAAGTTTATTTCCTAGTAAGGATATTAAGGTAACATGGAACCTGAGAACTGTGATCACACGTATAAAACTAAGGCTTTATAAGCACACAATGAAGAAAGAATATGAACCATCCCATTCTCTGGGTTCCCAGGAGTGTTATCAGTATTACTAGGACAACAGCAATCATGTTACTATTCTAAGTATTGCTAGTGTACTAGAAAACTCTAATTAGTTGAAAATTATGAAGCTCCAATAACTCCATGGGCCTGTTTGAGTTCCGAAACTGGTTCAGATAATTCACAACAGAATTAAGAAAATATCCTTAAGCAAAAAATGGAAGCAACAGGCTTAAGTGGTCAAGCCCATCACATGGAAATAACTGAATAAATACAATAATAAGAGAATTATGGTTACTTCCCTTTCAAAAATTTCTAAAAAGTTTCATAATGAAATTGGAGCTATTTAGCTTCTATATAGATTCTTAAGAAAACAACTGATCAAGGACCCAACAGTCTCAACAATTTCATTTCAGGATAAAGTTGGCTGATAAATGGGTAGTAGAAGAAAAAACCATAACTATTTTAAAATATACATGTCAATAATGAAAATGCCGCTGCTGCCAGTGTCCTAGTCCTCACGGTGAGACACAGCTACCCCCTGCCTCTGCAGGAGACCTTCCAACACTAGCAGGGTGTTATACACTGGAAAAGTCCTGGTTTAAAAATAAAGGGATTAGGAAAGGGCAGACAGCAGAAGCAAGAATAACTGCAGTCCTGCAGCCTGTGGAACTAAAACCACATTCACAAAAAGACAGACAAGATGAAAAGGCAGAGGGCGATGTACCAGATGAAGGAACAAGATAAAACCCCACAAAAAAAAACTAAATGAAGTGGAGATAGGCAACCTTCCAGAAAAAGAATTCAGAATAATGATAGTGAAGATGACCCAGGACCTCGGAAAAAGGATGGAAGCAAAGATTAAGGAAATGCAAGAAATGTTTAACAAAGACCTAGGAGAATTAAAGAACAAACAAACAGAGATGAACAATACAATAACTGAAATGAAAAATATACTAGAAGGAATCAATAGCAGAATGACTGAGACAGAAGAACGGATAACTGACCTGGAAGACAGAATGGTGGAATTCACTGCTGCGGAACAGAATAAAGAAAAAAGAATGAAAAGAAATGAAGACAGACTAAGAAACCTCTGGGACAACATTAAACGCAACATTCACATTATAGGGGTCCCAGAAGGAGAAGAGAGAGAAAAAGGACCAGAGAAGATATTTGAAGAGATTATAGTCAAAAACTTCCCTAACATGGGAAAGGAAACAGCCACCCAAGTCCAGGAAGCACAGAGACTCCCATACAGGATAAAGCCAAAGAGAAACACGCCGAGACACACAGTAATCAAATTGGCAAAAATTAAACACAAAGAAAAATTATTGAAAGCAACAAGGGAAAAGTGACAAATAATATACAAGGGAACTCCCATAAGGTTAAAAGCTGATTTCTCAACAGAAACTCTAAAAGCCAGAAGGGAGTGGCATGACATATTTAAAGTGATGAAAGCAAAGAAGCTAAAACCAAGATTACTCTACCCTGCAAGGATCTCATTCAGATTCCATGGAGGAATCAAAAGCTTTACAGACAAGCAAAAGCAAAGAGAATTCAGCGCCACCAAACCAGCTCTACAACAAATGCTAAAGGAACTTCTATAAGTGGGAAACACAAGAGAAGAAAAGGACCTACAAAAACAAACCCAAAACAACAAAGAAAATGGTAACAGGAACATACATATCGATAATTACCTTAAACATGAATGGATCAAATGCTCCAACCAAAAGACACAGGCTCGCTGAATGGATACAAAAACAAGATCCATATATATGCTGTCTACAAAGGACCCACTTCAGACCTAGGGACGCATAGAGATTGGAAGTGAAGGGATGGAAAATGATATTCCATGCAAATGGAAATCAAAAGAAAGCTGGAGTAGCAATACTCATATCCAATAAAATAGACTTTAAAACAAAAAATGTTACAAGAGACAAGGAAGGACACTACATAATGACCAAGGAATCAATCCAAGAAGAAGATATAACAATTATAAACATATATGCACCCAACATAGGACCACCTCAATATGTAAGGCAACTGCTAACAGCTATAAAAGAGGAAATCGACAGTAACAAAATAATAGTGGGGGGACTTCCCTGGTGGTCCAGTGGTTAAGAATCCGCCTGCCAATGCAGAGAACACGTGTTTGAGCCCTGGTCCAGGAAGATCCCACATGCTGCGGAGCAACTAAGCCCGTGTGCCACAACTACTGAGCCTGCTCTCTAGAGCCCGCGAGCCACAACTACTGAGCCCAAGTGCCACAAGTACTGAACCCTGCGCGACTAGAGCCCATGCTCTGTAACAAGAGAAGCCACCGCAATGAGAAGCCCGTGCACTGCAACAAAGAGTAGTCCGCTCCCCGCAACTAGAGAAAGCCCGCGCACTGCAACGAAGACCCAACGCAGCCAAAAATAAATAAATTAATAAAAATAACAACAGTGGGGGACTTTAACACCTCACTTACACCAAGGACAGATCATCCAAACAGAATATTAATAAGGAAACACAAGCTTTAAATGACACAATACACCAGATAGATTTAATTGATATTTATAAGACACTCCATCCATAAACAGCGGATTACACTTTCTTCTCAAGTGCACACGGAAGATTCTCCATGATAGATCACACCTTGGGTCACAAGTCAAGCCCCAGTAAATTTAAGAAAACTGAAATCATATCAAGCATCTTTTCCAACCACAACATTATGAGATTAGAAATCAATTACAGGGAAAAAAAACGTAAAAACCACAGACACATGGAGGCTAAACAATACGTTACTAAATGACCAAGACATCACTGAAGAAATCAAAGAGGACATCAAAAAATACCTAGAGACAAATGACAATGAAAACACATCAATCCAAAACCTATGGGATGCAGCAAAAGCAGTTCTAAGATGGAAGTTTATAGCGATAGAATTGTACCTCAAGAAAAAACAAACATCTCAAATAAACAATCTAACCTTACACCTAAAAGAACTAGAGAAAGAAGAACAAACAAAACCCAAGGTTAGCAACAGGAGAGAAATCATAAAGATCAGAGCAGAAATAAATGAAATAGAAACAAAGAAAAAAATAGCAAAGATCAGTAAAACTAAAAGTTGGTTCTTTGAGAAGATAAACATAACTGATAAACCATTAGCCAGACTCATCAAGAAAAAGTGGGAGAGGACTCAAATGAATAAAATTAGAAATGAAAAAGGAGAAGTTACAACAGACACCGCAGAAATACAAAGCACGCTAGGAGACTACTACAAGCAACTCTATGCCAATAAAATGGACAACCTGGAAGAAATGGACAAATTCTTAGAAAAGCACAACCTTCCGAGACTGAACCAGGAAGAAACAGAAAATATAAACAGACCAAGCACTGAAATTGAAACTGATTAAAAATCTTCCAACAAACAAAAGTTCAGGACCAGATGGCTTCACAGGTGAATTCTATCAAACATTTAGAGAAGAGCAAACACCCATCCTTCTCAAAGTCTTCCAAAAAATGGCAGAGGAAGGAACACTTCCAAACTCATTCTATGAAGCCACTGTCACCCTGATATCAAAACACACAAAGATACTACAAAAATTACAGACCAATATCACTGATGAGTATAGATGAAAATTCCTCAACAAAATAGTAGCAAACAATCCAACAACACATTAAAAGGATCATACACCATGATCAACTGGGATTTATCCCAGGGGTGCAAGGATTCTTCAATATATGCAAATCAATCAATGTGATACACCACATTAACAAATTGAAGAACAAAAACCATATGATCATCTCCATAGATGCAGAAAAAGCTTTTGACAAAATTCAACACCCATTTACGATAAAAACTCTCCAGAAAGTGGGCACAGAGGGAACGTACCTCAACATAATAAAGGCCATATACGACAAACCCACAGCAAACATCATTCTCAATGGTGAAAAACTGAAAGCATTTCCTCTAAGATCAGGAACAAGACACGGATGTCCACTCTCACCACTATTATTCAACATAGTTTTGGAAGTCCTAGCCACGGCAATCAGAGAAGAAAAAGAAATAAAAGAAATACAAGTTGGAAAAGAAGAAGTAAAACTGTCACTGTTTACAGATGACATGATACTATACACAGAGAATCCTGAAGATGCCACCAGAAAACTACTAGAGCTAATCAATGAATTTGGTAAACTTGCAGGATACAAAATTAATGTACAGAAATCTCTTGCATTCCTATACACTAATGATGAAAAATGTGAAAGAGAAAATAAGGAAACACTCCCATTTACCACTGCAACAAAAAGAATAAAGTACCTAGGGAGACAAAAGATCTGTATGCAGAAAAGTATAAGACACTCATGAAAGAAATTAAAGATGAAACAAACAGATGGAGACATATACCACGTTCTTGGATTGGAAGAATCAATATTGTGAAAATGACTCGACTACCCAAAGCAATCTACAGATTCAATGCAATCCCTATCAAATTACCAATGGCATTTTTTACAGAACTGGAACAAAAAATCTTAAGATTTGTATGGAGACACAAAATACCCCGAATAGCCAAAGTGGTCTTCAGGGAAAAAAATGGAGCTGGATGAATCAGGCTCCCTGACTTCAGACTACATGACAAAGCTATGGTAATTAAGACAATATGGTACTGGCAAAAAAAACAGAAACATAGATCAATGGAACAGGATAGAAAGTGCAGATGTAAACCCACACACCTGTGGTCTATTTATCTATGACAAAGAAGGTAAGGATATACAATGGAGAAAAGACAGTCTCTTCAATAAGTGGTGCTGGGAGAACTGGACAGCTACATGTAAAAGAATGAAATTAGAACACTCCCTAACACCATACACAAAAATAAACTCAAAATGGATTAAAGACCTAAATGTAAGGCCAGACACTATAAAACTCTTAGAGGAAAACATAGGAAGAACACTCTTTGACATAAATCACAGCAAGGCCTTTTTTGATCCACCTCCAAGAGTAATGGAAATAAAAACAAAAATAAACATATGGGACCTAATGAAACTTAAGTTTTTGCACAGCAAAGGAAACTACAAACAAGATGAAAAGACAACCCTCAGAATGGGAGAAAATATTTGCAAACAAATCAATGGACAAAGGATTAATCTCCAAAATATATAAACAGCTCATGCAGCTCAATATTAAAAAAAAAAAAAATCCAAAAATGGGCAGAAGACCTAAATAGACATTTCTCCAAAGAAGACATACAGATGGCCAAGAAGCACATGAAAAGCTGCTCAACATTACTAATTATTAGAGAAATGCAAATCAAAACTACAATGAGGTATCACACCTCACACCAGTTAGAATGGGCATCATCAGAAAATCTTCAAACAACAAATGCTGGAGAGGGTGTGGAGAAAAGGGAACCCTCTTGCACTGTTGGTGGGAATGTAAACTGATGCAGTCACTATGGAGAACAGTATGGAGGTTCCTTAAAAAACTAAAAATAGCATTACCATATGACCCAGCAATCCCACTACTGGGCATACACCCATAGAAAACCATAATTCAAAAAGACACACGCACCCTAGTGTTCACTGCAGCACTATTTACAATAGCCAGGACATGGAAGCAACCTAAATGCCCATCGACAGATGAATGGATAAAGAAGATGTGGTACATATATACAATGGAATATTACTCAGCCATAAGAAGGAATGAAACTGGGTCATTTGTAGAGATGTGGATGGATCTAGAGACTGTCATACGGAGTGAAGTAAGTCAGAAAGAGAAAAACAAATATATTAACACATATATGTGGAATCTAGAAAAATGGTACAGATGAACTGGTTTGCAGGGCAGAAAATGAGACATAGTTGCAGTGAACAAACATATGGGCACCAAGGGGGGAAAGTGGGGGGGGGCAGTGGTGGAGGTGGGGTGGTGTGATGAATTGGGAGATTGGGATTGACATGCATACACTAATATGTATAAAATGGACAACTAATAAGAACCTGCTGTATAATAAAATAAATAAAATTAAATTAAAAAAATAAAAGTAAAGAGATTAGGAGCAGTTGCTCTACCGACTTGCTGTATAAAAAAAAAAAAGAAAATGCAGTCCCTAACATGCAATAAATATTATGTAATCAGTATTAAAAGTTTAAGAGGTAAAAACTTAGTATGTTTTTGAAAACTCTAGTGGTGCTGTGATGAAGGGTAATGCCTTACAGCAGAGATAGGCAAACTACAGCCTAGGGGCCAAAGTGGGCCCATGGCCTGTGTATTATGGTTTTTACATTTTTAAATGGTTGCAAAAATAGAACAATACAAAATAGAATGTGTGACAGAGACAGAATGTGGCTGGCAAAGCCCAAAATATTTACTGTCTGGCCTTTTACAAAAACAGTTTGCCAAGCCCTGCTTCATGGGATTCCAACAAGCCTGGAAGGTATTCAAGGATTCTTAACATTTATTTATATAGGTACTGTGCCTAAGTGCTTTACATGCATGTAATTAATGGACATGATACTATTAGGCTCATTCTATTGCTGTATCTATACCCTTTCTTCAAGAAGAATACCAGGCTTAAAGAGGTTATGTAACTTACCTAAAGTCATACAGTTATTAGGTGGCAGAAATGAGATATAAACCGAAGTCTGTCTGACTCCAGGGTCCATAACATTATGTTATAGTGCCATCTTCTTATTTCTATCTTCATCTCCAATAGACATGACCATTTTCACTTTTAGACTAATTACTGTTTATATATACTTTAATTCCTACTTAATACAAGTATTTAAATTGCTCTTCCTGACACTCTGAAGAAGTAGTTTTGTCTAGAGCATTACTGATCAGTAGGTCAGGAGACTATGACCCTCAGTTTCATATTATAAGGAATAAGGGATAACAGTATATTTATAATTTATAGAGATGTATGAGGATGAATAAGCTTAGATGGAAATAAAGGTGACATGATACTATAAAACATTTTGGAAAGTAGTTTTTAAAATAGGTATTTCTAATATAAAATATAAAAACAAAGTATTTTGCCATTAAAATTGTTCACAATCACATCTAGGAGGGAAAAAACAACTTTTTTTGATGTCTATATATAGGTGGTGAGATGGGAAGAAGGAAGAAGCCCAGGGGAATTTTAGACTGCTATAAAAACAAACTAGAAATACTAAGTTCTTATAAATGATAAGTAAAACCCTGAAGTTATTAAAGACTCAGAATAAATTAACATGTTCTACAGTAGTTCTTCCCATTTATTTTAGAAATAAAACCCTTTCTCAAATAGATGTCATTCAGTAGCCCAATAAACTACCGAATAATAATAGGCTTTTTGACAAGCCTATTATTGAAAAAGCTCTCTCAAATCAAAAGTAATTTTAAGAAGTAATTGTAAAACACTTGATTACATTCTTCTAAATTTGGTGCTTGGGGATTCACTGAGATTTACTGTTACTAAATCCTTTCAAAGTCAGTAGACTACTAGCTGCTTTAGAAAGGAAGGTTTGAGAAACCAACTGCCTGCCTCCAGCAAGTACCCTTGTTGAAGGATAATGCATAAAACTACTTCCAGCCAATCTGTGGCTTCTTAGTACATCCTAAAAAATTAGGATGATCTGATATGACACACTACTAAAGCATAAACAAGTGGTCTGACAAAAGTCAATTCTGTAGTACACCATGAAGAGAAATAGTGTGGATAAAAAAATAAGAGTACTGAGCGTTCCCTTCTAGAAATACGGTAGGCTAGATATTCAAAACCCACTCACTAAAAACACCTAGAATACAGGATGAAATATTAAAGATATCCCTATAACTACATAGCTGAGTTTGCAAGAAAGCAAGGGAAATTCTCAAGGGCTAAAAATGAAGTAGTAGCATGAATTCAGATCATTAAGTGATTACTAAAGCTAACGATTACCACCTATTTTGGCAGTGACCCTTAGAATTTAAGGATATCACATAGAGGGATAGGAGTCAAGCCTTTGATCTCACACAAATTAGAGGTGGGGCAGAGTATACCTTACCACTCAGAAACCCTAAAGGGAAATGCCTTCAGTGAAAATGTCGGCCAAAACCCAATCAACCACCACCACCACCACCAAGTCCACCCTGCAAAAGGAGATGACGAGTACACTTTATTTTTCTGATGCACAGAAGAACATTTATGAAAACCACTTCCTAAACACGTCATAGACCAAAGATATGATAAAATTAGAAAGTATTTAGACTTGAACAATTACAAAAATGCTACATAAAAGATCTTTTGAAATATAACTTAGTACTTTCAGAGAAATCTACTGACATAAACACTTAGACAAAAAGAATACAAAAAAACCAAATTGTACAACTTAAGAAATCAGAAGAAAAAAGAGAAGGAAAAAAAGAATAAGACAATAAATTAATGAAACAAAAATCAAAGTTGGTTTGTTAAAAAGATTAAAACTGGTGTTTAAATCTCCTAGAAAATATAGTTTACCAAAATTCATTCAGGAAGAAACAGAACAATGAAATAGTTTCATATCCATTAAATAAATCCATACTATAAAACCTTCCTACAAAAAAACACCAGGCCGGGGCTTCCCTGGTGGCTCAGTGGTTGAGAGTCCGCCTGCCGATGCAGGGGACGTGGGTTCGTGCCCCAGTCCAGGAAGATCCCACATGCCGTGGAGCGGCTGGGCCCGTGAGCCATGGCCGCTGAGCCTATGCGTCCGGAGCTTGTGCTCTGCAACGGGAGAGGCCACGACAGTGAGAGGCCCACGTACCGCAAAAAAACAAAAAAACAAACCAAAATAAACACCAGGCCATTAGACAGATGAGTTTCATCACACATTCAAGTATAAGGGAACTCCAGTCTTACACAAACTGAGATTAAAGGAAAAAAAAAAAGTAACTCACCAATCCATTTTATCAATAATAACGAAACCCAACAAAGACAACAGGAAAAGGAAAATTATAGGCCAATATCACACCGAATAGATAAAATCCTAAATAAAATATTAGTAAACAGAACACAGTAAAAAAAACATGAATATATCATATCCAGAATTTAAACTTGATTTAACAATGTAAAATCTACTAATGCAATTTACCACACCAAGGAGAAAAAAAGTATGATAATTCTAATGAGCAGAGGAAAAGTACATAATACCCAGATCAAAGCCCTAAAGAAGAAAAACTACAAAACTTTTAGAAGAAAACATATAAGAAAAGCATCATTACATTAGATTTGGCAATGATTTCTTAATTATGACACCAAAAACACAGGCAATGAGAAAACAATAGATAAATTGGACATCATCAAAATTAAAACTTTTGTCCATCAAAGAACACAGGGTAGAAAGGCCACCCAAAGAATGGGTGAAAATATATGCAAATCATGTATCTGATAAGGGATCAATATTCAAAATACATAAAGAACTCCTACTCAGGAACAAAAAAAATCAACTCAATTGAATAAACATTTCTCCAAAGATGATTTATAGATGGCCAATAAAAACATGAAATGATGCTCAATGTCACTAATCATCAGGGAAATGCAAATCAAAACCACCAGAGAGATAGCACTTCATACCCATTAGGATGATGTTTATTAAAAAAAAAACAGAAAATATAATATGTTGGTGAGGATGTGGAGAAACTGGGACCCTTGTGCATTGCTGGTGAGAATGTAAAGTGGTACACCACTGTGGAAAACAGCAAGGTGGTTTCCCAAAAAATTAAACATAGAATTACCATATGACTTATCAATTCCACTTCTGGGACTATATCTAAAAAAATGAAAGCAGGGACTTGAACAGATATCTGTACAGCGACGTTCACAGCACCATTATTTTAAAAAGCCAACCACAGAGAAAACTCAAGTGTCCATCAACAGAAAGGAACAGATAATTCCAACATACAATGAACTATATTCAATTTTAATAAGGAATGAAATTCTGACACAGGCTAAAACATGGATGAAACTTGAGGACATTGTGCTAAGTGAAATAAGACACAAAAGGACAGATATTGTATGAGTCCATTTATATGAGCTACCTAGAATGGTCAAATTTAGAGACACAAAATAGAATGGTGGTTGCCAGGGACTGGGTGGAGGGAGGAATACAGAGTTACTGTTTAATGGTTATAAAGTTTCAGTTTGGGAAGATAAAAAATTCTGGCATGAATGGTAATGATGGTGACACAATAGTGTGAATATAGTACCACTAAATTGTATACCTAAAAATAGTTTAAATGGTAAATTTTATGTTAGGCATATTTTACCACAATTTTTAAAAACTCAATACCCAAAAAGTTCTATAGAAAAGTTTAAATATGAAATCTAGTATTAAAAATATTTCATTCTTATATACCAGCAAACAGTTCAAAAATGTAATTTTAAGACATAAGAATTAAAATATCAAAAAGAACAAATGAACATAATATAAATAGAAAACAAAAAATTAGGAATAGTTATAACACAGCATGTGTAGGATCTTATGAATGTGGTTATACTTTATTGAAAAACATTAAAAAAAGATAAAACTCTATGCTGATATTCTATAGTCATAGAAAGGCAGATCTTTTCATTGTAAAGATGTCAATTCTGCTCCAAATTATAAATTCAGTACAATCCCAACCAAATTCCCATATTGATTTATGCAAACTGAAAAACTAATTTTAAAAATTAGAAGAAAAGGTCCAAAAAAGGGTAAGACACTTTTGTAAAGAAAATTGTAGTCCTTTTATTTCAGATATCAAAACATATTACACAAGGATATTATAATAAGATGGTTTATCAGTGCAGTATCTCAATGGAAGAGAATAAAAAGCTTAGGGCTTCTCTGGTTGCGCAGTGGTTGAGAGTCCGCCTGCCGATGCAGGAGACACAGGTTCGTGCCCCGGTCTGGGAAGATCCCACATGCCGCGGAGCGGCTGGGCCCGTGAGCGATGGCCACTGAGCCTGTGCGTCTGGAGCCTGTGCTCCACAAAGGGAGAGGCCACAACAGTGAGAGGCTCGCGTACTGCAAAAAAAAAAAGCTTAAACACAGATCCCCACTTAACAGACCCTTAATAAATGACAGGGGCGGGAGTGCAAATTAGTAGAGAAAGGATGGCCTATTCAATAAAAAGTGTGAAAACAAGTGATTATCCACATGGATAATCTGAACACTTCTTATCAAATACAAAAATCAACTCCATGTGGACTGAAGACATAACGTGGAAAGGCAAAACTTTAAGACTTCTAAAAAATACACATAAAAATAACTTTATGACCCTCAGATAGGAAAACTTGTATAAAATAGAAAACCATAAACCACAAAATAACAGATTGAAAAATCCAACTACTTTAAAATATTCATCAAATAACACTAAAAAAGATGCTCTACCTTACTAGCAATCAGTTATAAAATTAAAAACACAATGAGATCCCACTTTACATCCATCAAATTAATAAGAATTTCAAGCCTTATGGGAAATTCTAAATGTTGAAAGGATGTGCAATAGGAATCCTTACTATTGTTCTAGTATAAAGTGGTAAACTAGAACAAACACTTCAGAAAGCAATATGCATTATGTAAGAAAGTGGAAGACGTACATATCCCAGGAATCAGCCATGCCCACCCTAGAAAAATTCTTGCTCATGTGCACAGAGACGTACATAAGAACAATCTCAGCAGTACGGTTTGTACTGTATTGGCAAAACAACAAAGCAAAACCAAAAAAAACACAATAAAAATATCCTTAGGTGGGAAAATAAATTGTGTTATGTTCATATACCAGTGTGGTACATTCATAACCAGTTACTTGGATGAGATGAATATCTCTCATGCTGAGGTTAGGATAGCAAAAGAGTACATACCATGTATCACTTATGTAAGTCAAAATACACACAAAACGAAGTAGTGTATATATTACTTACAGATATATACACGTTGTAAACCACAAAGAAAATGGGAAGGGATTCACAGGAGAATTTTGACCAAGTAGAATATTTTATTTTTTCTAATAGCTAGATTAGTAGTATACGGTTACTCATTAAATTATTCTTTGTATGTTTTTGGATGTATTAAATAGTTCATAATAAATTTTTAACACCTTTATCAAAGTATAATTGCTTTACAATATTGTTTCTGCTGCATAACAAAGTGAATCAGCTATATGCATACGAATATACCCATACCCCCACCTTCTTGCGTCTCCCTCCAACTCTCCCTATCCCAACCCTCTAGGTGGACCTGCTAGGCAGATGTTTACCACTAGCTATCTATTTTACATTTGGTAGTGTAAATAAGTCAATGTTACTCTTTCACTTTATCCCAGCTTTCCCTTCCCCCTCCCTGTGTCCTCAAGTCCATTCTCTACGTCTGCATCTTTATTCCTGTCCTGCCCCTAGGTTCATCAGAACCTTTTTTTAAAAATTTAGATTCCATATATGTGTTACCATACGGTATTTTTCACTTTCTGACTTACTTCACTCTGTAAGACAGAGTCTAGGTGCACCCACCTCACTACAAATAACTTAATTTTGCTTCTTTTTATGGTTGAGTAGTATTCCATTGTATACATTGCCACGTCTTCTTTATCCATTCATCTGTCCATGGATACTTAGGTTGCTTCCATGTCCTGGCTACTGTAAATAGTGCTGCAATAAACATTGTGGTACATGACTCTTTTTGAATTATGGTATTCTCAGGGTACATGCCCAGTAGTGGGATTGCTGGGTCATACGGTAGTTCTATTCTTAGTGTTTTAAGTTACCTCCATACTGTTCTCCATAGTGGCTGCACCAATTTACATTCCCACCAACAGTGCAAGTGGGTTCCCTTTTCTCCACACCCTCTCCAGCATTTATTGTTTGTAGATTTTTTTTTTTTTTTTTTTTTTTTGCGGTACACGGGCCTCTCACTGCTGTGGCCTCTCCCGTTGTGGAGCACAGGCTCCGGATGCGTAGGCTCAGCGGCCATGGCTCACGGGCCAAGCCGCTCCGCAGCATGTGGGATTTTCCCGGACCAGGGCATGAACCCGTGTCCCCTGCATCGGCAGGCGGACTGTCAACCACTGCGCCACCAGGGAAGCCCTGTTTGTAGATTTTTTGATGATGGCCATTCTGACAAGTGTGAGGTGATACCTCATGGTAGCTTTGATTTGCATTTCTCTAATGATTAGTGAGGTTGAGCATCCTTTCATGTGCTTGTTGGCAATCTGTGTATCTTCTGTGGAGAAAAGTCTATTTAGGTCTTCTGCCCATTTTTGGATTTTTTTTTTGACATTGAACTGCATAAGCTGCTTGTATATTTTGGAGATTAATCCTTTGTCAGTTACTTCATTTGCAAATATTTTCTCCCATTCTGAGGGTTGTCTTTTCATCTTGTTTATGGTTTCCATTGCTGTGCAAAAGGCTTTACCTTTCATTAGGTCCCATTTGTTTACTTGTTTTTATTTCCATTTCTCTAGGAGGTGGGTCAAAAAGGATCTTGCTGTGATTTATGTCATAGAGTGTTCTGCCTATGTTTTCCTCTAAGAGTTTGATAGTGTCTGGCCTTACATTTAGGTCTTTAATCCATTTTGAGTTTATTTTTGTATATGGTGTTAGGGAGTGTTCTAATTTCATCCATTTACATGTAGCTGTCCAGTTTTCCCAGCACCACTTATTGAAGAGGCTGTATTTTCTCCATTGTATATTCTTGCCTCCTTTATCAAAGATAAGGTGAACATTAGAGGTGGGGGTTTATCTCTGGGCTTTCTATCCTGTTCCATTGATCTATATTTCTGTTTGTGCCAGCACCATACTGTCTTGATCATTGTAGCTTTGTAGTATAGTCTGAAGTCAGGGAGCCTGATTCCTCCAGCTCTGGTTTTCTTTCTCAAGATTGCATTGGGTATTTGGGTTCTTTTGTGTTTCCATACAAATTGTGAAATTTTTTGCTCTAGTTCTGTGAAAAACGCCATTGGTAGTTTGGTAGGGATTGCAATGAGTCCGTAGATTGCTTTGGGTAGTATAGTCATTTTCACAATATTGATTCTTCCAAAGCAAGAACATGGTGTATCTCTCTGCTTGTATCATCTTTAATTTCTTTCATCAGTGTCTCATAGTTTTCTGCATACAGGTCTTTTAGCTCCTTAGGTAGGTTTATTCCTAGGTATTTTATTCTTTTTGTTGCAATAGTAAATGGGAGTGTTTCCTTAATTTCTTTCAGATTTTTTGTCATTAGTATATAGGAATGCAAGAGACTTCTGTGCATTAATTTTGTATCCTACTACTCTACCAAATTCATTGATTAGCTCTAGTAGTTTTCTGGTAGCATCTTTAGGATTTTCTATGTATAGTATCATGTCATCTGCAAGCAGTGCCAGTTTTACTTCTTCTTTTCCGATTTGGATTCCTCTTATTTCTTTTTCTTCTCTGACTGCTGTGGGTAAAACTTCCAAAACTATGTTGAATACTGGTGAGAGTGGGTACCCTTGTCTTGTTCCTGATCTTAGAGAAAATGGTTCCGTTTTTCACCTTTGAGAAGGATATTGACTGTCGGTTTGTCATACATGTCCTTTATTAAGTTGAGGTAGGTTCCCTCTGTGCCCACTTTCTGGAGAGTTTTTATCATAAATTGGTGCTGAATTTTGTCAAAAGCTTTTTCTGCATCTACTGAGATTACCATATGGTTTTTATCCTTCAATTTGTTAATATTGTGTATCACATTGATTGAATTGTGTATACTGAAGAATCCTTGCATTCCTGGGATAAACCCCACTTGATCATGGTGTATGATCCCTTTAGTGTGCTGTTGCATTCTGTTTGCTAGTATTTTGTTGAGGATTTTTGCATCTATGTTCATCAGAGATATTGGCCTGTAGTTTTCTTTTTTTGTGACATCATTGTCTGGCTTTGGTATCAAGGTGATGGTGGCCTCGTAGAATGAGTTTGGGAGTGTTCTTCCCTCTGCTATATTTTGGAAGCCTTTGAGGAGGATAGGTGTTAACTCTTCTGTAAATGTTTGATAGAATTCGCCTGTGAATCCATCTGGTCCTGGGCTTTTAGTTGTTGGAAGATTTTTAATCACAGTTTCAATTTCAGTGCTTGTGACTGGTCTGTTTATATTTTCTATTTCTTCCTGGTTCAGTCTTGGAAGGTTTTGCTTTTCTAAGAATTTGCCCATTTCTTCGAGGTTGTCCATTTTTTTGGCATTTAGTCACTTGTAATCTCTCATGATCCTTTGTATTTCTGCAGTGTCAATTGTTACTTCTCCTTTTTCATTTCTGTTGATTTGTCTTCTCCCTGTTTTTCTTGATGAGTCTGGCTAACGGTTTATCAATTTTGTTTATCTTCTCAAAGAACAAGCTTTTAGTTGTATTGATCTTTGCTATAGTTTCCTTCATTTGTACTTCATTGATTTCTATTCTGATCTTTATGATTTCTTTCCTTCTACTAACTTTGGGGTTTTTTCGTTCTTCTTTCTCTAATTCCTTTAGGTGTAAGGTTAGGTTGTTTGAGATGTTTCTTGTTTCTTCAAGTAGGATTGTATTGCTATAAACTTCCCTCTTAGAACTGCTTTTGCTGCATCCCAGTAGTTTTGTGTCATCGTGTTTCTATTGTCATTTGTTTCTAGGTATTTTTTGATTTCCTCTTTGATTTTCAGTGATCTCTTGGCTATTTAGTAGTGTATTGTTTAGCCTCCATGTGTTTGTATTTTTTACAGATTTTTTCCTGTAATTGATATCTAGTATCATAGCGTTGTGGATGGAAAAGATACTTGATACGATTTCAACTTTCTTAAATTTGCCAAGGCTTGACTTGTGACCTATGATATGTTCTATCCTGGAGAATATTCCATGAGCACTTGAGAAGAAAGTGTATTCTGCTGCTTTTTTTTTTTTTTTTTTTTTTTTTTTTCCGGTATGCGGGCCTCTCACTGTTGTGGCCTCTCCCGTTGCGGAGCACAGGCTCCGGACGCGCAGCCTCCGGACGTGCAGGCTCAGCGGCCATGGCTCACGGGCCCAGCCGCTCCGCGGCATATGGGATCCTCCCAGACCGGGGCACAAACCCGTATCCCCTGCATCGGCAGGCGGACTCTCAACCACTGCGCCACCAGGGAGGCCCTCTGCTGCTTTTTGATGTAATGTCCTATAAATATCAATTAAGTCCATCTTGTTTAATGACATTTAAAGCTTGTGTTTCCTTATTTATTTTCATTTTGGATGATCTCTTCATTGGTGATAGTGAGGTATTAAAGTCCCCTACTATGATTGTTACCGTCAATTTCCCCTTTTATGGCTGTTAGCATTTGCCCTATGTATTGAGGTGCTCCTATGTTGGGTGCATAAATACTTACAATTGTTATATCTTCTTGGATTGATCCCTTGATCATTATGTAGTGTCTTCTTGGTCTACTGTAATAGTTTATTTTAAACTCTATTTTGTCTGATATGAGTATTGCTACTCCAGCTTTCTTTTGATTTCCATTTGCATGGAATATCTTTTTCCATCCCCTCAGTTTCAGTCTGTGTATGTCGCTAGGTCTGAAGTGGGTCTCTTGTAGACAGCATATATATGGGTCTTGTTTTTGTATCCATTCAGCCAGTCTATGTCTTTTGGTTGGAGCATTTAATCCATTTACATTTAAGGTAATTATCTATATGCATGTTCCTATTCCCATTTTCTTAATTGTTTTGGGTTTGTTATTGTAGGTCTTTTCCTTCTCTTGTGTTTCCCCCCAGAGAAGTTCCTTTGGCATTTGTTGTCAAGCTGCTTTTGTGATGAATTCTCTTAGTTTTTGCTTGTCTGTAAAGGTTTTAATTTCTCTGTTGAATCTGAATGAGATCCTTGCTGGGTAGAGTAATCTTGGTTGTAGGTCTTTCCTTTTCATCACTTTAAACATGTCCTGCCACTCCCTTCTGTCTTGCTGAGTTTCTACTGAAAGATCAGCTGTTAACCTTATGGGGATTCCCTTGTATGTTATTTGTTGCTTTTCCGTTGCTGCTTTTAATATTTGTTCTTTGCATTTAATTTTTGAGTTTGATTAATATGTGCCTTGGCGTGTTTCTCCTTGGATTAATCCTGTATGGGACTCTCTGCACTTTCTGGACTTGACTGACTATGTCCTTTCCCATGTTAGGGATGTTTTCAACTATAATCTTTCCAAATATTTTCTCAGTCCCTTTCTTTTTCTCTTCTTCTTCTGGGACCCCTATAATTCTAATGTTGGTGCATTTAATGTTGTCCCAGAGGTCTCTGAGACTCTCCTGTTTTCATTCTTTTTTTTTGTTTATTCTGCTCCCTGGCAGTTATTTTCACCATTTTATCTTCCAGCTCACTTATCCGTTCTTCTGCCTCAGTTATTCTGCTATTGATTCCTTGAGTATTTTTAATTTCAGTAGTTGTGTAGTTCATCACTGTTTGTTTGCTCCTTTGTTCTTCTAGATCCTTGATAAATGTTTTTTGTATTTTCTCCATTCTGTTTTTGAGATTTTGAATCATCTTTACTATCATTACTCTGCATTCTTTTTCAGGTAGGTTGCCTATTTCGTCTTCATATATTTGTCTTGTAAGTTTTTACCTTGCTCCATCATCTGCAACATAGTTTTTTGTTTTTTTTGTTTTTTTGATGGGTGGTGCTGTATTCCTGTCTTACTGGTTGTTTGGCCTGAGACGTTCAGCACTGGAGCCTGCAGGCAGTTTGATAGAACAAGGTCTTGGTGCTGAGATGAGGACTTCCAGGAGGTGTCACTCCAATTAATATTCCCTGGGGTCAGATGTTCTCTGTTAGTCCAGAGGTTTGAACTCAGAGCTCCCACCACAGGAGCTCGGGCCTGACCTCCGGCCTGGGAACCAAGATTCCATAAGACTCATGGGGGAGGGGAGGGGAGGGGAGGGATGGAGCAGTACAATATCAAAGAATAAAAAACAAAATACAATTAGAAAGATACAAAATATATTAGGAAAAAATAAAACTATAATTGAAACAACTGCAACAAGGTAAAATAAAACGACAACAGAAAAAAAAAGCAAAAAGGGTGGGGGCTGGGAACAAGCCAAAAGGAGAGAAGAATAACAAAGTATAAAGAATAAAAAAATAAGAAATGCTGCCCACAACTCTTTACTGGCAATTTTGCTTACCACACTGAGAAGACTAAATCCTCAGATGGTAGTCTACAGTGCAGCATTATACCCATCAAAGAGCAGGATTACCAAGTAAGAGACATTTGTTACAAGGTTAAAATAAAAGTTCAGGGTGTTACAAGCTCACACAAACCAAGTAATGCCTGTGTATAAAACAGATCTAAGAGGAACAAGTGAGTTGAAGAGAGAAGAGGGAGTCTGAAGGTCCAGAATCCCTTAGCCTTGCCTGCTTAAAAAAAAGAAGTAACACACATAAAAAAACTTCAAGAAAAACGTTAATTTAACTAAATTCTAGAGAACCTGGCAGAAATCACATATGTATGTATTCTGCTACCAAAATATTTAATTACTGTAAACACTAATCACTCTTTCTTACCTATGGTTGGGTTAATAGTTGCATATTGAGAGAGCAGATCTTCATCAGTTTCCTCATGCTTTTCATTAGGAGCAAAGTCTTTCTTAGAGAAGCTGCTGTTCTTCCTTTTTAAAAGGGTTGTTTTACTTTCAGGTTGATCTGAAACTGGAATTTCCACTGGCTGGTAGTTAGCATGGATATATGGCTCTTCAGGAAGCATATTACCTTTACTAAAACACTCTAGCAACCATTTTGCTCCCACTACATGAGGCCTACAAAAACAGTACATAGTTATATATTAGTTTAAACTATAAAGACCACAATCCCACTTGCCATGCAGTTTACATAATTGTCAGGACATGCAATTTAAAAAAAATTATGAGAGTAGAAATTGCTTTGAATTAAAAACTGACAAAACCTGTGGGCTGATTTATCCCAAAACTGCTTCAATTCATCATCATAATCTCCCACAATAACATGAGTTACATCTTCATTGAGCTGATTGAAACGAACTCCACCTCCACTGTTAATAAGTCTTCTCAGTTTATCTAGCTTTCTGCCACTAAAACCGCAAAGATAGATCTGCAAAGAAAGAAAACATTTAGTTTAATGTATTTAAAATGGCTTATTTCTCTCAATAGAAACCTATTTATTAAAAGCATATATCTAAATCCATTGCGTGTAAATAAGACAACTCTTGTTTACATTTTAAGATACATTAGGAAGTGAAGTATATTCTGAAGGTTTGAATTTTAAAGTATTCTTAAATTTTATCATTTCACAGTCCCATAGCATTCTTACCCTTTACAGTAGACATTACTTGATAAGTATTCTGAGGCTTTAAATAAAATAGAAGCCAGAATAATTCAATTATCTTCTGAACATTAGTGCATAGCAATTTCTAAAATCAGGTAGCTTCTTAAATTGGTCTTACCACTTTTAAATTTTAAAGTAATTACAGAAATAAACTGGCGTTAAACACTTGAATTCAGAAAAGCTAGGTTTAAATTTTGGTTCAGCTGCCAATGATTAACCACATGACCACCTCAAGATACTCAGACTCCTTAAACCAATTTTCTCACTTATATATTGAGATATCTTTTTCACAGAGTTGATTAAACAAGAAAATTTAAGTCAAAGAGCTAAGCAGAATGCTTAGGATGATATGTAAGCAGTAACTTATTTTTAACTATCAATATGTATATATATACTTCTGGAGGCACGGACAGGGTTATGTATGTATTTAAATGAATTTAATCAATATAACAATCATCTTCAACTCTATTTTACATAACGTGTCTTTAAAAAACTTCTTAATGACCAATCTATTCCTAACTGCATTTATATCCCAAACTAAATAACCTCCATCACTAGAATACACTTTAACAAAAATGAGGAATCATATGTTTTTCTATAAGAATAATTAAGTCATATCCAGAATTAGTATAGTCTAGATAAAAGATTATACAACATACTTCCTGTTCTACTAGTAAACCGTTAAGTTTTAAAAGTATAGAAAGGAAGGTAATTTGCCCAATTTCTTTATCAATAAAATAAGGTTAAATCTTTGCTACTCTAGAATTAATGCTTAGCCTATTGATTCTACAAACAAGAATATATTAAGTATTCAGTTCTAGAAGATATATATGATGATCCCATCAAAGGCACTTATAAGATAGTTACTCAGACACTAAAAAATAAAATAGCTCAAGAGATATTGATCAAAGCAGTGCACCTAATGGTTAGGAATACAGGCTTTGGAGTAGATGTCTGGCTACTTAATGTCTGTGAGATTCTGAACAGGAACTTTAATCCTCTAAGTATCAGTCTCAATATTATCTGTTTTAGAGTTATTTGTGGGAATTAAATGGGATTATATATAAAACGTATCAACAATGTATATGAAATAATTAGCACAGTGTCTAGCATATTATAAACACTTAATAAATGATAGCTATAAATAAAAATCCATTAAGTGGTTCAGAAACTAAATGCTCTCAAAACACAGCAGATGGAAGATTAAGGTAGTTATTAGGAATGTTCAGAGAAGAGTTGAAAAAAATGATATGAACTTTTAATGGATGAGAGATGAAGGTACATCCCAGGCAGAGAGCCCCTAAGCTAAAAGATAGACATGGCCTAATGAGTGCATCTGCTTAGCTAGAGTGGAGGGCTTATGTAAATAAGGAACAAGCCCAACTCTGAAGGGTCTTCAAAGTGAAGCTACAAGTACTAAAGTATATTATCACTTACTGCATTTACTACATGATAAAGACATACCCGACAACCATCTAATAAATCTTCAGGTGCCTGAAATGCACTGACAAACAGATTTTCAAGTATAGGCTCCACTTTGCTATTAAGAACTGAACTACATATCGATTCATTTATGCAACTTGCACTGCTGTTGGAAATATGGCTGACATCTGAAAGAGCATAACCTACATATTAAAAAGAAAGATGTAATTTATGGAGATAAAATAACAGTGATTACATATTTTCCTACACATGAACTTTTCTTATACAAAAAGAGCCATGAACAATTTCTAAAGTAAGATTCAAATGCTTTTACTGAAATCTTGATGGCAAAGTATGAAAAGGGAAAATGAAACTAATTAAGGCTCATATCTTATTTAAATGAAAATATATTTAATACATTCTCTTAATAGTGACTTGCTTCCAATAAAAATCTGAAGTTGCTGGCTTTAAGGTCCAGCAAAGTTACATCTGAAAAAAAAATTTATAGGGCCTCCCTGGTGGCGCAGTGGTTAAGAGTCCGCCTGCCGATGCAGGGGATACGGGTTCGTGCCCCGGTCCGGGAGGATCCCACATGCCGCGGAGCGGCTGGGCCCGTGAGCCATGGCCGCTGGGCCTGCGCATCCGGAGCCTGTGCTCCGCAACGGGAGAGGCCACAACAGTGAGAGGCCCGCATACCGCAAAAAGAAAAAAGAAAAAAAAAAAAAAAAAAAATTTATAACATTTGTTAAATTGCCAACATAATACCTCCAAAACAGAAATGGTTTTAAATTTTATATGAATATAGATGATCTATAACAATTGTAGCAAACTAATAAATTAATTCTCTTAAGTCTTTATTAATATTCTTAATTTCTTTAATAATCTTGTGCATTACATGAGGGTATGAAAGTACACATTATAAAAAGAAATATCAGGAGTTCTGGACTAATTTTTTAATACAATTTGGTTATTTTATTATACAATTATACCTGGAAGCATAGCAAAAAAAGATGGAATTCCCTACTGTACCTCCCTGATCCTATTAACAAATCAATTCTTACACAGAAAACTGTCTCAAAGCTGATTGTTTACTTTAATCCAAAAAAGACTTACTACTAGTTGTGTTGATCTGGCTAGTAGGAGTTGAAGTAGCAGGCACAGTCTTTGTTTCTGGTCTAGGCTCTGTCTTATATATGGATTCATCCTGACAAAAACCTTTCTCAACACTGTCAAAAAACCACTGCACAGTCACACAGTGTACATTCCATCTCCTGGCACATTCATATTTTTGACCTATTATGTTCATTAAGAAAGAGAAACAGAGAGAGAGAGAGAAATGCAAACCATTAAAATCTTTGCAGAAATATTTAAATGACAGGTTATAAAAAAAATCTACCTGGGACAAAATTAAAGTTACTAGCAATTACTCTTACTTTTAACAGTATGCTATACAGTGTATTAAAAGGTAATATATTAGGTTATTGCTCAATTGTATTTTCTATGTGTTGTTAAATACACATGCTATGTGGGGGGGGGGTTATCTTTTACAAAACTTCACAGAGACAGAGGCAACTGGGGGTTAACTCAGTATTTTCGAGTACAGCCTCCATCATTTAAATTCTTTAAACCATTTTCTTAATCTGTAACATGGGGATAACTCACAGAATTATGTGGTTTAATAAATTGTATAAAATAACCATGAAAATTATAAATGTCTGCAATATAAAAAACACCAACTTTCAAGAGACTACTCCTATGTCAAAAGGATTCTACTTGAAGTCCAGGATAGAGAGGCAAACAGTTAAATAAGTCATATTAAAAATACGTATCTTTTATTGCCTTAAAAACTTTTTAACACAATGTATTTTGAAACGGTATAGAGAAACTGAGGACAATATATAGTAAACAATAACAAGAAAGGTTTCTTTGAAGTTCTTGAGAGCTGAGAGATGTACTGTCTTCAGATTCAGAAAACCAATAGCAGTTATCAACTTTACTCACAATCATAATATCATAATTGGCCATACCCAAAGTTCTCACTTAACAACAATTATTAATTGATTTTAATTTTTTTCCTTAATTTTAATTATTTAGGGAGCTTAATAAAACACAGTATAAAAAGATATAATAAAATATTAATAAAACTCTGCTCTTATCAATTTTTATACATTTTAAGAGTACTGGTAAAAAATATTCTCCAGAATAAAGGTTATAGAACACTAAAATTAACTGCAATTTTAAGGAATTCTTCTTCTTGGTAATATATTTTTCTTCTTTTAGTTGTCTCATGTTCTGCAAGGTGCATCTTCAAGTTAAAACTTGTAGTTCATTGAGTAAGGTTGATTCATTCAATTAAAAACTAAGACAAGCCTTTAAAATTTATAATTAGAAAGAAATGTAATTTAGTGACATCTATTAGCTTTCTTGTTATTCATCCAAATCTCTCATCTCTTAAGTAATGGGTAACCGTGTGGGGACTTAAAAAAAAAAAAAAAAAAAGATCTGAAAATAAATTTAGATAAAACACCACTGGAAATTTTTGTTTTTTAATATTTATTCAATGACCTGATAAAGACTTGGGAAGTCATGCAATTTTTCTAAAGATTATAAACCAAACTATGTTTGCAAGAAAAAAAATCATAGCAGATTTATGACATGTCAGAAGTAAAAGGTATTCTATGATGACCTTAAAATGTTAAATAGAAGAAAATGTTGCATTTGTTCATTTGGGAAACAGTTTTACCTTTTGGTTCTTGCACAATGAGGTGTGTACACTCATTCATTTTCAACTGTCCCATGTATTGACCTCCATGCTTAACTGTGAGTTGCTGAACTGCTTTCCTGTCTAAGCCACGTAAGCCAGTGACACAGATTATGCAACCAAGAAAAATAGGACACTTGAAGTCTTCCATGTTTATATCGGTATATCTAGCTATTTTTCTGGGGAAAACAAACAATAAAAAAGAAAAAACATTAACAAATTAAATATACCAGAAGAATAATGAAAACAACAGAAATATCACTAATGCTTTCCTCATTTTTTAGGATTTTAATCATTATTAAGAAAAGGGAAACTGATAAACACACTTCGAATGATACTAATTGCTCATCTAGCTCACACCATGCCTCTAATAAAAACTAATGTTTCAGAGTCTCTCAAATAAAACTGTTTTACGGGAAAATATACATTTCATTAACTGTAAATCCATGCTGGTGAAAGTGGTGCATTTTCCAAATTGTAAGTCTAAATTTCTACCTAAAAACCCAAAGCTTCTTTGGTTGCCTACTAGAAAAACAGACTTTTAATTTTTCCATACTATACAAATAATAAGGAATGATTTTGGGCAGAATGCCAACAAAAATATCATTATCATTCTGTTGCCGTGCTAGGCAGATGTGCTGACGAAACAGGCTAGGAATGAGGGTGCCAACGTGGAGACGTGTTTAGGATGTGCTAGATGGTGTGGAAAGGAAGACTGGAAAATGCCTGTTTAATTCAAACAGTGGTACCTGCACTTATTGGTTGTTAATCTAATTCTAATGGAAACTCAATTCTATCCTTTGAAATAGGCTCTAAGCTCCATGAGGGCAGGGATGCTGTCCTGTTCTGCTCTCCACTTATATCTAATGCCTAACTCAAGCCAGGTACATAAAATGGGCTCAGTTAATGTTTACTGAATGATCACATCTCAGTTAATGGCTTATATGTGTTTATATTCAACCTTAAATATGTCTCTTTTGGGAGGGAATACGAATGCCAAAGTGGCTAAAATTTACTCTCCATCTTAACATGTTGGCACAGTACTGAAGGATAAACGCAGCATAAAAGCTACAGTTGCGGGCCTCCCTGGTGGCGCAGTGGTTAAGAGTCCGCCTGCCGATGCAGGGGATACGGGTTCGTGCCCCGGTCTTGGAGGATCCCATATGCCGCGGAGCGGCTGGGCCCATGAGCCATGGCCGCTGGGCCTGCGCATCCGGAGCCTGTGCTCCGCAACGGGAGAGGCCACAACAGTGAGAGGCCCGCATACCGCAAAAAGAAAAAAAAAAAAAAAAGCTACAGTTGCCACACTGATTTTCTCAACTATTTTATAAATGTTTACTTCTGAAAACCATTTTATTATCAAAGCATTTCTTACCTTGTAGCTAATGCTAAAGCCCATAGCCCATTCCACCTATCAACTTATACCTTGATAATAAGAGCTTGTAGATTATCTTTTGTTTTCATTGGAGAGAAGAGTAATGATCCTATTTTTGTCCCCAAATAACAAATCCAAACAGGATACCATAAGACCTCCCCTATGAAAACCCACAATGTGCCAAAATGATTGAATGTATCATTTATTCAAATCTAGAAAATATCTGAATATCTTTCTTACTTCTCTTGTGACTTCTCCCAAAGTGTTTTTACCCAAGAAGGAAGTAAAATAGGTTTCTTCAGGTTTGCAGCAACTAAATACTTTTTGCTACCAACTTCTCCTGCAATAAGGTGAGTTACTGATACGTTAAGGTCTCTGTATATGCGTCCACCCATCATTTGTACATATTTATGAACTTCTTCCTGTAGCCCCAAAAGAAAATATATTATTAATACTGAAACAAACAATATCTCTTCCATTTTTTTATACAATATCCCATAAACATCTTTTGTTGTTGTTAGCTTGAATGCACAAATGTTTCTCACCACTATAAAGTTAAATAATTAATGAAATTACTTTTTGGAAGATAAAGTATACATTTTAGAATAATTACCTTTATATACATTATTTTCCTACATTTATCTTTTGCAACTCCATGAATTTAAGTATGTTGGTTCTACAGTAAACACTATATATTTTAATATGCTACATACATATTGATACTTAAAAATATACAAATTATATATAGAATATATAAAAACATATATTATATGTAAATCTCAATCCTTTTTTAAAAGATTAAGCAACTATGGTGGAAAAATGTGACTCAAAAACAAACAGGGAAAATTACACAGGGAAAAAAGTGAGTTTCCTTTTTAAATCAAAACAAAAAACTTCAACTAGCCAGATTGCAATAAAAGATTCCACTGTATTCAATTTATTAAAAAATAAAAAAAGGTATACACTGTCATCTTGACTTGGTTATCGGTCATAAACACCAAGTCAAGGTCTTTCAAAATATCCCCTACACAGTGAAAAGTTAAGTGTGGAAATACATACATATTGACCATGATATTTCACTCAATACCGCAACACCTACCCTTTTATCATTTTCCAGGCTTGTACAAGATATGGTTACATCAGACATAACCATGTTATAAACTGGATGTTCAGCTCTTGGGACACATCGTTGGTGGTGCATACAAAATATGACTACTTGAGGACCAACAATTCTGCAGCCAAGCTACAAAAACAGAGAAACTTTACTAAGTAGAAAAAGACCTCCAGTCTTATAAAATTACATTTTGTAATACTGTATTTACCAATTCTTTACAGAAGTTGATGACCACTGCAGAAAAACCACCAAATTGTTACAAGAAAAAAAAATAACCACTACATAATTTCTCAGACACACCCCACGTTAACATACACACACAAGCAAATCAAACAATGCAGGCTATCAAAAGAAATAGGCTCCAAAAGCCACACTGACTCAAAATTGCCATTAAAATTTTAATCTCTGAAACAAACACAATCTTAGTGATAGGGGATATGAGTAACAGTCTTATGCCATAATAATTAGGATATATCTACATTTACTTTTCAAATGAAGCAGCCAGCCAATGAAGCAGTTAAAAAGTGTTGAGAGCCCAACTAACCCCCCTCTAAAAAACCTATTCTGCTACAAAAAATGTATCCTAGGCAGTTCCTACATTTGTTTTTTAAATACTTTGTTCGCAACACAATGTCTTTCCAAGGAAGACCCACAAAGACTTCTCCTAAGGTATCACTTTCATTGATAACTGAGAAATGTGACAATCTTGCTCAACATCAGCACATCCAACCCAGACTAAAAAGCCTACAGCTGCCAAAGTCACCAAAGCATGACCGATGCAGACATCTACAGGGTAAAGGAGGACTATCTTTCCAGTCAGTCATAAGAAAACTGAGTTTCCGATGCTATTGCTTCTATCTTACAAGCGGTGTTATTTCCAAAAGGAGGGTAAGACCAACAATGCTTTTGGCAAAGGTGGGCACAGACCTTCCATATACTGCACAGATAGTACTGCAGCTACCTACTCTTCTATGTTTTCTTCTCCTTCAAACAAGAATCACTTCTTTGTAATCTGGATGGAATTACAGCCAGTTTACTTTTATTTCAATGCTTCTCTCTTCTCCAGACACCAAAAAAGTAATGAGTCAGTAGACTCTAGAATCAACAAAAAGAAATAAGATGGCTCAATGGTATATTAGCAATGCTCGGCCCCCAAATGCTTCCTTTAGCATATCATTTTTCAGACCCTATACAAAGTACAGGTACTAAAATTCAAGAGCACATCGCAAAGACAGTAAGTAACCAAGGATTATGCTGAAGTCTTTTCCTACTCTACTATTTTTCCCTAATATATCTTGCAATCAAACTGAGTTTAAGTACAGTAGTACTTCATCAATAAAATGCTTCATTACTACAGGGTTAAATTATTCTAAGTGAAGTTAAATTCCCTGAAATATAAAAATTACATACTAACCAAAGCCTACTGTAATGATTAACCTTGAAAAATACTATTCTGGTCTTCCAAAACCAAAGGATTCCTCTCAATTCATAATTTGCAAAATACTTCACGATCAGTAAAGAACTTATGTCCACTGAAGCAAAAACAACCCAAAAAACAGACTACCTGAAAGAACACACTAAAAGTTAGCAAACCTTTTTGAGATGATCAAAGACTTTGCCACTAAAAGGGTCACAGATATAAAGTGATCTATCATTCTCCTTCATTTTCAATGCCTCTTCTTCTGTAATAATCTGAAGATATTCTTCTGATTGGAACTCTTTTATTGACTGAAAGAAAAAGTAAGAATGCATATGAAATAATTCACCTGTATTTATGCCCTATGAACTCTATCTTTAAAATCCATCTCAAACCCAGCCTTTCTCCTATTGAAAGGAACCGTCATCTCTCACTAGACCTGTGCAGAAGTCTCCAAGGGGTTCCTTCTCCCTCCTTTCCCCTAAATCTATTCTCTAGCCAGCAGCTGGTAATCTCTTAACAATACAAAAAAGGTCATATCACCCTGCTCAAAACCTCCAGCAGCTTCCCACCACACTCAGAATAAAATCCACGTTTCTTACAATTGCCTACAAGACCGTAGAGTCTGGACCCTGTCTGTCTCCCCACACTTACCTTCTTCCTCTAAACCCTTTTGCTCACTCTCCTCTAGCCACTCCTGCTTTCTTTTGTAACCTAGAACAAACTAAGCATAACCTCATTTAGAGGTGTTACTCTTTTTCCCACTGCCTGGAATACTCTTCCCCCCAGGACTTCACCTGACTTACCTCACTTCAACCATATCTGCTCACATGTCACTTCCTCAGAGATGCCTTTCCTTATCACCCTTTTCTAAAATACTCTTTCCCTATCCCTCTAGTGTATTTTATGAAGAAAAAATAACATAGGGGCCTCCCTGGTGGCGCAAGTGGTTGAGAGTCCGCCTGCCGATGCAGGGGATACGGGTTCGTGCCCCGGTCTGGGAGGATCCCATATGCCGCGGAGCGGCTGGGCCCGTGAGCCATGGCCGCTGAGCCTGCGCGTCCGGAGCCTGCGCGTCCGGAGCCTGTGCTCCGCAACGGGGGAGGCCACAGCAGTGAGAGGCCCGCATACCGCAAAAAAAAAAAAAAAAAAAAAAAAAAAAAAAAATAACATAGATATTATATATATATATATACACATACACACACACACACACACACACACACACGTATACACATACTGTTTTTGTCTCTCTCCCTTCTAAGAATGAAAATTTCATGATCTATCTTGTCTGCCAAAATATCCTGGCTCCCAGTAAACACTCGAATATTTTCTGAACAAATTTTGAAGTCCTTACATTAAATACTTAGGGTGATCCTTTTAAAACGATTAAGTCAGATCATGTTACTCTTCCAATTAAGTCCCCAGTGGCTCTCCATCTCACTGGAAGAAAAAGCCAAAGTCTTTACCATGGCCCACAAGGCCCTTCATGACCTCCTTACTCTTACTCTTTAAAGCATACCTTAGCATTCTTTCCACATCCCTTGTTCACTACACTATAGCCACACTAAAGCAGGACAGACACCGCAAGCACTTTCCCAGGGCTTGTGTATGATTATTTCCTCTGCCTGAAACCTTCCTCTGCAGATATCCACATGCCTCATTTTCTCACCTCCTTCAAGCATACTCAAATATCATCTTCTCCATAAAGTCTACCCTGATCACACTCCATTTAAAATAAATTGTAACCTTCCCTTCTCCCCCAACAAACAACCTCCAGAACACCTTAACCTGCTTTGTTTTTCTCTTCCCATAGCACTTGGCACCTTTAACATTAGAGTTTACTCATTTATATGTCTGATTAATGTCTATTTCCTCCAGCTAGAATAGAATGTAAGCTCTGAGAAAGCATGGATCTTTGCCTGCTCTCATCACTGATATATCCCAAGTACTAGAACAGTGCTTCTTAGATGATGGACACTCAATAATTGTTTGCTCAATGAATGAACTTTAAAGAAAAACCTGCTACAACAGTGCTCCTTAAACTTTAAAGTACACAGGATCTTGTTAAAAAGCAGATTCCAACTGGTAAGTCTGAGTTGGGGTCCAACTCTCAGGCTATGGTGATGCTACTGTGGTCTGTGAGTAGCAAGGCCCTACACTACCTAGATAATATAATACTGTACATAATGAGACATAGTTAACAATTAACAACAACAAAAATGAAGTGTAACCAATATAGGACTGACTCAAATTTTTTCAGCACACAAAGGTCTATGGTTAGTAGACAAAAGAAAACAATTTTCAAGAATAGTAGGTCCATCACTTTCAATAGAAATGTCATTAAAGATTTCAAGCCCCCCAAAATACATAATGATATACTAATGTCAATTCAAAAATGTGTAACAATGAGATACCTATGAATGTAGACTACAGTAAAAACTATTATGAAAATAAAATAACTATGACTAAGACAAAAAGGCCTAATAAATCAAAAACACTAAAAACAAGAAAATGGATTCACAGCATCAAACAAGACATTTTCAAGTAGTCTTACCTCAAGAGCTTTAAAAAAACATTCAGAATTGTCTGAAGACTTTAAAAACTTCACAAAAAACGGTTCTTTGTCATTTGGGGACATTTTTGAACTGTCAAAATAAAGGAACCATTAACAAGAACAAAAACACGTTACATATTAAGTTAAATGTTTAAAGCACCTATTTTTCTGCGAAGACAAGAATGCCCCAGGAAAAACATTCCGGCCTTGCCCATGAATTCGTCCATTACGATTTGTAAGAAACGCTGGAACGTGGGCACAATCAAGGAAAAAGATGACAACACCAATCCTTGCAAATCAATGTCGCTAAACTGAATACATCTAGGACCTTTGCTCTGGGGCTAAGTCCCCTAAGCCAACAGTCATTCAACTGCATTAAGCTTAAGGATGCTCAGAACGAATCGGTCCCTGCGGGTATCCGCGGCCCTCGAGGTAGGTTCAGCCCTTAGTAACGGACTTCAAATATAAACATGAAAGCCAGCCAGCAAAGTCAGGCGCCTAAAAGGCTGGACGCTCTAGCTCCCCAGGTCCCAGGGAAAGCCCCAGCTCTCAGTCCAGCCGCAGTTACTCCCTCTCCGGCGTCTAAGTCCTATCCGCCGGTCCAGGGGCCGGTTACAAGGTCCGGAAACCAGGGCTCGGAAGGCCAGAGGCAGCGTCGCGACACCCCAGCGGGTGTGTCTTACTCCGAGCCGCACTCACCTCCGTGGAGCCTGGGGGTCTCCAGGCGGCGAGTGGGGAGCCGCGCGGCCGGCGGGACGGCGGCTGGGGCTGGGCGCCAGGCCGGCACACAACCGCCGCCCCCGGCAGCGCCCCCGACCCTAGCAAGCGCAGACCCGGAAGTTGCCTAACCGCCACCCAACTTTCGCGCCAACCTCGCGGACGCGCCCGCCCCTTCCTGCGGAAGTGACGGCACCGCAGTTGCGGGAGGAGGGCGGAGACGTAAGGCGGCGGAGGTGGGTGGAGCGCGTGGCGCGCTGGGCCAGGGGCGAGAGTTACCAGGATCGTTGAGGTCGGAGCCTCGTGATCAGGGCTTGCAAGCGCGGGCCTGTGCTCCGCTGGGAGCTGGCCAAGCGCCCACGGCTAGCGGGTGGGGCCGCAGGCCAGAAGTGCCTTAGAGGAGGCCCTAACACATCCAAAAGTATAAGCAGGGAAGAGGTTTCTTTAATAAATAGTTTATACTGAGAAACCATATATTATCATCCAAAACAACTCTGTGAGGCAAATAGTGGTATCTCCATTTTACAGATGTAAAAACTGAGGCTTAGGGAAGGTATATGATGTGTTCAAGGTCACAGTAAGTGGTAGAATTAAGACTGCATCCCGGTCTTTTTGACTCCATGGACTGGCAGACTGGATTCTTTTTCCTCCAGTATACCCCGAATGTACTCACCAGCTACCACAGCCAAGAGGTCTAAAGGGAAGAAAGATGTCAGGATGACGTGAATTACACACCTGGTGCAAAGGGGTCTTTGCCAACTTCTTCAGGAGTGCCACACCACCCCCTTCAGTGAGCATCTCATTTTCTTTCTCTGTAATTCCCCGAGTGTTGGGCAGATTCTGGGATGGAACCTAATGTTCAGATAGCACAGGTCAGGGGAGAGGAGGTGAAATAGGACTGCAGGATCTCCGCTTGTTGATGGCCAATGACAAACTGCTTAGTTAGCGTTTTTCCTCATTTTATTCTTGACTATTGAGACTGAGAAAATCAGGACTTGAGTAATGTGACAGTTTCATGACCTGTACTTCAATTGTTTTTAGTATCTCAAGATGGCAAAGAGCAGCAGTGTGTGAACACACCTGTGGGAGGTGAGTCAGAATCAGTAACCCTGGGGCTCAAAGGTAAAGGCCTGTTGTCAGGGAGGGAGTGAGGAAAGCCTTACAAAGAAACCAAAGTTATTAGAGTTGTTAAACAAAAAAAAAAAAGAAAGAGAGAGAGATGGCACAGCCGCAGTCCACCGTGAAGGAGCAGGTCTATCGTGGGGCATGTCACAGTGGACAGAGGGTTCATGCTTGCACTGCTTCTGCTCACTCTGCTCGGAAGTCCTCTAGAGCATGGGCGTCGCTGGCCGCATCACGTAGATGGGAAGGTGAGGCTCCGGGACGGAGTGACTTGCCCAGGGCCACACAGCCGGGAGGTGGCTGCACCTGGGTTTGAGCAGAGGCGCCGTGACTGGAGCCCCCCTGCCCTTCCTGACCCACCGCAGTGCTCCCTGTCACATCCTGCCACCCATCTCTGCACCGGGGCGGGAGCCCGTTCCTGACATTTCTGGGGCCCAGTGGATGCTCAGCGGAGGACAAGGGGAGTCATAGATGCTGCTACTGAAGAGGAGGAGGATGAAAATGAAATCGACCCTTTAGCTTTTCGTGGCTGGCTTGGAATAGCTGGGGAGTTGACCTCTTCAGAATAGGAGGCCAGGTGACAAGTTTTCCCCTCTGTGTCTCCACATGGGCAGAGAGGTTCTGTGTCTGTCCCTGAGGTACCTAGTCTTGGGCATTGGCTAGAGCGGTGGTTCTCTACGTAGTGTGGTGTCTGGACCAGCAGCATCAGCGTCACCTGAGAACTTGTTAGATGTGAGTGTTCTTGAGTCTGACCACAGGTCTGCTGGGGTCCAGGATGGGGCCGCTGCTCTGTGTTTTAACAAGCCCTCGGGATGATTCTGATGCATATTAACGTTTGCTTGAATAGCAGTCCCTTAGGAAAAGGTGAAAATGATTATATGGGTTGTGGTCCATGAAGATGTTGATGACAGCCGGGAATAGTTGTGATGTGTCCTCAGGCAGCTGCCTCTGAAGTTGGGGTCTGGGCATTAGCCACCCCTTTCCTTCCCTGTTTCCTTGGCACTTCTGTCACCTAGAGCCAGTCACTCCAGATCCTGCTTGGAGTAGAATTAAAGGGAACTTTATCTGTTTGTAAAATGAAAAAATACAGGAAACAAATATGACAAAATGGTTACTTTTTTTTTTTTTTTTTTGCGGTACGCGGGCCTGTCACTGTTGTGGCCTCTCCCGTTGCGGAGCACAGGCTCCGGACGCGCAGGCTCAGTGGCCATGGCTCACGGGCCCAGCCGCCCTGTGGCATGTGGGATCTTCCCAGACCGGGGCACGAACCCATGTCCCCTGCATCGGCAGGCGGACTCTCAACCACTGCGCCACCACGGAAGCCCACAAAATGGTTACTTTTAAAATATGAGTGGTGGGAATATGAGTATTTCTTGTTATGTTTTGCTACGTAAGATTTCTCAAAACTAAAACATAAACTAAAAGTAGATTTTTTTTCAGTGATAGGGTTTTAGATTTGTTTCCAGTGCTATAAATGAATAAATATGTACAAATAAGGGGATGTATAATTTAAAAATGAGATTAGTAAATGATCTTTATTGCTGCAGAAATAGTCTTTGCAGCGGCAAAATATTTATTTAAACTGTTGTCTTCAGTACCACCTGGAAGGCAGAACATAGGCCTCTACTGAGTCTGCTGAAGTGTTGGGAAGAGGAGGTAACATGGAGTGTTAGTGGCACGTGCTGTTTGCTATTGGCTGCATTTAATTAGGCATTATAAGAAAGTGATAAACTCAGGGAAGAACTGGCTTGTTTGCAAGCAAAAAATAAAAGGAATTAAAAAGTCCAAAACTGGCGATTTGCAGGGTTGGAAAAGCTGACTGCATCTAGGCTCTAAAAGGGAGAGAGAAACCCAAGAGAGGTTTTCCAGAACAAACGTACATTACAACCCATCCCCGTGGAAAAGACCTAGTTAAGAGTCTGGTCCTCCCACCCAAGCTGGGTAGGCACCATTAATTGAGAGAGAAAGGTTTGGGGCCAAGGATAGCAATCAGGCATGAAAATTAGTCCAGGAGAGAACTGTGGGTGTGGCAGCTACTGTAGGGGAGCAGCTCTGCCATGGCTTCCTGGCAAACGTGCACACATCCATGCAGGCTAAGGTTGGGATTGCAGCATATGTGAGGCAAAACACCCTGTGATCCTGCAGGAACATGGGAGGATGGAGGCCACCTCCCACTTGTCTTCCTGCCTCCCCCGGAAGGCTGTCCTCAGATAGTTTCTCATCACCTCCCAGATTCTGATGAAGTGTGGGGCTTTCTGCACCACTCCCCTCAGAATAGAGCTACAGAATATAAAACGACTTAGCTACCATCTAGATGTGGCTCCCCAGTGGTGGGGTTTCCCACAACTCAAGTTGCAGTCACCAGACCCTTCAGTGTCATCCTTTTTGGTGTGTGGTAAGGACCCAGGGAGTCGGCACCTTTGGCTTCTTCCTTTTTGCTATCTGTGGAACAATCAACGTGTCTCATGTATCTTCACCAGCCTCATCAGTCAGGCCTTGCCCTTGACCTTGTCTTGTATGTGTGAAACTGACTGGGAGCAAATAGATCTGGAGGTTGCTAAGGTTCTGAAGGTTCATTGTTTTGTGAAGAAAACCAGAAATCTGGAGGATTCAAACTTTGTACAACCTTCAAGCTTGCATAGTGGGAAGTGGGTGAAAAGTCATACAGCCCCCAGGGAGCACAAGCTCCTCAGTACCCCATCCAGACCTGGCTAGAGAGGATAATATTGATAGAAAAGGAAGACCATCCCAGAGGGAGGGGCCAGGGACCTTGGAGAGCAATGAGCAAAGGACCTGCTTTCAGAGAGCAGAACCTGGGTCTAATCAGGCCGAGGAACCACCCAATGCCTGCCCAGTAGGACTTCAAAGTTAATGCTGATCAGCAACAGCTAGGAGTCTCCCCTCCTTCCCTTTCTGAAAAGGAATTTTATTGTAATTATTCCGTCCCTGCTCCACCACTGTATATCAGGTATGCGATTGGGTCGGGGTGAGGGGTGGGCAACAACTGGTCTTGTTAGTCCACATGTCACTGGACCATCCGGTGGACTCTGGCTGAGACTGTGTAGCAGATCCTTAGTATCCCATACATATCCCCTCAGCCTTACCACTCACAGACATATTGGGAAACTTCCAACTGCCAGCACCTGCATTCCTTTGCATGAAGGCATTCTCTGACCAGAAGTCTGCTTAGCCACCTGCACAGTATCCTAGAAGGCAAGGTGATTTATGACCCATGGGAAAAAACCCTCAAACAATGACTGACAGGAGTTCGTGTATAAAGACTCTTGTTTGCAAGCCTCTTAATGGAATATTCTACCCTGGCTCCCAGAGTTTCCCCAGTGGAATTAAGCCCCAGTCCCCACAGTGGTAACTGACCTGTCAGTACATCCTTTGGATGCCTTCTTATCCCTGTCTCCCCTCCCCATTCTCTAACCTTTGTTTCTTCACTTACCAAATAAAACATTTAGAAAGGCTTGTCTAAAAGTGTGCTTTCTGGGGAAACTCAAACTGAGACAGAAGACCCAAGGCATGCAGTCCTCTTTGATAGTGTGTGTTGTTGCTGGGACAAAGTTGCCCAGCCAGGGATTCCAGTTCCCATCATATTTGCATCTCAGTGGGATCGTGTGACTGAGTTATAGCCAATAGAATATAGGTAGAAGTGATGTTTAGCACTTCCAGGCCTGGCTCATGGAAACTTCTTGTACTGCCTTACACAATTCCTTATTCTAGATGTCAATACACAAGGCAATCTTGGAAACCACACGTTGAAACTGGCAGAGCATCTCTTAGCCTGGATCTCTGAATGACTGACCAGAGCTGTGAAGGTGAACTCCCCATCCCTGCCTCTCCAACAAACCAAGACCACTGCTGCCATCTGGGTTTTATATTAGCAAGAAGCCAACTTCCATTATGTTAAACCATTGAGATTGGGAGTTTCATCTGTTATGTCAACTAGTACCAACCTAATCAATTCTGAAGTTGCCGGGGTTTAAACAAATGTGCTGCCACTTCAAAAACTTTTTATTACCACAAAGGCCCTTGGAAAGAGGAAAGTGAAACTGCTTCAGAGACAAATGCCAGAGGCCACATGGGGAGAGCTTGGACTTGGAAGCAGGCTGCCTAGTTTGATGGCCGGCTGTGACATGCACTGGCTGTCTGACCTTCGGCAAGTAACTTAACCTCTCTGTGCTTCGCTTTCTTCCTGTATGAAATGGGGATGACAATAGCCCCTACCTTATGGAGTTGCTATAAATTAATACCTGAAAAGCACTTAGCTCAGTGCCTCGCACACAGTTAATGATAAATTCACAAATTCCTAATTTTCCAAAGGCCATAGTGAAGTCTTTACATTGTTTCCTACAATACAATCTCCTAACCTCCTGCTCTGCTGTTATGAGAGATTGTGCCAAAACAACAGAGATGGCTTTAGGACTATGGATGTCCTTCCTTTGCAATATGACTTTGTTCCGGTACATAGGAATTTTCCAGAGTTTGCTCCACTCAGAGGTCAGAGGGCATCTTGGTCTATTGGATTTAGGCTGTGTTAGCTTTAGGTAGATCATTAACCTTAGGAGCAATGCTCACCTCTTGACCCTATTTGGTTTTTGTCCACAGGCCTACAGAGAAGATTGTTCAACCTACTTTTGAGTCAATCCTTTACATGCATTTATTCATAATAATTATCATATATTTGATCTTTTTTTTTTTGAATCTTATACCAGGCACTGTTTTCCAACCCATGGTTAGCGTGCTGAACAAGAAGAATGTGGTCTCTGCCCTCATAGACCCTATTTCCTTTCAAAGGTATGAATAAATGAGGTGTTAGAGCAGTTGTGAGCACAATAACTTGTAAAATTCATTCATTCAGTAACAATATACTAGAATCTTCAAAAATAAAGATTAAAAATTGTAGTTAATGTCCTCATTTGTGCTTCTGTAATGGTGAAGTAGCTTGTTCAAGAACTGTGCTCTTGTTGAGCACATCTAGATGTGGATAAAGCACCAGAAAACCTATTTAAGAACATTAGACATTAGAGGTGCCAAATTTCTGGAAAAGGGAAGGGGTAACCCAGGGAGGTGAGATGACATTCTGGAACCACATTTCCTTGGGGGAATTTGCCACTTCCTGGTACAAGGTAAGAGGTATCTGGCTTTGCCTGAGCAGAGGGCTCCTGCTAGCAGAGCTTTGGCAGTCTCACGGCTGGAAAAACGCAAGTGGAGTCAAGATCCCAATGAGAAGGGAGGTGCAGAGAACGAAGCCTGATAAATGACCAGTTCTCCCCTTAAGATATTTGGCACAATTTGAAGTTCCATGGAAAGGGAGGCAAAAAATATAATTCCACACCTTAGAGAGGTCCCAAAGAATATACCAGGTGTATTAGTTTCCTATTGCTGCTGTAACAATCACCACAAATTAAGTGGCTTAAAACAACACAGATTTATTATATTACAGTTTTGTAGGACTAAAGTCTGAAATGGGTCTCACTGGGCTAAACTCAAGTTGTCAGCAGGGCTGCTCTCCTTTCTGAAGGCTCCATAGGAGAATCCATTTTCTGGCTTTTCCTGCTTTAGAGCTGCTCACATTTCTTGGCTCGTGACTGCAGCCCATTCCATCTTCAAAGCCAGCAACTGCAGGCTTTCTTTGCCTTATTCAGACACTTAACTCTTCTAATTCTCTCTTCCACATTTAAAGGACCCTTGTGATTACATTGACCCTCGCAGATAATTTAGGATAATCTCTTTATTCCCAAATTGCCTGGCTAGCAACTTTAGTTCCATATGCAACGTTAATCCTCCCTTGCCATGTAGCATAACATATTCACAGTTTGTGGGATTAGGACATGGATGTCTTTAGGGGGCCATTTTTCTGCCCACCACACCAGGCTTTCAGTGGGAAGACATAGGAGCCTATCAAAACTGCAGGCTAGTCTTGATTCAGCTAAACCTCGATTGGATGAAAGTGATCAGTCCCCATTTTATCTTCTTAGTAGAATAAAAGGGTGAAAAAGTGGAGAATTTCATTTGAGAATTGGAATCTATGAAGAAGAAATAAAAATGGACATTCTAGCAGTGAAAAAGGCAATCATTCCACTAAAGATGCAAGAAAAAGTGTCTTTGCACTTGTGGCAGCCAAGACTGAATGGGGGAATACAGGAATTACAAAACCATGGAAAGAGAATTTTTGCAACTCAGAAATAACCTTCTAAACAGCAAAGAGCCTGTTTTACTCCCCACAAAAAGTCTGAAATGTGAGTTTACATGAAAAAGGCAATAATTTATGTTAATTTCTCATTAAGTAGATTTAACAATACAATAGATGCAAAGAAGAGAGGATTAGTAAACGGAAAGTTAGTTTAATATAAAATATCCAAACTGAAACACAAGAAAAAAAATGGAAATACAGAAAAAGGCATGATACATGTGTGCATTTGAAAAAGATTACTACAGGGACTTCCCTGGTGGTCCAGTGAGTAAGACTCCACGCTCCCAATGCAGGGGGCCCCGGTTCAATCGCTGGCCGGGATACTAGATCCCGCATGCTGCAACTGAGTCTGCATGCCGCAATAAAGATCCCATGTTCCGTGACTAAGACCAGCCAAAATAAATAAATAAATATTTTAAAAAAAGATTACTACACATACAATTATAGTTGTAGAAGCAGAATCAACAGAATAGGCAGGAGGAATATTTAAACAAACAATGGCTGAGAATTTTCCAAAAGTGATTAAAAAAATAGCCCAAACCTTCACAGCTAGGGTAAAATCACACTTAGGCATATGACGGTCAAACCAAAGAACATGAAGAAGATAAAGGGAATATTTTAAAAGCAGCCAGAGGAAAAAGACAAATTACCTTCAAAGGAACAACAGTTGACCTCAGTTGACTTCTCAACAGAAATTATGGACAAAAGAACACAATACAGTGACATTATTAAAGTTATGGAAGAAAAGAACAAACTCTACAAACTGTTAGTTAAAACATTAAAAATCCTGAGAAAATGCTCTGCCAGAAGATTTGCACATTGAAAACAGGTTAGCCAAATAGAAAATAAATATAAGGTGGCAGATAACACTCTAACATATCAGTAATTACATTAAATGTCAACAAACTATATGCCAATTAAAGTCTAAGATTGTCAGATGGAGTTTTTAAAATATATGCTGCTTGTAAAAGACACTTTAAATATAAGGACACAGAAACACTGAACACAAAAGGATTAAAAAATATACAATGCATACAATAGCCAAAAGAAAGCTGGTGTAACTACCCCAATATTAGACAAGACTCTAAAGCAAGAAACATTACTAGAGATAAAGAGAGGCACTTCATAACGATTAGAATTATAAAGGGAATAACCTAACAGTAAGGTATCACAATCTCAAATATGTATGTACTCAAAAACATAGTTTTAAAATATATAAAGCAAAGGTCAGCAGCGTTAAAAGAAGAAATAGACAAATCCACAATCATAGTGGGGAACACACTTTCCTCCAGTACTAATAGAACAATTGAATTAAAAAAATTATAGAGCTGAACAACACAATTTTCAATGTGTGTGTATATATATATATAAAACACACACATATGTATGTATTTGATTTATATATAGCATTATAAATAAAACACTTTACCCAACAGCCATAGAATACTCATTATTTTAAAATGCATACTAAACAACAAAAAGTGACTGTATGCTGGGCCACCAAACAATCTTCAGCACATTTCAAAAGACTGAAATCATTCTGAGTATGTTATCGTACCACAGTGGAACTCAGTTAGACATAAATAACAAAAGATAACCAGGAAATTGAAAACACTGGAAATCAAGCAATACATGTCTAAATAAACTATGAGTCAAACAAGAAATCACAATGAAAATTGGAATATATTTTGAATTAGAATATATATTTGAATATATTTTAGATAATCATAAAGATATAATAATATATCAAGAAAAAGGAAATTTATAGCCTTCAATGCATATATTGGAGTAGAAGAGAGGCTGAAAATCAATGATCTTAACTTCCTTTTATAAAAACCAGAAAAAGAACAAAGCCCAAAGAAAGTCAAGAAAGCAGAAATCAAGAAGTGAGTTTACAATAGAGAAAATCAGCAAAGCCGAAAGTTGGCTCCTTATGAAAATTAATAAAATAGATAAAACCTTGGCAATACTAATCAAGAAAAAAGAGAAAACACAAATTACCAATATCAGAAATGAAAAAGAAAATTATAGCAAGGATCCTCCACACATTAAAAATGTATAAGAGCTTCCAGGTTGGTGAATACTTTCACGCGCTGGGAGGACGGTGCATCCCAGTTTCTCAGGGACAGAAGCTCCTGTAACAGGACCCTTCCAGACCTCACCAATGAACCTCTTCATCTGGTTGTACATCTATATCCTTTATAATAAACTGGTAAACGTAAAAAATGAATAAAGGTAATATTGTGCACAACTTTACATCAATAAATTTGAAATTTAGATGAAATGGGTAAATTTCTTGAAAAACTTAGCAATACCAAGACTTGAAGAATCAGAAAATCTGAACATTTCTTTAGCTATTAAAGAAATTTAATCTGGAATTGAAAACCTTTCCACTAATAAAACTCTAGACATGGGTGTCTTCACTGAGATATCAAGACTTATTATAAAGCTACAGATACTGAGACAGATATAAGTGTAAGTGTTGATATACAGCTTAGTGGAACAGAGTGGAGAGTCTAGAAACACATAGACAGTTACCTGATTTTTGACAAAGTTTATACTAAAGTGCAGTAAAAAAAGAATTATCTTTCAAGTAAATGGTGCCGGGTCAACTGGGCGCACATATGGAAGGAGAAATGAATACAGGCTTCTATCCCATACCATTCACAAATATCAGTTCCAAAAAGATCCAGGCCATGTGCCTTAGCCTTGTCTTCTATGACATCATGCTAGCTCACTAAGTTATTCAGTTTATAACTGTCGTTCTATAGCACAAATTAGAGGGTCTATACATCATTTGTTAAATGCCAGGAGACCTACTGAGTGAATATTTGGGGCAAAAAAATGTCATGTTAAGAAAAGTCATCCACTTCTCTTTTTTTTTTTTTTTTTTTTTTTGTGGTACACGGGCCTCTCACTGTTGTGGCCTCTCCCGTTGTGGAGCACAGGCTCTGGACGCACAGGCTCAGCGGCCATGGCTCACGGGCCCAGCCACTCCGCGGCATGTGGCATCTTCCCGGACCAGGGCACGAACCCGTGTCCCCTGCATCGGCAGGCGGACTCTCAACCACTGCACCACCAGGGAAGCCCCCATCCACTTCTTTTAACCTAATTTCTCTTTCACATGAATGGAAAATAAATGTCTCTCTTTTTTTTTTTTAATCAATTCCAGGTGGATTCTAGATCTAAATGTGAGGGGTAAAACTATAAAGCTTCTAGAAGGAAACATAAGGGAATATTTTCATGAACTTGGGACAGGCAAAGATTTCTTAAACAGTTTACAAAAAGTGCTAAACATAAAGGAAAATGTTGAAATAGGACTCAGAAATATATAAAACTTCTGTTTATTAAAAGACACCATCAAGAGAGTGAAAGAAAACCCATAAAATGGAAGAAGATATTTGAAATACATATGTCCAACACTGTTCTCATATCTAGAATAAATAAAGAACTCCTACAACACAAAAAATGTGCAAATAATCCAATAAAAAATAGGTATATCACAAAAGAAGATATCTGAATCACCAATAAACATGTGAAAAAGTGTTCAACTTTATTAATCATCAGGGAAATTAATATTAAAACTACAGGGAACTTCATCATATGCTCCAGGAGAGCTAAAATTAAAAAGTCAGCCCAAACCAAGGGTTGACAAGGATGTGAGGCAACTGGAACTTTCATATGCTGGTGGGAGTGGGAGGAGAGTGGGAAGTGTACAACTACTTTAAAAACAGTGTGGCAGCACCTATTAAAGCTGAACATAGGCATAGGCTGTGATTCAGCAATCGTGCCCTTGTGTGTATAATCAACAGCAATGCAGACACATGCTCACCAACAGACACGTACAAAAATTTTCACAGCAGTATTACTTCATAATAGCCTCAAATTGAGAAACAAAAAACCCCAAATGTCCATCAATAGCCATTGATATATTCACTATTGGAATACCACACAGTAATGAGAATGAACAAATTACAGTGTATGAAACAGCATGGTTGACTGTTGCGAATATTACATTTGGACAAAGAAGCAAGACAGAAAGCAGTGCTTACTTTATGATTCCATTTGTGTGAAATACAAAAACAGGTGAAACATCTGTGGTGTTTGAAATCGGAATAATGATGATTACTTTTGATCACTGGTGACTCTAAGGTGGATGAGGGGGCTTCTAGGGAGCTGGTAATAGTCTCTTTATCTGAGTGCTGGTTACATGGTGTGTTCATGCCGTGTTAATCCATAGGTTGTACACATGATGTGTACACTTTCTATATGTATGTATAAGTTCAATAAAAGGTTCGCATTAAAAAGATATAAATCCTTTTTTTTCTCTAGATTAAAAAGAGGAAGGGACTGCTATTCTCATTTTCAAAAATTCTAAAGATCAAAGGATTCCTTGAGTGGAAGGAGACACAGAAGTAGCTGAGAGTCCCAACGTGGAATCTCTGGCCTCTAGTGTCTTTGGCATGGGGGGGCAGCAGGTGGCCTTCAGGACTTTGTGTCACCCTCACAGCAGGCCCAGAGTAAGGGTTTACCCCATAGCAGTCTCTGGGACAAACCCCATGCCAAGAACCCCCTGATGAGTGTCTCACCAAGGAGGGGACATGTTCATCCTTTCCCTTGAGATGGTGTTCAGCAGATTGCTGGTCTAGAGGTTGCTTTAATCTCTGACCAGAAATATGCTGGCTATTTCCAGCTCATGAACATATGGGATGTGGTCTCAGGGACCCCGACAGCCTCTCTGCACAGCACGGACCTTGTGCGACCGAGGCTCCTAAGCCTTTCTCCGTGCCCTCCAGCTGGTCTTACTCCAAAGCCCAGACGGTCACCTCGAAAGCTGATCAGATGTGAGAGGTCCCCTCCTCACTCTATCCTGTCCCTAGTTATCTGGCACATAGAGACAATACATTTCTTGAATTGAAATCTCAACTTAGCTGGCTAGAGGTGGTGTGAGGGGGGAGAGAATGGGGACACTCTCCCATTGGTTGTCCAATGGTGGTGATGTCTGTAAGATATGGAAGGAAGAGGACACATTGTTTACTTTGAGGTATATGTGTGAATGTGTGTGTGTATGTACAAGAGAAGGGGAGGAGAGCCCAGGTTTGTGTATAATAGTCTCATGCCTTTGACCTTGTGAATTCTGTGATTTACAACCTCTTCCTACTCCCTCAGGACTATCTCTGGCCTCAGTGGAAGGCAGGGTTAATCTCTGACAGAGGGAAGAACTTTTCATAATTTTGGTAGGAGCTGAAACAAACAACAATATTTCCTTAGCAAAGAGTCACGCTTTGCGCACAAGAAGAAGGGGGCAGAGTAAAGGGTTATGGTGGGCTAAAATAATCAACTGTTTAAACTCCATTATAACACACTCTTACAGTCTTGGTTTGTAGTTTGAATTACTATATTGCCAGTCGTAATACTTCATTTGAGAGAAAGTCTACTTAAAATGTATTCAGGGCAAAAGACTTGAACAAGAGGGCATTTAAATAGCTAATAAGCATATAAAGATACTCAACCTCATTAGTCATCAGAAAAACTCAAAATTATGGTGCAAAACCACCCACACTCCCAGCAAAACAGTAAAAGTGTGGAATAGCCAAACTCTTGTACTCTTAATGTGGGAGTGGAAATTGGTTCAACCACTTGGGAAAAGTGTTTGGGAGTATCTATGAGTTGAACATATGCCTACTTTATTACCAAGCAGTTACTCTCCCAGGAAAATATCCTGCAGAAATGTATACCTATGTGCAGGAAAAGACATGTACTAGAATGTTCACAGCAGCCCACACTATAAGAGCCCACTAGAAACCACTATCATCAACAGGCAGGATAAATAGCAAGTCCTGCATATACAATATGGGGTCATATGCAACACCAAGATCTCCTGACGGGCAACTATACACAACAACATGCATGAATCTTACAAATGTAACCAGAAAGAAGTCAGATGCAACATTGTACATACTGTATGATTCCATTCCTGTAAAGTAAAACAATCAGCAGAATTAGTCTATGTTGCCAGAAGTCAAGATAATGGATATCTTTGTGGGGAGATGGTAGGTAATTGGAGGAAAGACCCACCCCCACCCCGCCCCGGCTCTGTTAACGTTCTGTTTCTTGATGTGGGTGCTGGTTACATGGGTGTGCTCTCTTGGTGATAATTGCTCAAGTTGTATACTTAGGATATGTTAAGTTTTATGTATGTTTATTACACTTCAAGAAAATTCTTGAAAAGTCTAAATTCGGAAGACTTCCCCCAGGCAGAGCTCATAGACTTCAGGAGGGTGGGGCTGCCGGCTGCACTGGTGAGTAGAAGCAGCCCTCCCAGGGTTCAGCGCTTCACCTGACCTCAGCCTTCAGCCAGGGTCGCAGGAGACCGTGACAGGGGGATTGGGGGTGGGGGAGGGACCCGGAGTGGGCAACCGAGACGCTTTTGGAGGAAGAGTCTGAGGATACCTGAAAATTGAGGTCAAAACGTTGTGTATGCGTGTGCACCTGCTCTCCTGGGGGAAGGGTCCACAGTGTTCACCTCGTGGACCGCCCCTCAGTCCCGAAGAGTCTGTGTTGGAGACATCGAAGAGTTGCTTGTCTAGATGAAGGTCCAGGGGTCAAGGAACCCGCATTCTAGTAACTACTCTGGGGCCCAGGCGGTCACTCTCATCTTGGGCCTCGGCTTCTCTCTCTAGCGGGCTCCGGGGTTGCTGCGGCTCGTACCTGCGGGGTGCGGACTCGTAGCCCGCGAGCAGAGATCCAGCCTCTCAGCTCCGGACGCTGGGCAGAGGTGCAGCCGCGGCGAGCCCCTGCGAGCTGTCTGGTCGAGGGGTGGGGGTGTGGCGAGGGCGATGGGCCGGAAGGGCGAACCCTTCGGAGGAGGCGGATCCGCCCCCTCGCGGGCAGGTAAAGTTGGCCGAGGCCCCGGGAGCCGGGTAGGAGTCGCGCGCCGCCGAGGAGAATGAGGCTCGCGGTCTGCGCCGTGCTGTGCGCGGGGGCCCTGGGTGAGTGCGCACTGGGAGCCGGGTGGGGGCCGGCCGTTTAGGATGGGACCGGGTGCCAGCCGAGGGTCAGCCACGGCGGGACACTGCACTGCCTCGTCTAGGCGGCTTCGAAGCAACCCAGCGCCCGGCTGGCCCCAAGGTGCCTTCCACCGCCGGTGGTGCATCAGCGCACCTGACCAACTTTCGCCCTTGCAGAAACCCTGCAGGCTAGGGCAGGAGTTCGCAAACTCTGACCAGCCGACAAAATGCCGCCAGCTGCCTGATATACAGCCGAAAGAGCTAAGAATGGGTTTTACATTTTTACATGTGTGAAAGAAAATAAAAAGAAAAATAGTTTGACACATGAGAATTATGTGAAATTCAAATGTCAGCGTCCCTAAATAAAACTTCATTGCAACATGATCATGCTCATTCAGGTAAGTATTGTCCACGGCTGCTTTCAGGCTTTAAGGGCAGAGTGGAGTAGTTGCCACAGAGACTGTATGGCCCACAAAACTAGTAATTGCCTAGCTAGCCCAGTACAGAAAAAGTTCATGACTCCTGGCCTGGAGGCTGTTCGTCCAGTTTACAGTGAAGGAAACAGGCTCAGAAGAGAGAAGGGATTTTTTCCGAGGGCTCAAGGACTATTATTAAGAGGGGGAGGGGCACATCAGGTAAGCTTGTCATGTCAGGTATCTAACCAGAAGGATCTTTCCTGCTCTGAACTGTACAATGCCTCCCATCCCGACTACACACTAGGGAGGTGGAGGAATATAGGGGAGAAACAATCACCCTAGAATGGAATCCACCTGCCACTCGGTGCCATGTGACTGGGTGGTCCCTTGCCCTCCTCTCTGAGCTAATTCCCTCCTCAGTTCTGTAGAAATTACTTTTTCACAGCAAACACACAGTTGCTGTGAAAGTGACATGAAGTCATGTACCTAAGGGCAGAGCTCTAGGCACAGGTGAGTTATCACTGGAAAAAAATCCTGCATGTAAATGTAGGGGGCCCCTTTCGGTGTTGGGGGGCTGTCAGGGCTCTTGGCTGGGTAACTGTAAGGAAGGTAATGGTGCAGTCACTGACCTCATGCAGGTGGAGACCCCTGCCTGGCGGGACAACTGGGGTCTGTCCAGCCCTGATTCTGTCAGGTCTCAGGCTGTCTTAGATCATTTCTGGGGTAGGGTATCTATCGTGGGGGGAGGGGTAACCTGGGTTGAGCAGAAGAAGGCAGGAAAGGCAAGGAGTGCTTTCAGGGATGGGGGTGGCCCTCCTTGGCCCAGTGCTGCCACCTAGGGCCACACGGGGAGCTCTGCTGGGGCTGGGGAAGGCTGGCAATGTCGCTACAGCTGTGGTCCAACTGTGGCTGCAGAAAACCCGGAGTGCAGCCCCCTGGCCTCTCCCGTATTCGTCCTGAACAAGGCTTCTGTTGTTTGTTCGTCCCCCGTCCCCGCTCTTGGCAGCGTCAGGCACTGACCAAAAGTTCACTCTCCCAGTCGGCTCTGTGTTTACTAAACAGAGGCAAGAGCTGCCCCTCCCTGGCCCTCCGCCCACTCCATCCCAACATTCCTTCTCTCTTGGCCACTGGACAAGGCTGGAATCCGGGACGTGCTTTCTTCAAAGCTCAGTGTTCTTTTCCTATAAAAACCCTTCTGGTGGCCGCTGACAGGAGTGTAACCAAACTAGCTTAAACTAAAAGTGTCAGAGGAGCGGGAGTGGTGATGAGTAGGCCTTGCAAGAGCCGAGAACCAGGGGCTCAGCACAGCCTGTACCTCCACCTTGGCTGCCACCTCCTTTCTCTACCTTTTGCTCTTCCGGGGAAGAGATTTCTCCACGCAGTGAGCATGTGGCCACCAGCAGCTTTTCCCTTCTAGGAGCAGACTGAAATATTCATGGTGGGCTCTGATTGCCCCTTCTTTTTTTTTTTTTTTTTTTTTTTTTTGCGGTACGCGGGCCTCTCACTGTTGTGGCCTCTCCCATTGCGGAGCACAGGCTCCGGATGCGTAGGCTCAGCGGCCATAGCTCACGGGCCCAGCCGCTCTGCGGCACGTGGGATCCTCCCGGACCGGGACACGAACCCGTGTCCTCTGCATCGGCAGGCGGACTCCCAACCACTGCGCCACCAGGGAAGCCCTGATTGCCCCTTCTTGAAATTGTCACATGGTTGGATGGAGTGTTATTGATGGCTGGCCTAGTTTAGGTTACTTGACTCCATTGACCCTTAGCTTGCTTGCACACACTCTTTCTTTTTAAAATCATTTTTATTGAAGCATAACTTACATTGAATAAAATGCTCTCCTACAAGTATACATACAGTTCAATGAATTTCAACAAATATGCCTAACCCAATAACTACCACCATAATCAAAATATAGAACATTTCCATCACTCCCAAACTGTCCCCGGCCCCTTCCCACTCATTCCCATTTTTTCCCACTTTAGATAAATTTTTCCTTTTCTAGGATTTCATATAAATGGAATCATGCACTATGTAGTCTTTTGTGTCCGGCTTGTTTCATTCAGCACAATTGTTTAGAGATTTATCCACATTGTTGTATGTATCAAAGTTCATTCCTTTTTATTGCTAAGTAGTATTCCATGGTATGACTTTATCACAGTTTGTTTTCCATTCATTTGTTAGTGGATGTTTAGGTTGTCTCCAGTTTGGGATATTATGACTAAAGCTGCTATGAATGTTAGTGTACAAGTCTTTGGGTGGACATATATTTTCATTTGTTTTGGGTAAATATCTAGGAGTAGCATTGCTGGGTCATAATGGTAAGTTACGTTTAACTTGTTAAGAAAATGTCAAACTTTTTTGAGTAGTTGTACCATTTTCCATTCCCACCCACAATATGATAATTTCAGTTGCTCCACATCCCGCTAACACTTGGTGTTGTCAATATTTTCACATTTAACCATTCTGATAGGTGTGTGTAGTACCTCACAACAGTTTTAAATTGCATTTCCCTGATGAGTAATAATGTTGTGGCTTAGCTTTCCATTTTCTTTTTCTTTTTTTTAATTAATTAATTTTTTTTGAATTTTTTGAATTCTATTTTTTATACAGCAGGTTCTTATTAGTTATCCATTTTATACATATTAGTGTATAAATGTCAATCCCAATCTCCCAATTCATCACACCACCAATAAAATAATTTATTTTATTTATTTATTTTTGGCTGCTCTGGGTCTTTGTTGCTGCACGCAGGCTTTCTCTAGTTATGGTGAGCAGGGGCTACTCTTTGTTGCCGTGCGCGAGCTTCTCATTGCAGTGGCTTCTCGTGTTTCAGAGCATAGGCTCTAGTCTCACAGGCTCAGTAGTTGTGGTGCATGGACTTAGTTAGTCCATGGCATGTGGGATCTTCCTGGACCAGGGCTCAAACCTGTGTCCCCTGCATTGGCAGGCGGATTCACTGTGCCACCAGGGAAGCCCTCCATTTTCTAAATGATACCTTCTGAAGAGCAGATGTTTTACATTTTGATCAGGTTCCCTTACCTAATTTTTATTTTTTGTTATTATGTTTTGTGTCCTCTCTAAAAATATTGATATAATTGGCTACCCCCAAATTTGCAATAGTTTCCTCTTTGTTTTATTTTAGAAGTTTTATAGCTTCAGCTTTTATGTTTTGGTCTATGATACATTTTTAGTTAATTTTGTGTATGGTATAAAGTAAGAGTTGAGAGTCACTTTCCTCATATGGATATCCAGTTATTCCAGGACTTGTTTTCAAAAAGAATATCCTTTCTTCACTGAATTACCTCGGCAGCTTTGTTGAAAATCTACTGACCCTATATATATGGGTCAATTTCTAGACTTTCTGTTCTGTTACATTAAGCTTTATATCTCTCCTTGTGCCAATATCACACTGTCTTGGTTACTGTAGCTTTATAATAAGTCTTGAAATCAGGTAGTATAAATCCTCTTACTCTATTGTACTACTTCAGTGTTGGTTTGGCCATTTAGATCTTTTGCATATCCAAACACAATTTTGAATCAGTTTATCAAATTCTATAAAAAACAAGTTTAGGCTTGGATTATTATTGAGATAGCATTTAATTTATAAATTATTTTGAGGCTTGGCATCTTAACAATATTGAGTTTTCTAATCCATGAACATTCTATATGTATTTATTTAGGTCTTCTTTCATTTCTCTTGGAAATATTTTGTAGTTTTCATGTACAGCTCTTGTTCATAATTTGTTAAATTTATCTCTAGATATTTCATTTATATTATTTTTAGATTTTTTTTCTTATTTTCTTTCATTTTTCTTGGCTGCATCATGTCTTAGTTGTGGAACACTGGGTCTTCGTTGAGGCATGGGGGATCTTTTGTTGCGGCACGGGCTCTTTGTTGCGGTGCGCAGGCTTCTCTCTACTTGTGGCATGCAGGTTTTTCTCTCTCTAGTTGTGGTGTGTGGGCTCCAGGGCGCGTGGGCTCTGTAGTTGGTGGCAGGTGGGCTCTCTCGTTGAGGTATGTGAGCTCAGTAGTTGTGGCCCAAGGGCTTAGTTGGCTCGCAGCATGTGGGATCTTAGTTCCCCCACCAGGAATGGAACCCGTGCCCCCTGCATTGGAAGGTGGGTTCTTTACCACTGGACCACCAGGGGAGTTCCGATATTTCATATCTTTGAAAGCCATTGTAAGTAGTATTTTTTTTTTTTTTTTTGCGGTACGCGAGCCTCTCACTGTTGTGGCCTCTCCCGTTGCGGAGCACAGGCTCCGGACGCACAGGCTCAGCGGCCATGGCTCACGGGCCTAGCCGCTCTGCGGCATGTGTGATCTTCCCGGACCAGGGCACGAACCCGCGTCCCCTGCATCGGCAGGCGGACTCTCAACCACTGCGCCACCAGGGGAGCCCGTAAGTAGTATTTTTAAAGTTTCATTTTACAGTTTTTTCTTTTTAGCATTGTAGAGATTCAACTCATTTTAGCGCTTTGACCTCAGATCCTAAGACCTTTCTAAATCATTTATTCCTTAAAATTTTCCGTGTAGAGAAACGTGTTATCTGTGAATATAGACAATTTTCTATCTTCTTTTCCAATCTGTATGCCTTTTGTTTCTCTTTTGAGCTTTGTTAAAATGGTTAAGACCTCTAATACAGTGTTAAACAGAAGTGATGAGAATGTCAATCTTTGCCTTGTTTCTGACCCGAAGGGGAAAGCATTCAGTCTTTCACCATTAGGTATAATATTAACTGTGGGGTTTTTTGTAGATGTCCTTTATCAGGTTGAGGACATTCCTTTCTATTCTTACTTTGCTTGGAATTTTGAATTGACAAGTGCCTTTTCTGTTCTATTGAGATAATCGTATGAATTTTTCTGTTTTATTCTGTCATATGGTGAGCTATACTGCTTAGTTTTTGCACATTAATTCAACTTCACATTCCTGGGCAAGGGATAAACCTGTGTGTGTGTGTGTGTGTGTGTGTGTTCATGTACTCAAGAATTTTTTTTTTGGCTGGGTTTGATTTGTTAATATTTTGTAAATGATTTTTGTGTCTATGTTCATGGGGGATATTTAGTTGTAGTTTTCTTTACTTATAATGTCTTTGTTTGGATTTGGTATCAGGTTAATGCTGGCCTTAGAAACTTAGTTAGGAGTATTACTTTATCCTCTACTTTATAAGATAGTTTTTGCCACATTGGTGTTATTTCTGTTAAGTGTTTGATAGAATTCATGAGTGTAACCACTTGGGTCTGGAACTTCCTTTAACATTCATTGTAGCGCAAGTTTGCTGTACCCAAATTCTCCCAACATTTGTTTGTCTGGAAAAGTTTATTCTTGCCTTCAGTTCTGAAAGCTATTTTCATTGGTTTTAGCTTTCTAGGTTAGCAAGTTATTTTCCTTTTAGCACTTTAAGGATATTCCATTGTCTATGACTTGTGTGGTTTCTGACAAAAAGTCTGAGATATTTATTGTCTTTGCTGCTCTGTACCTAATTTTGTCTCTTTTCTCTGGTTGCTTTAGAGCTGTGAGTTTGTAGTTTTCTGAGCTTTGTAGTTTTACAAACTGTGGGTTTGTAATATTAGGAAAAATTCTGGTCAAATCTTTCTTCACATATTTTTTCTTCCCCCTTCCCCCCTTTTTTATCCTGGAGTCCAGTTACACATATGTTAGATCACTTGATACTGTATGACAAGTCACTGAGGCTCTGTTCATTTGTTTTTCTATCTTTCTTTCTCTCTGCTTCATTTTGGATAGTTTATAAGAATGTCTTCTAGATCATCTTTTTTCTTCCACATATCTAATCAGCTGTTAATCTCATCCACTGGAATTTTCATTTCAGATATTCTATTTTTCATCTCTAGCAATTCTTTTTGGCTCCTTACATCTTATATTCGTATCCTCATTATGCTCATGTTTTTCTTTTCTTGGAGGGAGGGTTCACTATTTATTTATGACAAATATTCCACATCCATGATCCTCTCCAGTCAGAAGTTCTTTGAGAGGATGCCATGGGCCTTGGCCAGGCAGAGAATGGAGTCATCTGACTCTCCCATCCTGTGAATGGCCCCACAGATAGCCTAGGTTTTGAACTGGGTGTTGAACCTGCCTGTTACTTTGTTGACCTCAGCCAAGTTCACCTGGACTGATGCGTGGTCTTTGGCGCCAATGATGCAGTTGCTGGCAGAGTATTTCTGCGGCAAATACAGGTCCACGAACTCTCTGGCATCATTTTGCACGTTGAGGGCATGTCTGGTGGCACCATGACAAGCATGGGAGCGGAAAGGAAGCACCGCATCCCCCAGCAGCGCTGATGTTCATGCTTTTCTTTAACTCTCCGAGCATACTTATAACATTTAAAATAGCTGTTTTAAAGCTATTTTCTGTTAATTTCCTCATCTCTTTCATTTCTGGTTCTGATTCTATTGACTGATATTCCTCCTGGTTATGGGTTACATTTTCCTGCACCTTCACTTGTGTATTAATTTTGTTGGTTGCTGGACACTGTTAATTTTACCTTGCTGAGTATTGTATTGTTTTTTTTTTTTTTTTTTTTTTTTTTGCGGTACACGGGCCTCTCACTGTTGTGGCCCCTCCTGTTGTGGAGCACAGGCTCCAGACACACAGGCTCAGCAGCCACGGCTCACGGACCCAGCCTCCTCAGCATGTGGGATCTTCCTGGACTGGGGCACGAACCCCTGTCCCCTGCATCGGCAGGCGGACTCTCAACCACTGCGCCACCAGGGAAGCCCAGTATTGTATTTTGGGTTTTGCTTTTTGCTTTGTTTTTAATTTAAGGAGTGTCAACCTTCTTTTCTGGCAGGCACTCATAATGTCTTCAGATCAGCTTAACCTTCTCAAGACTATTTTTCAAGATGTTTAGGCAGTGTCTAGAATACCCTTCTTTCTAGATCTAGTTTAGCTTACTTATGGAATCTTTCATAAATGCACTATTTATTCAATAAGATTTTCTCCACTCTGAATGGTGGGAACTCAAATGATTCCTAACCCCATTTGCGTTCTGAGAAGTGTTTGGTTTAAGCTCCCCATTAAATTTTCTTTCCCTAGCAGTTGTCCTTGCCTGGCCTCCACAATGCTCAAATTGATATTTAGCCAAATCTCCAAGGTGTGACAATTCTGGATCTCAATCTCTCTTCTCTTTCTCCCCTCTTTTTGCATTCTCTGCTCTTTGGTACCCTGTGCTGCACATTCTAATTGCCTCCACCTTACCAAACTATGATCTCTGTCTCCTCAACTTGGGCTAACCACCGGGCTGTTTGTTTTCTCTTCTCTGCCCTGGTATCTGGACATTTTGTCCAGAAAGAAAGCTAGTGTGATTACAGGGCTTACTTTATTTGTTTCCCTTCTCTCAGGGATCACAGTCCTGCACTTCCTGTTGTCCAATGTTTTAAAACATTTTTTTCATATGTTTTTCCCCAGGTTTTTTGTTTGTTTGTTTGTTTTTTCTCACCTGTTTAAAGTGCTAGGGCAAGTCCCATATCATTTATTTCTCATAGGTGGAAACAGAAGTCCATCCTGGTTTGATTGATTGTTTGTTTGTTTGTTTTGTGTTTTATTTGTTTTGCATTTGTTTAGTTCCCTGTTTTAGTACCATGTTTTTGTCAAGGCTTTAGCTTTTCCCCTAACAATGCAAATATCATTCACCCTATTTTATACTCACACTGAATGAACTAGTGATTACCACTGGGGAGAGGGAAGGGATGAGGGGCAATATAGAGGTAGGAGAGGAAAAAAAAGTTATTATAGGATTATATGAAATTATCTGTGTGAAACTTTTGGAAATTGTAAAGCACAGTAGAATTTAAAGAATCTTTCATTCAAGAATAAATAAATAAATAAATAATTTTAAAACATCGGAAGTTCAAAAGCTACAGTTTTAATCATTTGACCATAAGCACAGGTGGCTGAAAATAGACTTTCAAAAAGGCTTTCTCAGTAAGTGCAAACCTTTGAAAAAGAAAAAAAAAACTGCAATTGTATACAGTAGCTCTTTGTGTAACTTAACTGCTTACAAAGCTATTTTCATTTATAGAGTTGTATTGTCTCTACAGTTACCAGTCATTTCTAAGAGCAGAAATGTTTTAAGAATCTGTATTGGCAAGCAGAGTAAGCATGCTTTGAAAGGCTCAAAATGCAATATGAGCTATTACTCCACACACTTCTATTCTGCCCAAGGGCATCTGTCCTGACAGCTCCATTCTCTCACTGGCTCTTCTACCCTGGCGGCTACTATCGAAGGCCTGTTCAAAACAGAGCTGAAGCACTCCATTTGTCAATCCCTGTCTTTGGTATGGGATTCTCTTAAGCAAATTTGACATCTCCTGTCCCAGTTATTTTGATATTTCCTACTTGCAGACAGTTAAAAGACAATACAGGCTTTGGAGTCAAACAGACCTGGTTGTTTCAAGTATTAGCTTCATCTCAAGTCATTTGATGTCTCTGACAGTTTTTTTTGTTTGCTTGTTTAGACTCATCTACAAAATGGGAACACCAATATTTAACCGGCAGGACAATTGTGGGCATTCGAGCAGGGTCGTGTGCCTGGCCCACTGCCTGACACACAGGGCCTCCTCAAAAATTCATAGCTGTGACTGCTGTTACTTTCATCTGCTAGATTTCATCTAAGATGACATTTTGCTCAAATACCACAGATCTGTAAACAGCATTTTACCTTTGCATTATTGTTAACACTAATTACTACAGCTTGAAGTGCCAGTGAAATGAACAGACACTGGTTTTAATGCCCCAGCAGTTACTACCATGCAAGGTTACGAGTATCTAATGCCAAGACAAAGACTAAATCATTAGGCCCAAATCTTCCTTCCCATAATACTATGTTCTTTTTTTGATGTGAAATTCACTAAAATGAAATTAATCATTTAAAAGTACACACTTCAGTGGTATTTAGTTGTTCACAGGGTTATGCAGCTACCTCCTCTATCTAGTTCCACCATAGCTCCAACACCCCAAGAGAACATCCTGTACCCATCCTCCTCATCCCCAGCCCCTGGCCACCACCAATTTGCTTTCTGCCTCTATAGATTTACTTATTCTAGATATTTCATATAAATGGAATCATATAATGTGTGGCCTCTTGTGTCTGGCTTCTTTCATTTAACGTATTATTTTTGAGCTTTATCAATGCTGTAGCATGTAGCAGTACTTTACTCTTTTTACGGTAGATTATATTCCATTTTGTGGATGTACTATATTTTGCTTATCAATTCATTCATTGCTGTACATTCGGGTTGTTTCAACCTTTTTTGACCATTGTGAAAAGTGCTGCTCTGAATATTTGTATATATGTATTTGAGTACCTGTTTTCAATTCTTTTGGGTATATACTTATGAGTGGAATTTCTGGGTCATATGATAATTCTGTTTTTAACTTTTGGGAGATGCTTTGGCTTTTTTCTCCAAGGGAAAAGGCACAACCAGAGAAATGGGACCTGAGAATTTATGTGAGCCAGGCAGCCAGTCCAAATTGTGTCTACCCCTCTCAGCCAACCCTTGACCTTGTCTTTAACCTCTTCTTACAGCAGAGAAAGGTGAATGCTGTGGGTCCCTTACACCCCTGGCCTGTCTCCCGTAGGGCTGTGTCTGGCTGTCCCTGAAAAAACTGTGAGATGGTGCACTGTCTCAAGTCATGAGGCCAATAAGTGCTACAGCTTCCATGACAACATGAATAATGTCCTTTCAGTGGATGGTCCTCATGTCACCTGTGTGAAGAGAACCTCTTACCTTGAGTGCATCAAGGCCATTGTGGTAAGTCACTGCTGCCTAAGAAGAGTGGAAGAAAATCCATACTTTCTCCTTCTCTTTCTGTACTTGTTATAGTTTATTGCTTCAGAACAACTTTCTCCCCCAAGGAACTAGACCATGCTTTAGAGGAGAAAGAAATAAGCTAAAGACTTGAAAGTACAGAGACTATGTGTAGATGAAAATATAGGTGCTCAACATTCATTAATAGTGAAAACAACAATAAAAATAATTAAACAACGGATAGAGAAGGATTCAGTGAAAATGGCCACGGTAAAGCAAAGCCAGAATTGCACTGAAAGAGAAATCTGTAAAGACTCAGAAATAAACAAGAAGCTCTAGTATCACTATTATTACTTAATATTGTTTTTGGAATTTCCTAGTAATGCAATGATATAAGATACATATGAGATAGAAACAAACAAAATATCACTACTTTCAGATGCTTGTGTGCCTAGAAAGCACAATGGAATCAAGAGAAATGTTACCATAATTATTAATGAAAAAATTAGTTTGGTGAAAGATAAATATATCACAATTAATGTCATTTTCATATATCAACAGTCACTAGTTGGGGAAAAATAACCCCAAATTGTGATCTCATTTACATTTAAAATGATATACAGAAAAATGTTGCAGGGAAAAAATCATATGAGAGATCCGCAAGATTATTATAAATGTAATACAAAAGTCTGAGACAAATGAACAGTACTTACTAATAAATTAAAACATATGCCATATTCCCAGACAGGAAGACTAAACTTCATATATGTGCTCATTTTCCCAAAGTTAATTCATAAATTTAATATAATTGTTATCAAAATTATATTATAAAATTTAAAAAGTCAGTAAAATAAGTTTACAATTCTTAAGAAGAAGTATGGGTGAGAATATAAAATAGTATTATGAAAAATAAAATGAGCGGGGGAGTAGCTGAGGGCTGCCTGAAGCTATAACATATTTAATAACAGGTTTACAAAGAACAGGGTCCTCGGACAGATGTAGAAGGTCTGGAAGAGAACAAAATTCAGACATATTCCGAGCTTTCTATACGTCCATCTACCTAATTATCTACATGATATGATGTAGATGCAAACTATGATGAATGTCCAACACTAAGACAGTATGGTCCTAGGCTTAATGGTTACATACACATAGATTTAGATATTGTAGGATAAGGCATACTTTCCAAACAAATGTCTGAGAACGGGTTCTTTAGTTGGGCAACTGGATAGCCATTTAGAGATAAAATCAAGTGAGATTTTTAATCCATTTACCAAAATAAACTCCCAGCTTGACTCAATTTGACTAATGTAGATAGATATAAAAAGATAAATCACAGAAGTGGACAAATTTGGAAATGTAAACATTTTAAATCTCTGACAAAGGAAAAAAAATTAAAGCCCTAAGCATACAGAAAAATATATTGACATCAGCTATAACGAAACAGTATAGTGTAAAAGCTATATAAAGATGTCATTTAAATTTATAAGAAATGCTTAAGAATAACAAGCTATAAACAAACTACTCACAGAAATTACAACTAATAGATGATACAAGTAAGGAAGGGAAAATGTTCATCCTTTATAATAATCAAAGGATGCAAATAAAACCACCTTAAGGTAGCAGTTTATATCTCGTAATGTGATAAACTTTCTTAAATGATAGTATTTCTTGCCGGTAGTTTTGCGTGAAATTGGTATGCATTGCTACGGGCATTAGAAATTATAAATTTCTACATCATTCCTGGAGAAAAATTTGGAAATATTCAATAAGGGTCATAAAGATGTACACAACCTTTATTTATTTATTTTCTCTAGTTCATTCATATTTATATATGACCTTATGCAATTGTGGGACCTGGTTAAGAGATGTCTGTAAGACTATTGTCTTTGCATCTGATACTGGAACTTGAGGAGGAGGTGGTCAGGAGGGGGAAGATGTGTGCAAAGCAGGAAAGAGTGAGAACCATCTAGAACCTCAGTCATGAGCTAGAGCCCATGGGGATGGACTGAAACCTGTGACAATTCTTGTTGCTTCTGACCTTGATGGTGTTCACAAGGCCTAGTGGCCTTCTTGTCTTTTACCTTTATACTAAATCCCTCCTTTTCTTAAATTGGTTTCTGATACATGCAACCAACAGAATACTAACTTGATATATGTATATACATATGTATACATATACTTACATATGAATACATATTGTAAAATATATGTAAGAAAAAATGAGATGGGGCAAAGGGAGGCAAGTATACAGAGATGTAGTATTAAATTTATAAAAAGCTAAATTACTTTAAATGTCAATTAAGAAATGAATAAAAAGCACTATTTACAGTAACCAAGATACAAAAGCAATCTCAGTGTCCGTCAGTGGATGAATGGATAAAGAAGATGTGGTGTATACATACAATGGAATATTACTCACGCATAAAAAAGAATGAAATCTTGCCATTTGTGACAACATGGGTGGACCCAGAGGGTATTATGCTAAGTGAAGTAAGTCAGACAGAGAAAGGACAAATGCTTTCACTTTGATTTCACTTATATGTGGAATCTAAAAGACAAAACAAATGAACAAATATAACAAAACAGAAACAGAGTCATAGATACAGAGAACAGGTGGTTGCCAGAGGGGAGATGGGTAGGAGGAGGAAAGATATAGGTGGGGGAGATTAAGAGGTACAAACTTCCAGTTGAAAAGAAAAAGATTTCCATGAGGAAATGAGGGGTAGGGAATAACCGAACCTCATTTTTGAGAAGAGGCTGTGAAATTACTACTTCTCTCAGGGAGAAAGGAATTTTTGGCGGAGAGATCCTTGAAGAGGGAATCCAGACTCAAGAGTGAAAACCATGACTTCTTATGGGTGGAAATATTCTACAACTCATTCACTCAATTCAACATTTATTGGACACCTACTGGCAGTCGGTGCTGGGATTTGGCAGGATAAAACCACACAGTAACATCCCCACCTTGGTGGAGCTTTCATTTCAAAGGGGAGGACAAACAATAAATGAAGGTTTGTCAGATGGTTGATAAGGGCTCAGGAGAGAAACAGAGGGCTTCCAGCATTTATGAGGTGGTAATTTTAAGAGCACAGTCAGAGAAAGGCTCACTGAGAAGGCTTTTGAGCCAACACTAAGGAGGTGGAAGAGGTCTGAGCCATACCAAGTATCCATGGAGATACTTGTCAAGTGTCCCTGGCAGAGGGTTAGGTGAGTCTTCCTCAGAGGTGAGGGGCTTCATTCATGTCTAGCCTTTTCTCTTTCAGGCAAACAAAGCAGATGCCGTGACCATTGATGGAGGTTTGGTGTTTGAGGCAGGCCTGGCCCCCTACAACCTGAAGCCCGTCGTGGCAGAATTCTACGGGTCCAAAGATGGTGCATCTTCCGTGGGGACCTAGGTCTCTGTTCTGACACAGCAGCCACAGCGGGAGGCAGGGACTCTGTTGGCATTACACTTGCAGGGAACAAAGCTGCTGGAGTTCTTTAGACTGTGAGAGGCTGTTACCTCTGCTAACTCATGGGGGCTGAGATCTTGGCTCTCTCTGGGAAGCTGTGAACTTTGAGCATCCTGATGGGAATGCTTCTGGTGCTGCTGAGTGAGAGGGGGCATGCTGTCCAGAGTCCACTGCCCACCCGGTGGGGTCGCCCATCTCTGGAGACACACAGACCTGGACAGCCTCTCCGTGTGCCAAGTCCTCTGCAGGTGCTAGAGAACACAGTTTGAAGAATGGGGTTTGGGGAGTCGAAGGATGGGGTGCCTGCCATACTTGTCCATGAGTGTCACCAGTGTGTGTGTGAGCACGGTCTGTCTCAATTTGAGTCCCAACTTGCAGGGCCCTGGCGAAACCCTGGAGATGCCCTCCATACCTTCCTCCCACACCTTCATCTTCGTGTCCAGGCTGCAGACAGAGAAGGGAGAAGAGCCCGTGGGGAGAAACAGTAAATCTCAATGACTGGGAGCTGCAGGCCCTGTAATAGCTGGTGCAGAAAAAGAACTCAAGTGTATTGCCTTGAAAAGGGGCAGTTTCCTTTCTTCTGTCAATCAAGGGCCTTTCCCTTTCCTTTTCTGCCTGCTTACCAGGAGATGTTGCAGGTCCTAGGATCCCCCCAAGTTCCATTGCGCACACTCTGGAAGATTAGTGGCAATGATGTGGCCTCTTCCTTTGGCCCTGTTTTCTCTGCTCCTTTTCAGATCCACAAACTCACCATTACGTCGTAGCTGTGGTGAAGAAAGGCAGCGATTTCCAGCTGAACCAGCTCCAGGGCAAGAGGTCCTGCCACACAGGCCTGGGATGGTCTGCTGGGTGGAACATCCCCAGCGGGATACTTCTTCCCTCTGACTTGGTTGAAAAAGGTAAGCTGGCTGGGACGGGGTGCCCCGAGGCAGGGCTCCTACTCCCGGCACCCACGTGGATTCTATCCGGGCCTTACGATCACCATCAGGCATACAGGTTTCATAAACTCCAAGATGGGGACAACCTGCTTTAAACGTGCGCTGTCTGGGTTTGCTGCACCAGCGAGCCTTGCGAACTGGCAGCTGAGTCCTTCCTTCTCTCAGCAAAGGAACCCCGGTCTCTGAGCTCCTGGCAGCCCCACATTCACGGTAATCCCAGCAGTTTGGCTTGACAAGGGCAATCATGGAGGCTAATGAGAAAGGGGAACTCCCTTCCAGCTGCCCAGGAAGGCTCGCTGGGGATGATCGCCATACCGCTGGCAATCAGGCCTCAGTGCTGTGGGTGAGGGCTTGGGATGAAGGCGAGAGGGGATGAGTGGACCGGGGCTATGATTTTTTGTGTACTCCAGTCTCTTGTTCAGTTCCGATGAGCCGTGGTGAGCCTAGGGTGCCTTTTCAGCCCCTGAAAGGTGACAGCCAAATTTTCTGTGCTCTGCAAAAGTGTGTCTTTTTGAGCCCTGCCAACTCTGCAGCATTTATGTTTCACCTGTGTTTGGGGCTGCAGAGGTCAGATGGGGTGCTGCAGCCTGGGCCACAGCTCTGGCCATGTGTGCCCTTTCTTGGGGTTCCTGCTTGCCCCGGTGTCAGACGCTGTGGGACGTCTGTCTGGGCGGTTATGATGCGGCTGTTGGTACACCCCCGCGCCCATGAGGCAAGTTAATCCACCCCCCTCCCATGAGTTCCTGGAAGAGGGATCCCCGGGAGCCACCACAGACCCTGGATCAGAAGAGGAGAGGGGTGGGTGGGACCACGTCCTGAGATCAGGAAGGGCTGTCAGGGGTTCCTGCGTGTTTAGAGTCCCACGGCCCCCACCACCCCGAGCCTCCGTGTTGGTGGGCTAACCAGGTGAGTGGTGCTGGGGCTGCAGCTTGGGTCAGTGCAGCTCAGCAGCTTTCGCGCCCTGCAGGGGACAGGCTGCGAAGCTTCTCCTGGGCCGGAGCCCCGGGCCCACGCATGAGCCGTCCACGCCCTCAGACCCGGGCACTGTCGGCCACCTCTGCACACCGACTTCCTCATGACAGTCCCGGGCAGTGCATGCAGACCCCTGGGCTCTCACATACGGACACACACACACACACACGCATGCACGACCAAGGGGCCCCGCCAGCTCATGCCCTGAGGTCCGTGTGTCTCCGTGTTGAGCAGCAGCGGCTAAGTTCTTCGTGGGCAGCTGCGTGCCCTGTGCGGATCAGACGGCTTTCCCCAAACTGTGCCAACTGTGTGCGGGGAAAGGGACGGACAAGTGCGCCTGTTCCAACCACGAACCGTACTTTGGCTACTCGGGGGCCTTCAAGTGAGTGGGGCCCCCGTGCTCCTCCTCCTCACTCTGATGATGGGGAAACTAAGGCACAGGGAGGGAGTGGACAGGGCCTGCCCCAGACCACCTAGAGTGTCTGTGTGAAACGCAGGGTCTCGAGGGCCTCCAACGGCCCACCCTCGTTCCTGCCCGTCCTGAGGGGCAGTCTTCTGTTGGGGAGCCCCACTCGTCTCCCCAGATGGAGGGGTCTGGACCAGGGAGGTCTCTGGGATCCATGGACACAGGCTTGGACTCCCAGCTGGGCCAAGGGCTAGGAGCCCTCGCCCACACCAGCTGCTTCTCTCTGCCTGAGCATCTCCATGTCAGGGACGCGTGCTGCTTCTCCCCGCCTCCTTCTCAGCCCCCTGCCTACAGGCACCTCTCCATACTCCACGCCCTGCCAGAGACATAGCTACTGCTCAAAACCAGAGCAAAACTGGCCGGGAGTCCAAGGCTGTCTAGAGTTTTTATCCTCTATGTAAAAGGCTTTAAACCTTTTTTTTTTTTTTTTAATCTGCTGCTTTTGGCTGCCTTCGAAGAGGAAGGTGGTGGGTCCCTCTTTTGCATCCTCCCTCCCCAGAGTTGCCTGGGATGTAGCTTAGGGGGCTCATGCTTGCTTCAGACCTGGGCTTGGCTGTGGGGATTCAAAGGGTCTTCAGACAGGGCCATCACCCCTGTGAGGACAGACTGAAGCCCGGGAAACTGTGGGTGAAGCCCTGTGAGCCAGTGGCCGGGGCAGAGCCTGGGGAAGGGGGTACTGGGGGAGGGGCGAGACTGTGCTGTGGACAGTGCCTGACCACAGCTGTCCTGGTCCTCAGGTGTCTTCAGGACGGTGTGGGGGACGTGAGCTTCGTGAGGCACATGACGGTGTTTGGTAAGTGCCGGACGGAGGATGAATCCTGCGGGCCACCCTCTGGCCAGAGGAACTCATTCCTTCCTGAGCTGCCTTACATCTAGAGATGGGCGGTGCTAAGATCTTAATGAATTAGGAGAGTTTCTGTATAAAAAGCACTTCCACTATTTGTACTTTGTTTAGCGCTCAGTTTGTTCAGTCTATAAATCTACCAAACAAATCTGAGCATTTAAGCATTACTTACCAACTAATAAAACAAAACAAGTTTTAACAATCAGATTCTCTTAGTCACTGGAATACCAGTTTCAGATCTAATCACTTTCTCCTGAATGCTTCATTATAAAGGGCTCCTAAATGCTTTAATCACCTTAAACAAACACAGATTATTATAATGATTTCAGAAATTATTAGCACATCTATAATTAAATCTGTTGCAAAAGCATTACTACCATGGACAAAGATGTATTTCTATGTTTAAAAAAAAAAAGCTTCCAGAGTTTTGGGCAATTTATCAGAAACAAACAAACAAAATAATATTTCAGACAAGTTCAGTTTACAGATTCTGGGTTTTTTTTTTTTTTTTTTGCGGTATGCGGGCCTCTCACTGTTGTGGCCTCTCCCGTTGCGGAGCACAGGCTCCGGATGCGCAGGCCCAGCGGCCATGGCTCACAGGCCCAGCCGCTCCGCGGCATATGGGATCCTCCCAGACCGGGGCACGAACCCGTATCCCCTGCATCGGCAGGCGGACTCTTAACCACTGCGCCACCAGGGAGGCCCAGATTCTGGGTTTTATAACCAATTAAATTTCTATTAGATACAAAACACACTTGTATCACTTAGGATGTTTAAACAAGAGATGTGTATTCAATGCTAGGTTCATTTTTTAAAATGTGTCTGCCACCTCAAGGAGAATTTTGAGCCCTCACTTTTTCCAGGGGCCTTGGTTCCTCGCAGCCTGGTGTCTTTCCCTGACATGGAGCAGACGTGTAGTGGCTTTGTTCCCTTGCTCAGCTGTTCACAGTTCACTGTCCCCTCGTTATCACACATTGACCTGGTTTGCTAGCATTCTGGCAATTCTGTGTATCTTACATCAATAATTTTAATTCGTGGCGTCGTCTATGGGTTTTGTCTCCCAGAATCAAGTTGTTCCCGATAGCCGTCGTTGTTATTTCCTCTGGCTGCTCAAGTTGGCACAGTTAGGCCAATGGGTAGCATCTTCTAATGCTCACCCTGGAGAACTGAAAACATCCTCACTTTCTGAAAACAACCAATTGTCCGAGACCATCCCAATTTCCCTTTGCTGAAAGTCACATGTCCACTATTACATAAGATCCCTCATTGTCTTTTCAGCAGAAGTTTCCGAGAGACTCCACTGGGCTGTAGGGTAAATGAGTGTCGATGGTGAGTGGCTGCCACCACTGGGCCCTAGAGGGACTGAGGTGGAAAAGTTCTTTCTTTCTGAAGATGTTCGATCCTATTGATTCTTTTCATTCTGACATCACCAAACTGTTTAACTTTTTTCTTTTAATATAAAGATTTACAATGTATTTTCTCTGCAACGTGCTCGATTAACACAGAACTATTCCCAGGGACTCTAACTGTACTCCTCCTTCCCCTTCAGTGCGAGACTTTATCAACCTAAGATCTTCTATATGAGCTCGCTAGGGCTTCCAACACAAAGTACAGTCACCTCTCAGTATCCATGGGGTGTTGGTTCCAGGACCCCTGCAGATACCAACGTCTGCCGACACTCAACTCCCTTACATAAAACTGTGTAGTATTTGCATATAACCTATGCACATCCTTTAAATCATCTCTAGATTACTTAAATACCTAATACAATGTAAATACTGTGTAAATAGTTGCCTGTGTGGCAAGTTCAAGTTTTGCTTTTTGGAATTTCCTGGAAATAAAAAAAAAAATCTTTGGGGCCTCCTTGGTGGCGCAAGTGGTTGAGAGTCCGCCTGCCGATGCAGGGGATACGGGTTCGTGCCCCGGTCTGGGAGGATCCCATATGCCGCGGAGCGGCTGGGCCCGTAAGCCATGGCCGCTGAGCCTGCGCGTCCGGAGCCTGCGCGTCCGGAGCCTGTGCTCCGCGACGGGGGAGGCCACAACAGTGAGAGGCCCGCATACCGCAAAAAAAAAAAAAAAAAAATCTTTGATCTGCCGATGTGGAACCCACATCCACTGCAGATATAGTGGACCAACTGCAACGCACACTGGGTGGCTTACGCAACAGAAATTCGTCGTCTGAGTTCTAGAGGCTAGAATTCCAAGGTCAAGCTGTTGGCAGGGTTGGTGCCTCCTGAGGGCTGTGAGGGAGAACGTGTTCCGTGCCCTTCCCATAGCTTCTGGTGTTTGCTGGCAATCTTTGGTGCTCCTTGGCTTGCAGTTACATCACCCCAATCTCTGTCTCTCTCTTCACATGCATCCTCCCTGTGTCCAAATTTCCCCTTTTAGGAAGGACACCAGTCATACTGGATCCGGGGCCCAGCCCTTCCCACTCCACTATGACCTCATCTTAACGAATCACATCTGCACTGTCTCTGTTTCCAAATAAGGTCACATTCTGAGGTGCTGGGGCTTAGGACTTTAACATATGAATTTTAGGGGGACACAATTTAGAACACCTTCCGATACCTAGACAAGGAGAACCAAAGAGCCTGTTTTCCTCACACGGTTTTCCGGTCCTTATTTGCACCTATACAGTGTCCTGACTGGGCCCCTAGGCCTCCGTCTGTCCCTCAACCTCTCTGCCACCTTTCCCCAGCAGGGTCTGCCCCCAAGGGAGTGTTGCCGCTTTAGTGGGGGACCTGGATTGTCCTAGCTTGGCGCTGTGTCAGCCACAGACTAACTCAGACTTTGATGAGCTCCCTTAACCCTGTTAGCCTCAGTCTCCTCATCTCTAGAATGGGATAATCTGGATAATCTACCAGCCTCCCCAGTTGTTATGAGGATTAAAGGAGATAGAGCGTGGAGAGCCTTCAGGTCAGTCAGAAAACGTTTGCTGTCACCGTCCTTGTTAGAAGAGCCTCGGGCCCAGCATGCCTCCCAGCCCCGGGTCTCTCTGCAGTGAGAACGTGTCACTTCACCTCCTGAGGGCTCAGCATGCTCACCTGTATAAAATGTATTTGGAAAAGATTCTCTTTTAGTCCTCCTCGGGCTGTTAGAAAATGATTAAAGAAGACAGTTTAGGTGATCCAGACTTCAACACTTCTTGAAGTGGGCAGTCTCCATTCAGAGAACTGCAGAATAGGGCAGAAGACAGGAAGCTTTGAGAGGATAAAGGACAACGGAGAGAAAAATAGATAATATCTGATTGGCCGGGGCCACTTTGCCAGGGGTGAGAAGGAGGAAGGAAGGCAGTATACAGCCCAGGGTTGGCTTGGCACTGGGGGCCTGGCTGACGGGAGAGGCTGCGTTTCTGGTCAAGCAGAACATTTACAGGCACAGGAAGTGATCTAAGTTTCCGTGGTGACGTGGCATCCCAGGCAGGAGCGGCTCCATCTTGGGCTTAGAAAGTTATTTCAGCAAATCCCCGAACAATGTGGGATACGGGGAGGGGCAGGGACCACACCTCCTGCTCTGCCTGCCGGCGGCTCATGTGGGCTTCCCTCCACAGAGAACCTAGCTGACAAGGCTGACCGGGACGCGTATGAGCTGCTCTGCAGGGACAACAGCCGGGCGCCTGTGGACGAGTACGAGAGGTGCCACCTGGCCCGGGTCCCTTCCCACGCTGTCGTGGCCCGAAGCGTGGGCGGCAAGGAAGACTTGATCTGGGAGCTTCTCAACCTGGCCCAGGTAGCCCCGCCCACCACCCTCCCCTCCTGCGTAGGGGTCCCTGCTTGGATTTGGGGCGCTCTCCTCCACTCCCTTCTAGCCACTGTGGGAGTCGTGGGTGTCCAGCACAGCGGGAAGCACGCCACACGTCCTCCGCTTCACTGACAAGCACTCGGTCTGGTTACGTGACGGGCAGCAGTAGCCGTAAAACTCCCTCCCATGGCATCATCGACGCCAACGGGCCAAAGACTCCACAGAAGCCCCTTGTTGCCCCATTTTATTCTTCCCAGTTGTAAAGAGGTCCTCAGGCTACACTGCAGGTGCCGTTCCTCCATGAGGTGCTCCCCTCTTATCCCATGGGTGGGGACCCCTAGCGGCAGGTTCCCGGCCGTGAGCATTCTGTGTCCTGCGCTGGCAGCCCTCTCTCCCAGCCCGCCCTCATCCGGTCACCTGTCCCATCTCTGTCAGCACCCTCTGCTCAGCACTGCGTGGTCAGAGATGAACTAGACACAGACCTGCCCTTGGGTCACTCACAGACGACTGTGGAAGATAGGGTGAGCACATTATACATACAGATAATCACCAGAGGGCACAACCTTAGGGACATGGATTATGTACTTTGAAGGGAATGATTTGCAGGGCGTATCCGGAAACGTTCCTGGGCCCCGGGGTAAGCTGTGGGCACCCCAAGGAAATGTGGGGTTTGCCAGAGAAGGCAACACGCAGAGCCACTGCAAAAGCAAAAAGCAGACAGAGGTCGCAAAGAGCGTGTGGGTAGGTGTTACTGTCAGCTACCATCAGGAACGGCTTTAGGCCAGTCAGCGGGAGTTATACACAAAGGGCCCTTCGTTTTTGGGGGGGCCAGAAAGAGGAAGGGACTGCTTGAAGGCCTTCAGTGGCAGGCTTGGGGTGGCAGACGCACCCAGGACTTCCGATCTCCAGGCTTGATGGTCCTAGATCACCACCCGCTCCAGGATGAAGCCCACCAGAGCCACTTGGGGCAATCAGATGGCCAGCAGCAAGGCCACCATCACTGGCTGCCCCATGGGAATGCAGTATAGGAGAGGGGCAGCTGCCTGGCCCATGGTGACCATTTCCCTTTATGCAGACCTGGGGGCAGCGCCTGGCAGTCCCCCCTGAGGCCCACAAAGCAGACAAGCTGGGATTTGCTGGAGAAGATTTCAGAACCCCATGAGCCACAGGGACTTTGGAGGGCCTTGGCATGGTCTTTACTCTCAGGCGCTCATATTTCTCTCGCTTTCTGCTCTCCTTGTCTGGTTTGGGGTTTGTTTTTCCTTTACTTCCTTATGCTAGCCTTCTTCCTTCACTGTTTCTTTTATCCTTTGAACAGGAGAATTTTGGAAAAGACAAGTCAGCAGAATTCCAGCTCTTTGGCTCTCCTCATGGAAAGGACCTGCTGTTTACGGACGCTGCCCTTGGGTTTTTAAGAGTCCCACCTAAGATGGACGCCAAGCTATACCTGGGATACGAGTATTTTTCTGCCATCCAGCATCTAATGAGTGGTGTGTAAGGTCCTGGGGGGGGACCTGGAGAGCTTGGGCATGGGGCAGGGTGTGGCCGTGGAGGTTTTCCTGGTGCCCTCAAGCCTCACCTCACCCAACCTTCTTCACTGGGCTGCAGGGCCCAAGGGAGCTACCACCTGCATTGGGTTCATGCAAGGATTTTCTGCTGAGCTGGGGAAAAGGCCTGGATGAGGGGGTCACGAAAGGCTTTGAAAGACCTTCAGATTACAGTCAACTTGAAGTAATGATGGTCCTGGCTCCCTTGTGTGAACCAGGGTCGCCCCACCCTGCAGTAGGTCTGTTTGACAGGGAAAATAGCCCATCCTCAACTGCAGTGGGAACACAGCCTCTGCCACCATCAGGAGTACAGCTAGAATTTCAGAGGGTTTTAATCCAGTGCCTGCTTTCCTTTGGATCCCCATGGTTGATTTCTTCCTTCCTTCCTCTCTCCTTTTCTTCCCCCCTTCATTTAGTTAACCAGTAGTTATGGAGCATCTACCAAAAGCCACTGAGATTGATGTGGTGGGATGGTGACGTCTGAGTAGGGGAGGTCAGGAGGGTGCTGGCTGTGCCTTCACTGCTCTTTCTGGGAACCGAGTTCGCCATTTCTCCTGGGAGGTGATAGGCAGGAATGAGCGGTGACATGGGCATGAGATACTGCTGCCAAGTCTGCTGTTGGGCAGCCGCTCGGAAGACAGTGGCGCTAACCGCCCCCTCCCCTCCCCTCCCCCATCCGGGGGCTTCCTTTGGATCCCTGGCTCTTCTCCACCAGACCTAGGGACAGAAGACCCCCAGAGGGTGATGCGGTGCGCAGTGGGCCAGCACGAGAAGGCCAAGTGTGACGAGTGGAGTGCCCTGAGCGGTGGCATCTTGAAGTGCACCGCGGAGGAGACCACCGAGGGCTGCATCGCCGCCGTCGCGGTAAGGAGGGCCCCGCCCCTGCAGCTGGGCTCTGACACCCGGACACGCGGCGCTCCTGCGAGTCTGGCGGTGAAGCCCCCTTCCCGGATGTCTTCCCATCAGCTGTGAGGCTGAGACGCACCTGTTACGTGCTGCCTTCCCCCACCCCCCACCCCCAACTCTCCAAAGCCCCACCCCGCTGCTCCCACAGGCCCCTCCTGCTCGGGGCGGGCGGAAGCACAGAGCAGCCAGGACCCAGACAAGCTGGGTGACACCCCAGGGTGTGGTCAGGACCCCTGTGGATTGGGAAAGCACATCAACCTTTCCAGTTCTCTGGACAGGTTCAGTTTTTTTTTCTGGTGATAAAATTATGACATGCTGGAAGAGAAATGAAAAATAAATGATATCATTTACAGCTTCATAACTTAGAAACCAGCACCATGTAATTTCTGAGTTATGATGTTGTGTTGGTATCAACTGTCCATTTTCTCTATGAGCAGACAATATTTTTGAGATTAGAAAAAAAATACATTTATAAATAAAATATTGAAAAAATGACAAACTTAGGAGACTACAATTTTTCTTAAGAAAGAAGATCTAGGGCTTCCCTGGTGGCGCAGTGGTTGAGAGTCCGCCTGCTGATGCAGGGGACACGGATTCGTGCCCCGGTCCGGGAAGATCCCACATGCCGCGGAGCGGCTGGGTCCGTGAGCCATGGCCGCTGAGCCTGCGCGTCCGGAGCCTGTGCTCCGCAAATGGAGAGGCTACAACAGTGAGAGGCCCGCGTACCGGAAAAAAAAAAAAAAAAAAAGAAGATCTAATTTTGGTAAACGTCCCTGGGAGCAACTTCTAAGATTAAAGTCTTGCTATTTATACAGTCTCCTAAATTTGTCAATTATAAGAATTAAATGAATTTGAGCGCTTGTAACATTGCCTGGCATATAATAAGCAGTCTATAAATGTTAACAGTTGTTATTATGATCTCAATTCTCGAACACAATTGGTGCACTTTCTTAGGTAATGAAGTATTCATTTAAAATATGTTTTCAATGGCTGCATAATAGTCCACCAAATACTTATTCAACCAATTTCTAAATGTCTATATCTGAATGATTTCCAAATCCTTTGCTGTTATAAATAATATGGGATTGACGATTTTTGTTCTATACCCATCAATATTTCTAAGTATATCTTTAATATTAATGACAGTGAATGTGTCTGTGCCATGCATATGTATGAGCTCTTAACTGGTATTAACTCATTTATTCCTCATCATGAGCCTATGAGGTAGATTTTTCACCCATTTTGTGCATGAAAAAAACGTACCTAGAATAATATTTAGGGATGTGTCCTTTGGATTAGTCAGATCCTGGAGGCTGACACTTTCCATAGTGGTTATGAGCAGAAGCTAAGGAATTAAACTACCTAAGTCTTAGTGACCATCTATTGGATAAATTACTTAGCTTCTCTCTGCTTCAGTTAACTAAGGTATAAAAGGGGGAGAATTATAGTACCTACCTTACTGGGTTCTGTGAGGGAGTACATGAGGAAATCATTGTAAAGTGTTTAGAAAAGGGCCTGACACATAGTAGGGGCTTGATAAGCTTTTGCTTCTATAGTTACTACTGTTTTAAGATAGATTTCTAGAAGAGCAATTAACAGGGGAAGAGCAAAGCGTGTGCCTGTGTCTGTGTGTTTGTTTCTTGATGACCTTATCTATGAATATAAATATGCATTTTTTGTCTCTGTTGTTGGAAAAGTTCATTGGTTAAAATCATAAGTTAATTATTAATGAATTATTAATTACAGTAGAGTACTAATGGGGTTATAAGAACAGAATTGAACTCTGCCATATGGAAGAAAACGTGTTCCATAGAAACAGATTAGACACATACCCTGAGTCTGATTGTCGAGTGAGTGACGATGGTCACAAAGAAAGTGTAGTGATGGCACGTCCAGTCCTCAGATCGGGGCCTCACGCGAGGGCACAGAGATGACCAGGGAGCATGACCTGGGTTGCGTGCTTGCTTCTGGGTTAACAGGCTAAAGGCATGTCCAGTTTTCTAAACCCTGTGTTTATGTGGCAGAAGCTTTAGGTCATACACCATTTGGTTTATCACAAGGATGTGTGACATGAAGCCAATGAGATGGCAACCTCTGAGGGGGAGACAGGACAACAGCCTCACTGTTGTGCTATTGGTTTATTTCTTAACTTCAGAAAGGAGAGGCTGATGCCCTGAGCTTGGATGGAGGCTTCATCTACACAGCAGGCAAATGTGGTCTGGTGCCTGTCCTGGCAGAGAACTACTGTAAGTGGAGGGGAGGGTCTCTGTGTTTTCTTCCCTCTGGGCTATGGACACAGAAAGGTGAGGAAATAATTTAGTTCAGTGCGGAGATAACAATAGCTGTTATCTGCAGTGCAGGGAGCAAGTAGATGACATCTATCTTCCCCAGAGTCAGAACCAGTCAAGATACAGATGCGGAATTAGGCAGAAAGAAATCAAAATAAAACCTTTATTACTGAAAGAGTGATATTGGAGGGCATGGCATAGAGCCAGCCATGGGGCTTGTCACATTGTCCTTGAGTTCGAGTCACCCACCAATTCAGGAGGACAGGCCTGCTGGCAGACCGCATGCTGAGGGCGGAGGGAAAACACATTCCGTCATAGATGAGAGCGAAACCACCCTCTCCCCATCCTCTTCAACAAAGAAAGAGCCACGGGTGCCCAGGTCCTTTTGCCAAATTTTCTAATCCAAAATTAGCTCACCCAAGCTGCACTGGGACATTGAGGGGTGGGGCCACAAGGTCATGGTCTTTGTGGGGATCCATCCACCTTGGAAAAATAAAGCCAGGGGAAAAGAGGATTTCACCACTATTTGTTAAACGCCTCATCTGCTATGCAGTGAGTGAGAAACCATACGTTATCCTTCAAAACAAAACAACTCTATGAAGTAAATAGTGGTGTCTCCACTTTACAGGTATAAAAACTAAGGCTTGGGGAAGTTGAATGATGTGTCCAAGGTAGAATAAAGACTGCAACTAGGTCTTTCTGACCCATGGGCTGGATCCTTCCCCTCCAACACAGCATGACTACAAGGATCGTCTACACAGCCCAGGGCTCTGAAGGGAAGAATGTCCGTATGCCTTGAATCACACAGCAAATCGAAAGGATCTCTGTCAAGGTCTTCAGTGGCTTCTGTTCCCCACCCACCCCCTTTAATGAGCACCTCATTTTCTTTCTCTGTAATTCCCCGAGTGTTGGGCGTGTTCTGGGACAGAACCTAATGTTCCAGTGGCAAAGGTCAGGAGAGAGGAGGTGAAATAGGACTGCAGGATCTCGGCTTGTTGATGGCCAATGACAAACTGATTAGCTAGCGTTTCTCATTTTATTCTTGACTATTGAGACTGAGAAAGTTAGGACTTGAGTAATGTGAGAATTTAATGACCTGTACCTCAATTCTTTCTCTTTTTAGTGTCTCAAGATGGCAAAGAGCAGCTTGGGTCTAAGTGTGTGAACACACCTGCGGAAGGTGAGTCAGAATCAGTAACACTGGGGCTCAAAGGTAAAGACCTGGGCTTCCCTGGTGGCACAGTGGTTGAGAGTCCGGCTGCGATGCAGGGGACGCGGGTTCGTGCCCCGGTCCGGGAGGATCCCACATGCCGCAGAGTGGCTGGGCCCGTGAGCCATGGCCGCTGAGCCTGCGTGTCCGGAGCCTGTGCTCCGCAATGGGAGAGGCCACAGCGGTGAGAGGCCCGCGTACCGCAAAAAAAAAAAAAAAAAGAAAAAAAGGTAAGGGCCTGTTGTCAGGGAGGGGGTGAGTAAAGCATTACAAATAAACCAAAGTTACTAGAGTTGTTTAAAAAAAAAAGTGAGAGAGAGATGGCACAGCCGCAGTCCACCGTGAAGGAGCAGGTCTATCGTGGGGCATGTCACAGTGGACAGAGGGTTCATGCTTGCACTGCTTCTGCTCACTCTGCTCGGAAGTCCTCTAGAGCATGGACGTCGCTGGCCGCATCACGTAGATGGGAAGGTGAGGCTCCGGGACGGAGTGACTTGCCCAGGGCCACACAGCCGGGAGGTGGCTGCACCTGGGTTTGAGCAGAGGCGCCGTGACTGGAGCCCCCCTGCCCTTCCTGACCCACCGCAGTGCTCCCTGTCACATCCTGCCACCCATCTCTGCACCGGGGCGGGAGCCCGTTCCTGACATTTCTGGGGTCCAGTGGATGCTCAGCGGAGGACGAGGGGAGTCATAGATGCTGCTACTGAAGAGGAGGAGGATGAAAATGAAATCGACCCTTTAGCTTTTCGTGGCTGGCTTGGAATAGCTGGGGAGTTGACCTCCTCTTCAGAATAGGAGACCAGGTGACAAGTTTTCCCCTCTGTGTCTCCACATGGGCAGAGAGGTTCTGTGTCTGTCCCTGAGGTACCTAGTCTTGGGCATTAGCTAGAGCAGTGGTTCTCTAGGTAGTGTGGTGTCTGGACCAGCAGCATCAGCATCGCCTGAGAACTTGTTAGATGTGAGTGTTCTTGAGTCTGACCACAGGTCTGCTGGGGTCCAGGATGGGGCCTCTGCTCTGTGTTTTAACAAGCCCTTGGGATGATTCTGATGCATATTAAGCTTTGAAAACCATTGTGATGGAGGATCTTGAGATGAAAACAAGTGCTCACCTGGGTTTGGAGTGAGAGGCTCGCGTACCGCAAAAAAAAAAAAAGGAAAAAAAATATTGGGGAAAGGAAGAGATTAAATTGTCATTATTAGAAAATGGTATTATTATAAACCTAGAAAATCAGAGACTTGACTTTAAAATAGAAGTCATTAACGCTCTTTCTTTTGGACTTCTATTCAACAGAAATATTTAAGCAGGTGCACACCCCATACAAAGATTTATTTAGATAAATGATTTTTCATAGGGAAAAATGGGTCACAACTTAAATGCCCACCAGTAGGGGGATTATAAAACACTGTACTTTTATACAGTGGACATAACTTAGATTCAACTAATAAATAGAATGAGACAGCCGTATCTATTTCTACTGAATCAAAAAGGTATATCATTGAGGAAGAATAAAGCACTGGCAGAAAAGAATGCACTGGCAGGATTCTGTTGAAAAAGTATGAAGTGTGTGTGTGTAAATATTAGTGAGTGTATGCCTGTAGACATATCTGGAGAGCAGCAGAGTCACTCTGTTTGGCTGAGTACCTACCAATGACGGTTACTGGGAGGATCTGCTAGAGCAAGATGAGGGCTTCGAGCTGTTCCCCCTCCACTGGGAGAGTGGCAGGCAGCAGCTCTGCAGTACATTTCGGGAGGGCCCTGAGGTATTGAAATTGCATCTTGGTATCTCTGTTGCAAGGTTATTATGTCATGGCAGTGGTCAAGAAGTCAGATGCTGACCTCACCTGGACCTCTCTGCGAGGCAAGAAGTCCTGCCACACTGCAGTTGGCACTTCTGCAGGCTGGACCATCCCGATGGGTTTCATATACAACCAAACTGGGTCCTGTAAATTTGGTAAGTGTGCTCTGGGCGGTGGTGCGGCAGCCCCTTCCTTGGGCCTGTGCCTGTGTAGGGGAGAAATTCAGTTCAATGAATGGCATAAGTGGATGGTGTGGACAAGGGCTGGACAGCCATGTGGGTGAGCTTCACATCTCCTTAGCAGGACTCCCCTTTCTCCTCACCCATTGCTTCTGAGGGAGTGGTTTGGCCCAAAGGGCAGGTCTCAGGGAAATACGCTACTCTTTATGTCTTTCAAATCTGGCTCAGGGAAGCAGCCTGGGTTGCAAAGCAAGAGTGGGGCGTAGGGGGGCTTCCCTGGTGGTGCAGTGGTTGAGAGTCCGCCTGCCGATGCAGGGGACACGGGTTCGTGCCCCGGTCCGGGAAGATCCTACATGCTGCGGAGCGGCTAGGCCCGTGAGCCATGGCCGCTGAGCCTGCGCGTCCGGAGCCTGTGCTCCGCAACGGGAGAGGCCACAGCAGTGAGAGGCCCGTGTACCACAGGAAAAAAAAAGAGTGGGGCGTAGGGGTGCGCATGTGGTATGTGTGTGTGTTTGTGTGTATGTGCTGTTTTCCCACATAAACTGAATTGGCTGCTTTCTTAATTGAAAACCTTACACCAGTAAGTCTCTGAGTGCTTTAGCTTTCACTTCTGCCCTCACCGCTCGTAAATTTCCGTTTATTAGTCATTTCAGCAACGCTCTTGCCAACACCTAAAAGGCTCCTGCTCCCCGGCTATCCCCAGCCATCTGACAAATCTGAGCCCTGCAGGAACCCCGCCTCCCGCTCTCTTGGCCCTCTGCACCTGATCAGCTGGACACAGCTGGAGAATGTCGCAGGGCAGAGCCGTTGATTCCATGCAGAGGCTCCAGCTGCGGACCCCAGTGCCCCTGCCCTGCCCTGGCGCTCACGAGCACCCCCGCCCTTCCTCTGCCCCACACCCACACTTCCCGATAATTATCCTGATGTCCTAGTTGTCCGTACACGTCCATCCCATGCTTACCTACCTATCACCCTTTCTGAGCACGTGATCTCATCCGCACCTGCAAGAGATACTTCAAACCCCCAGGAAGGTTCCCGTCAACACCCCACCGCCAAAGCTGGGGGCTCCTGCGGGCTGCACCTGCTCCGCCTCCCTCCACAACGCAGCCCGTCCTCCTGCCTGCACTTGGCCGTGGGCCCTACCTCGCCCCTCCCCAGAGCTGCACCCTCAGTTACTACGTCTTCCAATATGCCCAACAATTCCTTTCAGCATGTGAACGCACCCAGTGTCTCCCACCTTTAAAAGCCCTCCCTCTCCCCACATTCCCCTCCAGCTCCTGCCTTCTCTTTCTCCCCTTTATGGCCAGACCTCTTAAAATCATGGTCTCAGCCACTCACCCCACTCACGCTGCACTCACTGCCCTCTGGCTCCTCTGCCTGGTTCCACAGGAAGAACTCTGGTCAAGGCTACCGGGACCTCCATGTTGCTCAACTGGAAGGATGGGCTCCAGTCTGTGCTTCCATGACCTTTGCTGCTTCAGATCACCTTAAACCACCATCTCCTGGCTTTTGTGAAAACACACTGGCTTCTTTTTTCTCCTACCCCTACAAAGTCCCTTTCCCAACCTGGTTAATAAATGTTTGAGTTGCTTAAAGCAACTTTTTTCCCCACTCTAACCTCAACCCCCAAGCCCTCACATCCATGCCTATAGCCTATATGACAATCTAAACAAACATTATACGTACAAAGCTAGGCACATAACAAGCACTAGATAAATGTTAGCTGCTGTACTATTATTGTGTCTATATGCTGATAACTGTCAAGTTTTTGTCCCTGGCACAGATCCTTGATCTCCAAACCTATGTATATTGAACTGCTTGTTTGACATCATCTAGTCCAGTATTTCAAAAAGTACGTTAAACTCAACCTGTACAACATGGAATGCATCATCTCTGCCGAGCCTGGTCCTGCTCCAGAGCTGCCTAGCTCGGTGGAGGCCCCCCACAGTCCATCCACTGGCCCCAGCTGGAAATGAATCTGCCATCCACCACACACCTGTCCATCACCAGTGATATCAGCTTCTCCTCCTTCCATGTAGCTCCTCCCTCCCCTTTGTGCTACTTCAAGCTGCCCCCATGTCCCCTGGACCCCTGCAGTAGCCTGCTGCCTGCACCCCACATCTGTCCTGGCTCACCCTGCTGCTAGACCCCTAGCCCAACATTGTCTAAAGCCCGTCAGAGGCTCCCCGTTTCTCTATGGATAAAAAATGTACACGAAGGTGTAAAATATCACATGTGGTCTGGACTCTGACCCCTCCCACTCACTGGACCACCAGGTGGTCCCGGCCCAGTGGCCTCCATGAAGCTCTCTGTGCTGTTTGCCCCTCCCCCAACCCCGCCCTAGGCCTTTGCAGATGCTGCTCCCTGTCTGGAAAACTCGTCCTTTTGCCCTTCACTTGGGTAATTCCTACTCATTCTTCATCTCTCCACTTGAGGCCTCTCCCTGACTCCCAGGTCTGCACCAGGTTCCTTTATCTGTAGCCGTGGAACCATATTCTTTTTCCCAGAGCACGGTGGGGAAACACGATGATGGGGAAACACGAATTCACTGGCGTGGTTACTTGAGTCGTGACTGTCACCACAGAAACTTGGGGTCCAGGAGGGCGGGGCTTGTGTGGTTTCCTCACCACAGTGCCCTGGGGCTCAGCACAGGGGTGGGCAGCTGGGCCTCTTGGGCCCCTTCCTGGCCTTCGAGTCACAATGGCAGACCTTGTAAAGATGGACAAAGGCAGTAGAGATCGGAAAGCATACAGGACAGGTCCAACCACCCAGGACTTCCAATTTCATCCATTCTCTTAGGGTTAAACATGTGTCCACCCGTCCACACCACTGACCTGTGCCGGGACTTCTGTGATCTCAAAGACCCTTGTCCTAGCTTCAGCCAGGCCCCCTTTACTTTGCTTCAGCTGCAACCTTTTTTTTTTAAATTCTATAAGGTTCTTGTTTCTAATCATATGGTACTAAATACCTGAGTGTGTCTTTATGTCACTCAGGCAATTTTAGGAACAAAGTCTGAGGCTTTCTTGCCAACACAGGCAGGAAGAGCTGACCTCTCGTGTCCTCCTGCGCAGATGAATTCTTCAGTCAAAGCTGTGCCCCTGGGTCTGATCCAGCGTCCAGTCTCTGTGCCCTGTGCAACGGCAGCGGCACGCCAGCCCACACGTGTGCTCCCAACAGCCACGAGGGGTATTACGGCTCGAGTGGGGCGCTCAGGCAAGTAGCATCTGTCCACCACCTTTCACTTTGGCACCAGCCCGGTGAACTTCCTGCCCTTTCACCTTTCTCATCATCCCACCATCTGGGTGCTGCGTTTAGGAGGAGCCAGAATTAGAGAACAGAACTGCAGATTCCCAGGGGCCCTGAGGACTCAAGCCCGGCCCCTTCCTGGAGCACTTTTGGGTGGACTCAGGGCACCTGGGGAGAGGCAAGACTGAGGGACACACGTCACAACCCTGCTTCTACTTTTGATCTGTTCTTCTGTGTGATTGTGGACAAGTCACAGCATCTCTCAGAGCCCCAGTTTAAGATCAAAGGAAGGACACTGGCTACATGCTTCTTACACCTGGTTGAAGAGTATATTTAAAAACACATATTCCTGGGCTCCTCCATCCATTCAAGAAATATTTATTGAGCACCTAGTATGTGGCAGGCACTGTTCTAAGTAGAGAGGTTAGAGCAACAGCAAGACACACAGCCTCTGAGTCTCATGGGGAGAGTAAGACAATAAACACATAAAGCACAATCACTTCCTGACTGTGATAAGTGCTGGGGGTGGGGGTGGTGACCAAGGGGGGTGATATGGCAGCGACTCAGGGACAATCTTAGAAAAGGTGGTCAGGGAAGGCGTCAGGATCAGAGGGGCCATGTGAACTGAGGGTTAAATGTTGAGAGGGAGTCAGGCCTGAGATAATCTGGAGAAGAGTAATCCAGGAAGAAGGAACAGCAAGGACAAAGGCTGGCGCTGGACAAATGATGCCATATTTGAGGCCAGAGAAGGCACCAGAGTAGAGCATTGGGAGGGAGGGGATCAGGTGAGGGAGGAGGCTGGAGCTGCAGGCATTGGCTGTCTCGGTGCCTTGCGGGCCTGGCTAAGGAGGTAGAGGTAATTCTCAGTATGAAGGGCACCCTGTGGAGTTAGGGTGGTGCGGAGAACGCGTGAGCCTCTAGAAAGGAGCCTTCTATGCATCACACTGCCAGACTGCTTCGTCCCTCCCTCTCCAAAGTTTTGTCACTTTCATAAGCCGTACATAAATTACATATTTTCACAGATCCCATTACAAAAATATATGCTGAACATTAAACCTAGACTAAACTAGTTGAACTTCTCTTTACACTGGGAAGCACGTTGGTATTAGGGTCCATGGTCCCATTTTGGTGTGATTACAGTAGAATCACAGAGACCTGGAATTGTGTCCTCGGAGGTCTATCCAGAACCACGGAAGCTCCAAAGCGAAGACGAGCACACGAAGCACAACCTTAGCTCTAGACATCCCATTCTGCCTGCCACCACCTGCCTGCCTTTGCACTCCTTCTAGCTTCCCGGCTCCACCATTCCTACTGACCTGAGGTCCGTTGATCCTGTTCACACACACCCTCATGTCCTTTTCCCCCTCCGGATGCAGCATACATTCCACAGCCAACCGTGATAATTACTCCCCTGGGCGCATCCTCAAATGCCGGTCATCTCTCCTGGCTGAACCTCGACCTGGGTTGGGTGCAACATTCTACTTCGGTGCCAGCGCCTCCAGGCTGACTGGCCTCCCTTTTTTTCTTTTTTTTTTTTTTTTTGCGGTACGCGGGCCTCTAACTGCTGTGGCCTCTCCCGTTGCGGAGCACAGGCTCTGGACGCACAGGCTCAGCGGCCATGGCTCACGGGCCCAGCCGCTCCGCGGCATGTGGGATCTCCCCGGACCGGGGCACGAACCCGTGTCCCCTGCATCGGCAGCCGGACTCTCAACCACTGCGCCACCAGGGAAGCCCCGGCCTCCCTTTAAAGTAACGCGAACCCAGCTCGGATGAGCCAGAAGCCTCTGGTGCGTTCCCACCCCACACGCTCCTACAAGACCCTTCCATACTCTTTCCTCTCCTCAATCCTGCAACACTTCTTCCTCCATCTGTCACACCTTTGTTTCCTATTTCACCTGAGAAAATTGAAGCAATCAAAAGAGAAACTCCACAGCGTCCCACTGCCACGTCTGCTGAGTGCTGGCGCGTGTGCTGCCCGCCCTCCTTTTACTGGGGAGGAGCAGGCCATCTCCTCGCCGAGCCCAGCCCCGCACCTGCAGCCACTGGCTCCGGCAGGCAGCCCGCTCAAGGGCGTTGCCCCAGCGCTCCTCCCCCTCTTTTCTCCTGTGTTCTCGCATCTTATTCTCTCCGGGATCATTTCCATCAGCATACAAACCTGTTGCTGTTTTCTCACCTTAAACATAAAGAAATAAGTAAAACTTCTCTTGATCTCCCTTTCCTCTGCAGCAGCTTTCCGTGTCTCTCCCCTTTACAACAAAATTCCTTGAAGGAGGATACTTTAATGTCCTTGCTCGGTTCACTTTCTCTCCTTTCAATCTCCCCAAAGCCTAGTTTAAGAATCTGTTCACCTCCCCCACCCCAACCAGTGGAGTTGGTTTTATTATTGTATTTAAATTATCTACAGAAAACATTCCTCCTTACTGTTGGCACGTGAGAAGACTACTCCCACCACACCTCCCCACCCCCCACCTCCCAACCCCCCCCACCCCCTGTATACCACCACCCACCACGCAGCTGAAACTGCACATTTAAATTGCCAGGGACCTCTGTGTTGCTAAATAAATCCAAAGCCCAGATCCCTGACACCACCGATCTCTTCCGCCACTTGCATACGTTTTCTTCCCTGGCTTCAGGACCCCACACTTCCTTGGATTCCCTCCTCCCTCTCCTGTTTCTGCATCTTGGCCTCTTTGCTGGCTCTATCTCATTCCCCAACCTGTACAAGCTGGCGTGCCCCAGGGCTCCAGCCTTGGCCTTCTCTCTTCATGCTCAGACCTTGGTGGTTTTATCTAGTCTCGACCTATCTATATGCTGACAATTCCCAAATTTATGTTCCTGTTCAGACATCTCTTCAAAACTCCAGATGAAACTCCAAACGCATATATCCAACTGCCTCCTGGGCATGTCCACTTGGATTTCTAATCACCAGGTCAAGTTTAAATGTCCCAAGCTGACCTTCTGGAGTTCACACACTCCCACCCAAACCAGTACCTCCTGAGGTCTTCGCCATCTCAGTTAAAGGCAACTCCGTTTTTCCTTTAGGAAAAAGTCAAAGCCTTGGTGTGTGAGAACCGTGTCTACTCTCTTCCTCTCAAACCCCATGTCTGCGTCATCATCAAATCACGTTAGCTCTGCCTGCAAAGGGTAACGAGAACTGTCCTCATCGGCCATCTCCAGTGATACCACCTTGATCTGAACCACCATCATCCCTCCCTGGATTATAACCCCCAACAGCTCTCCATGCATCTGTCCTCTCCTCCTCCCCCACTCTCGTTGCTGAGCTGTCTCCACACAGCAACGAGAGTGATTCTGTTTAAACACAAGTCAGAGCATCACATTTCTCTGCTTAAAGCCCCCCAGTAATTTTCCATACTACTCAGAGTAAAAGTCAGGGTCCTTCTTTGACCTGTGTGGCCCCTTTGTGATCTGGGAAGGCTCCGTGTGACCTCATCTCCTACATCTTTCCCCTTGCTGTCTCTGCTCCATCTGTGATCTTGGCATCACAGCTGCTCCTTGAAGATATCAGGCACACTCCTGCCTCAGGGCCTTTGCACTTGCTCTCACCCCCATCTGGAGTGCTCCTCCTTCTCATAGCATCATGGCTAGTTCCCTCATTTCCTTTAAGATTTCTCAGGGAAGTCTTTTCTGGCCACTCTCTGATTTTACACACATACCCTTGCCAATATTTCATATCTGCCTTTCTTGCTTTATGTTTTCTTTAACACTTTTCCCTCTCTAGAATACTATACATTTTATCTGCTGATCTTGGTTCACATCATTTTTCTTTAATAAAGTGAATAAGGACTTTGGTTGCAAGTGAAAACACCCATGTGAACCATCTTAAGGCAAGGGCATATGTTAACAGGTGCTATGGGAGCTTCCTCCTTGTAAGGGCTGAGACCTGAGCCTCAGGAGTAGCCAAGATACTTTAAGGCGAAGGTTGCCAGGTAAAATTCAGGGCATCCAGTTAAATTAGAATTCCAGATAAATGATGAATGAATTTTTAGCACTCTGCTTCTCCTCTCTCTCTCTCTCTCTCTCTCTCTCTCTCTCTCTCTGCACATCTGCCTCATTTCTCTTTCCCCACAGGGTGGTTTTCTCTGTTTCTCAGTCTACACAGAGGGAACGTCTGTGACCAGCAGCCCCAGCATTACAGGTCTTCAGTTATAAAGAAGCAAACACAGACCATAATGTATTAGTCCCAGGTCCCAGGACATAGGATTGTCAGCCCAGTTTAGGTGAAAGTTTCCCACTCACATAACTCATGCCGTGAAGTTGCATTGTGAAGTTCCAGCTGCCTTAGCTGTGACCAGATGGATTAAAGCGGATGGGGAGGGGGAGTCAGTACTCAAAAAAGGAGTAACACTTGGTAGACCAAACAAGAGCCAAGAATTTAAAGATAAAATTACACAAAGGGAATTTTGTTTTCTTAGATATAAAAATCATATTATAATACTACTTAATATGGTAATGCTGTGATCAATACAGGCTGGTTTATGTGAAAAATGACAAATAAATCAGTGGTCGAGAAAAAATTTCCAAGACAGGTACATGGATATACTATATTTAATCTAAAACAAAGATGACATTTCAGATCACTGGGGAAAGGATGAACTTGAGAGATCAAATAAAATGAGTACAGTGAACTGGTTCCTGGATCTGGTGACCCGGGCAGGAGGAGATTCAATACTGAGTCAGTCCCCTAAGATGACTGCCAAGGGTCAGAAAGTCATGTGCAGGGGTGCTGACGGCAGGTGCGATGATCCTTTCAGGTGTTTGGATGAGTCCCGGAGAGAGGCCCGTTGCTAAGGGCAGTGCGGGTCAAGGCAGGGCTTGTTGTTTGTTTTTACAAGAAGTGTGGAAGCTGATGAGAAGAGTGAAGAGGGTTATAGAAGAGAAAGAGGATGACTACAGTGGAAAGTGCCTGAGCGTGGGTGAGGTGCAGACCACCCAGGGAGGAGACTTTTGCTGGAGAGAGACCTTCGCTCCTCCTTTGTCCCTGGAGGGCAGGAGAGTGCTGGAGCCTTGGGCTGCCAGATTTGGCAGAAGGATGCTGAAAGGGAGCCCACGTGATGATTTCTGTGTTTCCTCCGGGAAGCCAAAGCACATGTCAGAGTGTGAGTGTTGGGTAGGGGTGTGTGGAGAGACGGAGGTTTACAGGAAGCGGGAGAACGTTTTGGAGTCCACGCTCTATAGAGCGGGGGGACGTGCACTGTGTCACACTTGAGCACAAATCAGAATCTCCCAGAGAGCTTGTTAAAACACAGATGGCTGGACCCCACCCCCAGAATTCCTGAGCCAGTAGGTCTGGGGTGGGGCCCGAGAACGTGCCTTTCTAACTAGTTCCCACCGGTGCTGATGCTGCTGGTCCAGCCCACACTTGGAGAATCACAGATCTGGAGTAGAGAAGGGACAACAGGAATGCCCAGGTGAAGTTCACGATCGGGAAGCTCTCGTTTACCTCACTGCCGAGGTGCAGACACACCTGAGGCAGACGATCAGGCTCCTTCAGGACTGAGATTGTACTGGCCAGGGTGGAGGGCGTGGTGTTGAAGCAAGGAAATAGAGCAAGATGGAAAATTGAACGGAGCCGCTGAGCCTCGCTAATGACAGAGGGACCCGAAGATTAGGAGGGAGAGAGAACTGGATCAATTCCGACTGACTGAATGTCACAAAACTGATTTTTAATGCGCTCAACATTTCTCACAAAGAATGCACCTTAAACACAGAGAAACATTTTTCAGGGGATGAAGCATGAAAAATATCTCATGATGCACATTAACTTTCGTTAAGGCTGAGTAGACATATGGATGTGATAGGACTCCTTCAGAATCACGTCTTCCACGCTGATTTTAATCTCTGATGTGTGTTTTGATCCAACCAGAAAATTATCCTTGGATATCCCTATTAATAGGAGAACACAAGCATCTCTTGTGGAGAAACCGATCAGTGTTTAAAACAAGGAACCAAACCATAGGTATCTACACTAGAATCTAAATAAGCAGGCTTCTTTTTTCCATGGCATTTCCCCTTGAGTCCCCAGGGACAGCAGGCATCACAGTAGCGTGTGTGGCGTAAGTGGGCCCTGTGAGATGTGCCCAGTGGCCCGGGGTAGGGCTGGGAGCTCCCAGTGGTTCCCTCTTGGAGCCTCTCCCTCCCACTACTGTGAGTCCTCCTTGCTGAGCTGACCCTCTCTGTGCAGGTGTCTGGTTGAGAAGGGAGACGTGGCCTTTGTGAAGGACCCCACGGTCCAGCGGAACACCGACGGTAGGCGCCTACACTGTCCTTTCCTCTCTCGGAAAACTCGGAGTCCTTCCTGGGAAATCACTCCCCAGATGGGCAAGGGGGGCAAGTTTATTAACTCCACCAGAGTCTGGTAACTTTGGTCCTAACCTTTTTTATTTAGGGAATGAGAAAATTCTTCATGTCTGGGCAGACTTGACAGGGTTGGTTATCACATTGGTCTTGAACTCAACTAACAAACACACAGCTGCTCCAGTCCACATGAGCACATCTGGCTGTCTTGATTTTTAGGCGTTCAGGATACAAGTTTTTGTCAGCTATGTGTATTGCAAATATCTTGTCCCTCTCTGAAAAGGCTTGCCTTTCACTTTCTTGATGATGTCTTTTGATAAACATTCTTCATTTGAGTATGGTTCAATCCATCAATCTTCTCCTTTCTACCTAGTGCTTTTCAGGTCTGTTGAAGAAATCTTTGCCTTTAATAGAATCTATGAGTTCATGAATGTTTCTCTTCTGCTTTACTGTAAAGGCTTTATTGGGGTTTTTTTGGCCTCTGTGATTCTCCCAGGCGCTGGGGGTTGGTCACATCCCCCACTGGGGGTGCCTTGGCCAAAGCTGTCCGCTGTGTTCCGTCCACCTCCTCTCTGTCCCCAGGAAAGAACCCTGAAGCCTGGGCGAAGGGTCTGAAGCAGGAGGACTTCCAGCTGCTGGGCCTCGACGGCACCAGGAAGCCTGTGGCTGAGGCTCAGAGCTGCCGCCTAGCCACTGTCCCAAGTCATGCTGTGGTCTCAAGGAAAGATAAGGCGATTTTGTCCGCAGAATGCGCTTCAACCAACAGGTGTGCGAATTCAGTCCTCATCCCCCACACGAAGGCTTAGGGTACTTGCAGAGCTGCACAGGCACCTCCCAGCCCAGTCGCATGCTCTTTCTCCCTCGGCAGTGGGCCCTGACTCTGATGAAAGCGGAAGGCTGGCGGCTGCGCTCACTTCTTGCTCTGGGGCTGTCTAGGATATCACAGTGGGCTGGAAGAGGCCCAGACGCATGGGTATCTCAAGCTTCTCCCTGAGCCTCACTTGACTCTCTAAACAGAGTTGTGGTACCTCTTGGGCTTGTTCTGTCACAGAAATAAGGGAGTTGGCCCAGTGCCTTCACAGTAGGCTGGGCTACGTGTGGAAAAGGCAGAACAGAGGTTACTCTGTGTGACCTAGGGAAGATCCCAGTGTGTTTCCTGGACCTGGGCAGGCTGAGACTGTTTTGGGCTTCATGAAAGTCAAAGAGCCAACATTCAGACAACTCATGACCTCTACAGGCAGCCAACAAAGGATGACTCTGTGGAGTAGTGGCTGTCTGAATCAGATGATCGTAAGGAAACCCAAAGCCATGTCTGCCTTTTGCCCTAGCACACCCCATTCCTGCAGGAGCCCCAAATGAGTAATACATATCTTAGCACATGCTGCCCACACATCCCAGTTAAAAGGTGATGACCCAGGGACAGGTGGAAATACAGAGGCTCTCAGTCATGGAATTTTGAAGGGATGGGTCCCACACAGGGTGAGCTGCCAACTGGGCTACAAGGAAAGTGGACAAAGGAAGGGGGGAGGGGCAGGAAGCAGGGGAGGGGCAGGGTCAGTGCCTGGGGCAGGTCCAGAGAACAGAAGAGGCAAGATAGCAAGGGCTCCGGCCACAGGAAGACATGGAAGGATGACCCAGAGAGTTGAAAACATCCGGCAGTGATTGGTTGGGATAGTGATATAGCTGTGAACTTGGAGCTCTTTCTATTTAGCAGTTGCTTTACATACATCATCTCAGTATTTAGTGTAATTACCTCCATATACAAATGAGTAAACTGAGGTTCACTGAGCTCCGTCAAGAATTTTCTTAAAGTCACTCAACAGGAAAAGCTAGGGCCTGGGTTTGAACCCAGCAGCCATGCTTTGTGCCGTTTTACTACGGTACCTCCTAAGCTGTCTCTGCATCCCAGGTTTCCCAGGGCCTGGCGCTGAGCAGTCCAGCAGACTCGGGGCTTCTGAGGCAGAACACACAGCTCCAAGCTGCCCGGTGCTGCTGGTCACTCACTGTCTGTCTGTCTAACCCAGGAGCTCTTTGGAAGAAACGGGTTTGAATACATGATGTTCCAGCTGTTCGAATCCTCAACCAAGGATCTGCTCTTCAGCGATGATACAGAATGTCTGGCTAACCTTCAGGACAGAACAACTTATCAAAAATACTTAGGGCCAGAGTATCTTCGGGCTATTGCTAACATGAGACAGTGCTTACGCTCTGGTGAGTAGAATAAACACCAAGGAGCAATAACGTGGGGGTCAAGGTAAACATGTTTGTTTTAAGGACGACAGTGTGCCAAGCCTGGGCCAGTACAAATAGGACACAAAGATTAGGAAGCCTTGCTCCTGGCCCTGCAGGAGGATTCAGGCTCACCAGGGAGGCAGTCAATTAGGCCACAGTATAAGACACTAACTGAAAAGGCCAAATCATTTGAAGGAGCCAGAGAGTGCAACAGAACTGAAGATCATTTGGAAATTGAACTTGTTTACATGTATATTTCCATTTTTTGGCTAATAGAATGAAAATGTCTGTGTGTTGGAGCACTTCAGTGTAGGGAGGAGGTTGGAAATGACACATACATACCACACATAGTGGACCAATTTTCAAAGATTTTAAATAAAATGTATAATTAATATTAATAGAAACAAGTGTTGTTAGCCTAAGCAGGCCACTTCTACATATATACATATGTAGAAGTGGCACTAAGGAAGTCATTTCTCTCTATTTCTTTGTACTGTAGACATGGCATAGCGGCCTCAAAAAAAATAAGTTGGAGAAATAAAATTAGAGCTGGAATAATCAAATTATGGGGAGTGTGCCTGAATTTTTGTTAAATTATATCATGTGTTAGAGACGTGGAGAATAGGAGGAGAGGAAAATGTAGATGTTTAAGGATAGCACTGACATCAGTTAGAGGAGAGAGAGAGAGAGAGAGAGATTTTTAAAAAAAAATCTTCATTACCTACCATTTACTTTTAGGAAATAGGAACAACATCGTACCTAATAAGCACAGGCAGTACCTGACGGTCGTTCTCTTATGTTACCTCTCACAGAACTTCTGGATGCCTGCACGTTCCATGGAAATTAAAAATTGATCAAAGTGAGCGACCGCGGAGACGCTCAGAGCCTGCAGATCCAGTGGGGACACATTCTCACTTGTCTGCATGGTGGGTCTGTGTGAACATCAGTTCATCTTTATAATTGTGTCCTGTAACTGATGCAAAACATAAAATGAATAAAAATGATTGTGTCTTTCAGAAAACTTCATGAAATGTTCTCAGATTTTGGCAGAGGTGGGGTAGAAAATGGTTTGTTTATGCTAGAATTGTGCTTCTGAATTTAGTATGTATTAAATTATAGCTTTTTCTAGACCTCTACCAGACTAGCTCAACTTCCCTCCCTATTTGATGATTTTACCCAAGAGTCAACTCACTTAAATAGAATTTAAGCAATAAATCTGTCTGAAGGGAGTCTGAGTGTGCAAAAAAAGCATTAGTGTGTGCAGTATCAAGGACTTACATAATGAAAATAAAGGATAAGAAACGAGTTTCTGCATTTTAAAAATATATTTGAGCATTTAAAATCCATAATGTCAAGCGGAATCAAACTCCTGATCAGATTAATTGAAAAATATGAAAATTACCACAAAAATCTCATCCTACTACCCTTCTGCAGTAAATTTCCTAGAAGTGTGATTTACATTCATTTAAGTCAGTTTCTTACCAGAGATTTTGCCTTATCTATTATTACCATGATTCCAGCTTATGGTAGTGCCTCAATAAATGCTGCATGGGAACCCAAGTTATATATTGTGAAGTGTCAGTTTGGTGTGTGGACTTCTGCTTCTGCCTGTGAACGAGTAACCAGTACAGGATTTGCTGTCCTTCCATAAACAACTAAAAAACTGGAAAAAAATACGTGAAACAAATGTTCTCAAACATTGGGCTGTAACAGTGCAGGACTATGATCCTTGAAAGAAGGAAAAGAAAAGACGTGTGCAGAGTGATGACCTTACATTTTCCCTTAGAGGAAATTTCCAGATCACGGCAAAGGGAGCAGGAACCCAAGAGAGCCCATCACACTGAGTTGAGGAAACAGAGATAGGAGTTTGGGGAAGCCAGAGTGACCGGAATTTGTATACAGAGAGATCTGTACAGGAGTCTTCTTGAAATGTTTGGCAAAATACTAATCTGCTTGTGTATAGAATGAAACTGAAGTCCGTCAGGCTAGGCAAAGAATGACTGTGAGAGACCCATAAGCTGAACAATGCCCAAGGCTCCCACAGGGCAAGGAGTCAATCACGTTCCTACCAACCAGTGTGAAGAGACCTCACTGAACACCTAAGCTTTTCTCTGAAGGCAGCTGGGGCTGAAATAGCTGTAGACTAAGGACTGCTCCATAAATGCCCTTACTGAGAGTGACACTAGCCTTGGTGAGATCAAGCAGATCTGCAAGTCACCTGACTGCCCTCTAAAATAAACCTCAATACTTACTAAAGGAATACAACAAAATCTAAATATTCAACAGTGTGGCATACATAATATCCAGCATCAGATACAAAGATTACCAGATGTGCAAAGAAGCACAAAATGTGACCCAGAGTCATCAGAAAAATCAACCAGTAGAAACTCACCTAGAAACCACAGAGATGATGGTATTCAGACAATTAACTTTAAACAATTGTTATAAACAGGCACAAGGATTTAAATGAAAACATGAAGAGAATTCCCTGGCAGTCCAATAGTTAGGACTCGGAGCTTTCACTGCCAAGGGCCCGGGTTCCATCCCTGGTTGGGGAACTAAAATCCCACAAGCCACGTGGCCAAAAATACATACATACATACATACATATATGAACATAACAAAGTAAAAAGTGTAAGGTTTAAAAAAGAACCAGTGAAAATCTAGAGCGGCAAAATTTGTGTTTCAAGGAATTTGTTTGATCTAAATTGTCTATTTTTGCCATAAAATTGCTCAAAATATTTCCTTATTATTATTTTAATATTTATAGGCTGTGTAGTGATATCTCTTCTTCTATTTTTCATACTGGTAATTTGTATTTTCTTCTTTTTTCTTGACCTGTGTAGCTGTAGCTTTATCAATTTTCTTGAACTTTTCAAAGAATGAATTTTTAGTTTTATAAATTTTCATATTATTATTTTAAAAATTTTTATTTATTTAATTTATTTATTTTTGGCTATGTTGGGTCTCTGTTGCTGCACTCGGGCTTCCTCTAGTTGCGGCGAGCGGGGGCTACTCTTCATTGCGGTGTGTGGGCTTCTCAATGAGGTAGCTTCTCTTGTTGCAGAGCATGGGCTCTAGGCTTAGGGCTTCAGTAGTTGTGACTCCCCGGCTCTAGAGCGCAGGCTCAGTAGTTGTGGCACACGGGCTTAGTTGCTCCATGGCATGTGGGATCTTCCTGGACCAGGGATCAAACCCGTGTCCCCTGCATTGGCAGATAGATTCTTAACCACTGCACCACCAGGGAAGTCCCACTATTATTTTTTAATCTCATTTTCTGTTCTTAGCCTTACTTCCTTTCTACTTATTTTTCATTTATTTTTCTTTTTTTCTTAGATTCTTAAGGTGAATGCTTATATCAATATTTAGACCGTTTTATTTTTCTAATATAGACATTTAAAATGATAAATTTCCCTCTAAGCACTGATTTAGCTGAATCCCACAAGTTTTGATATGTTTATTTTCATTATCATTGAGGTACTTTTTTTTCTAGTTTTTCAAAGATTTCTTCTTTGATCTGTTGATTATTTAAAAGTTCTTTTTAATTTCCAAATATTTGGCAATTTTCCAGATATGCTTTTGTAATTTATGTCTAATTTAATTCCTTTGTGGTCAGAAGATATATATTCTATATAACTTTAATCCTCCTAAATTTATTGAAGTTTTTTTTTTTTTTTTGGCCAGCATATGACCAATCTTGGTGGATGTTCCATGTATACTTAAAAAAAATAAGTATGCTTAATTGTTTGGTGTAGTTCTGTAATATGTAGTGTAGTACTATAAGTAGCAGTAGAACAAGTTGGCTAAAGTTATTGTTCAAATCCTCTGCCTTGACTCATTTTCTATCTGCTTTTTGCATTAATTACTGAGAGAAGAGGATTGAACTTTCCAACTATAAGTATGGATTTGCTCATTTCTCCCTCCAGTTTAAATAGATTTTGCTTTATATATTTGGAGGCTTTGTTACATACACATTTAGGAGATTAGGCTTTCTTGATGACTTGACTCCTTTACCATTATGAAATGTCCCTAGTTGTCCCTGTAACACTTTTTCTCTTTAAGTCTGTTTCATTGGCTATTAATATGACAACTCCACCTTTCTCATGATAGTTTGTGCTTGGTTTATTGTTCTACATTCTTTTACTTTTAATCCATCTGTTTCTTTCTATTAAGGAGGGTTTCTTATAAAGAGCACATAGTTTTTGTTTTTGTTTTTTTTTTATTCAGTGTGACATTCTCTTCCCTTTTAAATGACGTGTTTAATTCATTTATATATAATGTAATTGTTGATATTTGTTTTCTATCTGTCTCGTCTGTTCCTTGTTCCTTATTTCCTCTTTTCTGCCTTCTGTTGGATTAATTGAATAATTTTTAGTATTTCATTTTATCTTCTCTGTTGGTTTATTAGCTATTCTTTTACTTTTAATATCTTCTCCAAGGTTTGTAATATATATCTTTAGCTTAATACCAGCATCAAATAACATTATATCACTTTGTGTCTAACATAAGATCCTGTAATAGTACAGCTCCACTTTCCTCAGTGATGTGCGGATAAACTTTTAACAACCAGATCTTCAAGGTAAAAAAAGCCTTGATTTGTATCATTTGCCAGTTTCATGGAGTATGTACTCTCGCCATGGATGATTTCAAGCTACCAAAGTGATGTCAATGAATTCAGAGCTGAGTAGAGATACACACAATCAGCCTTTGCAAGCCATCACAAGCTGGCTGTACTACCCCACTGATTTCCCTGTTTTATCTTTTGTGCTCTTACTATCATACATTTTACTTCTACATATGTTAGAAACTCCACAGTATATTTTTATTATTTTTACGTCAAGCTGTCAATTACCTTTTAAAGAAATTTAAAAATGAAAAAAATCTTTAATATTTACCCATATCTCTACTGTTTCTAGCTCTCTCCATACTTTTGTGTAGGTTATAGATTTTAGATATTTTGAGGCTATGTCTTTCTGGTATGCTTTCATTGTCTGTAGAGATGTTATTTTTCTTCTTATTTAATATTTTGTAATAACTTTGTATAGTATTTGACTGCAGTACTTTTGGTTACTGAATTTTAAGTGAAATTTGCTTTCCTGAACTTTTAGACTAAGGCTATTTTCAGGAAAGATTTTCTAACTTTACAGAGCTCCATCTTCTGTTGTTTTGTGCATTATTCAAAAACACAGTAGCTTGCTTTCTTGGGTTTTTTGGTTTTATTCCCTTGTCCACTTTGGTCTAAACCTTCCTTTTACTTCATCCTTGTTTTCCCTTTCCTACACACATTTGATTCCACATTCAGCAGTCTCTTGCTCCAGACTGCTCCAGGTCCTTTTGTCCTTCTTGGGAAAGGTATTTTCACATCTCGTCCTAGGCTATCTCCCTACAGGATACCCCTAGGAAGCCACAGGCATGCTTATCCTTCAAACTGGGGCTTCTAGGAAGACTCTCTTCTAGAGTTTCACCTGCTACAGGGTCCTCAGGCTCTGCTGCCTGAAGCCTCACACACTGTTGCCTATGATGGGCTTGAGTCTCTGCCACCAGTTTCCGCTACCAGGAGAGCCACCCTTGCAGTCTTGAGTGGAATAGACTTGAGGCAGGAGCCTGAAGATCGTGGCCCAACAGGGACTTCTCCCTGTCTGTGGAAAAGCTATCAAGCACTCTACCTCTACTTTCCCCCAATTCTAAGACTTGGAAAAAAGACCAGAGCAGATAATAAATATTTAGAATTTCAACATGTTTGGGGTACTAATGGACCCCTTTGAGTATTCATAAAATCCTGGGACTCTCACCATCATAAAACACACACACACACACACACACACACACACACACCTCGGTGTATAATTTTTGTGTATCCATAGCTCCAGTCCACTGATTCTTCTGCAACCTCACACCACTTTCCCCTGGGGTGGAGGGGTGGGGATAGAAGCTACTTGATCTATTTTCAGGCAGATACTACCCTGTGGGGCTAATAAGTCTTGTTGCACATATAGACAAGTTGCATATATTTATGTAAAAGGCCTATCTGTGGAACATTTAGGACAACTAAAAGGGTAGGATAATTCAATTGTAGACACCAAGAGTTGACACCAATTGTCTACAAATCTGTATAGATCAAAGGTTTACTTTGAAACAGCTGAGAAACCAGGTGGACTTTGTTATCCTCTTCCCATGCAGAGCAGGGACATCAAACAATGGCATTTGCTGTCAGGGCAGTAGAGGAATCTGTGATCTGTTTCTTTTGCCCCAGGGGCACTAGACTCTGCTCAGCTTAACCAGCCACTCCTCATGGGCCCACCTGATGATCTCAGGACTTGGCTTCTCTTGGTGAAAGAGCATGGGAAGTGAAATCCCTAAATGACTTAGAAGACATTATGAATGACACCTTTCAAGAAAGCATGTCACAGGATGGTGGGGATAGCTCAGGATATTGAGTCCAAAGTCCTGGGTTCTGGCTTTGTCTGCTGGGCACCCTACCAGTTATGTCCTCTGGCTGGGCTTCAGTTTTTCTCTCTATAAAATGAGATCATTGTGCTAAATGGTCTTGCAGGGTGTGTTTTGCTGAAGGGCCCATTAGCAATGGAAGGTGCCATAAAGAAATTATGTGGGGTCACTTCATTAATTCACTGAATGTGTTGTTAGTACTCAGTCTGTGCTGAGTGTTCCATAATAATGATAGCATTGCCATATATTGTTGACTGCTACATGTCAGGCAGGACTAGCACTTTAATAGCACTGTAAGTAATCTTCGAAATGACCCAAGAAGGTCTCATATTCCTATCATTAAAGAGAAAACGTGCTAGGAATAGGTAAGTAACTAGTCCAGCATCATGTATCTTCTAAGTGGCCTATGATTCAAAACGAGGAGTCTCTGACTCCAATTTCATACCCATTTTATTCTACAGATTGCACATGATAATACCCAGTATCTGTCCTCAAGAATGGACAGGTGAATAAAAAGCGTGCATAGGTAACTAGCATAAGGTGAAAAAAAATTGCAGCATCTGCTTGCTATATTCTTTATGATGCATTGTCTAGGATCTAGTGGTGAGCATGCTTGCACGGCTCCCTGATGTGGTGTGACTCAGGAGCTGGGGTCACAACACTGTGCACATGGGAATTGAAGGGGAAGATATTGGTCATGACATAAATAAAAATAAGAAGGAGAATAATGTCCTGGGTACTGTACCAGGTGATTTACTTTAATTGCTAATTTAGTTCTCATAATAACCCTATGAAGTAGGTATTATTATTCTCATTTTCTAGGTGGGAAACAAAAGGCAGTGAGAGTTAAGTAACTCGCCTAAGTCACTAAACAACTGAAAGTCTTACTGAATAGAAGTAAATGTGTAGAAGCAAATGACCAAATCACACTAGATATAGTGGTGTCCCCAGTCAAGGAGAACCAGGGCCAGCTTCTCCTCTTGTCCCAGTCTTTGCAGTTGTGATCATTTCTCATGCTTACTTAATGCTCCTTCTGTCACCACTACATTCCTGCTTAGCACTGGGCAGGTGATTTCCAAATACAAATCTGGAAATTAACTCCACTTCTGGGAGCAGATTCCTCTACCTGAGATCCTTCTTTCATTTTATTTTTATTTATTTATTTTTATTTATTTATTTTTTTGCGGTATGCGGGCCTCTCACTGTTGTGGCCTCCCCCGTTGTGGAGCACAGGCTCCGGACGCGCAGGCTCCGGACGCGCAGGCTCAGCGGCCATGGCTCACGGGCCCAGCCGCTCCGCGGCATATGGGATCCTCCCAGACCGGGGCACAAACCCGTATCCCCTGGATCGGCAGGCGGACTCTCAACCACTTGCGCCACCAGGGAGGCCCCTTCTTTCATTTTAAAATGAAGACTCCTTGACACCCTGATGTCCTGGCCCACTTTATACCAGGCTCTCAGAATTCCCCAGCCTTCCTTTCCCCTCCATAATATCCTGCTGTATGGCCTGGGAGAAGTCAATTGCCAGACGGGTTTTTGAACAGATGTTCCATCCTGGGACTGACCCTGCCTGTTTCACAATTTTGCCTGAAATCAACCCTGCCATGGAGCTCTAAACTGTGCCCCAGCCCTGACGTCTAACTCTCTTCCCATCTTTGCCAGACCTGTCCGAGTGCCCTGCCAAGAGCATGCCAGAGAAGACCAACTTTTCCTGCACACCTGCCTTTGATCAGGGACTTTTGTTCCTTTACACATGACAGTTTCCATAGTCCACTTAGCTCCAGGGTCAGTGGCCTCTGCACCTATTGGCCTAGTGGTCAGATACAGCCAGGTTAGGTTGAACATTATACTGATAAGGAGAGAGCTTTATTAGGAGGTTCTTTTGCTTGCAGAATGGACATCTCTGGCTTTTGAAACAAGGACAAACACCAGATAGTCTCTCCCAGTACATTATAGAAGAATGATTGTGTTGAGGAAAAGGAGCCCAGAGCTTTGTTAAATGGTAAAAAATGTTAACTATCTCTGTTCAGTTTTTCCTCATTCTGCACACGATCCTGCTCTCTGCCTTTCACAGTTTACTGTGTGACTGTGGAGACAGGTAAAAAGCTCCTCTTCCTTTTCCTTTTCTCTACTTTTCTCTTTCTCTTCCCTTTTTTGTTCTTTTCTTCAGGTAAAAAATACTTATGTGTTCTCCTTCATTTCCTCTCCTTGAGGTGGCCAGGGGGAGTGAAGCTTGAGAGACTGGAGCCAAAGAGGCAGCTGGAGGATCAGGAGATTGATAATATACAGGGGAATGGAACAAAGAGCTAAAAATATTGAGAATATCAAGATCCAGCTTTCTCACTGTCAGGAAGAAGGGAGTTGCAAATATGGGGAGGGAGAAAACTAAAAGATTTGCTGTGATGTTCAACTTGAATTGGAGGAATCAGTGTGAACTCATGGTTGGAGAGAGAGAGAGAGAGAGAGGGAGGGAGGGAGGGAGGGAGAGATGGATGTAGATGTGTGTTATCATGGAGATCTATATCTATATATCTATATCTGTATCATCTATACATAGGCTGAAAGATCCTAGTATCAATTTCTCTCCAAAGCAGTTACCATACCTAGCACCCACATTTTGGTTCCTAAATACTATTCTATACTAAAAGGATAAAGTGTCTTAGAGAAATGAGATTCCTGAAACAGAGGTTCCAGAGCTAGTATAGGGAAAGTATAAGATAGGTCTGAATGTCTTATTCTGCCAGAAAGTGAAGTGCCTAAAAAATTATGGAGCTTGTAACAAATACACAGGAGCAAGCATGAAGGGCCACAACAATCTAATCATCAAAATAAATGAGGAGGAGGGTTCTGGGAAGATGGCAGAGTATAAAGCACCAAGAATCAGTCTTCCCACTCAAACAACAATTACCCTGGTAGAATCTGTTTGATGTAAGTATTTTTGAACGTTGGCATCCATTGAAGGCTTCCAACTTCCAGGGGAATGTTTAAAGGGTAAATTGCCATTAATTTCAGTCAATTTCAGTTCTTAGCCTAGCAGTGGCTCCCATCTCCCTCCCCATGCACCGCATCAGGCAGCTGTGTATGTATTCCTGGAGCAGCTTGCACACAGCTTGTGGGATCCAAGGTGGGCAATAAGGATCCTGTTATGAAATATTAGGGATCTGTGTTACGGTCATTGATTGTGGCTTTTGAACATGGAGGTGCAGATACAGAGGAGGGAAGCCATTGTTATTGCACTTCTCCTTTTTTTTTTTTTTTTTTTTTTTTTGCGGTATGCGGGCCTCTCACTGTTGTGGCCTCTCCCGTTGCGGAGCACAGGCTCCGGATGCGCAGGCCCAGCGGCCATGGCTCATGGGCCCAGCCGCTCCGTGGCATATGGGATCCTCCCAGATCGGGGCACGAACCCGTATCCCCTGCATCGGCAGGCGGACTCTCAACCACTGCGCCACCAGGGAGGCCCTGCACTTCTCCTCTTTGTTGCAAGACTTTCCTCCTCTGAGTGACTTCCAGAGGGTTTAAAGGGCCAATACCTTTTTTATCACCCCCGTCACTTTTTTTCTTTTTCTCCCTTTTGAAAGTGAGACATTTAAGACTAGGGCATTAAAAAGCAACTGCATATTCAAGAGAAATTAGAAAGTCATTGGGCATACCCAGGGAAAGGAGCAGGATCAAAAATAACTGAAAAGACCTTAAGTTTGTACTTCAGCTGATCCTTGGCACAGAGACAGTCTACAGCAATAGAAAACAAAACAAAACAAAACTGCAAACCCTGAGGAAGGAGAATCTGATTTCCAGAGTTACTATATTGTTAGATTCAAATGTCCAGTTTTCAACAGCAACAAAACAAGGCATACAAAGAAACAGAAACGCATGGACCATTCAAAAGAGAAAAAAAATCAACAGAAACTGTTCCTGAAAAAGACCTGATGATGGGTCTACTAGATGAAGACTTTAAAACAACTGTTTCAAAAATGCTCAGAGAGAGAACTAAAAGGATATGTGCAGAAAGTAAGCAAAGAAAAAAATGATGTATAATCAAAATGGAAATATAAGTAAAGAGAGAGAAAACCTAAAAGAAATTCTGAAGCTAAAAATATAATAACTGAAATAAAAATTCATTAGAGGAATTCAAAGGCATTTTTGAACAGGGAGAAGAATCAGTGAACTGAAAGTCAGGACAATTGAAATTATTGAGTCTGAAGAGCAAAAAGAAAAAATAGGGAGCAAAAGTCAACAGAGAATAAGGGACAAGTGTGTCTGCATAATGCAGGATAACATATACATTGTGGGAGTCCCAGAAGGAGAACAGAAAGGAGTAGAGAGAATATTTGAAAAACTAATGGTCAAAAATTTCCCAGGTTTGATGAAAGACATGAATATAAATCCAAGAAGCTCAGTGAACACCAAGTAAGATGAACTCAGGATCCACACCAAGGCATATTATAACCAAACTGTCAAAAGTAGAGACAAAAAAATAATCTTGAATGCAGAAAGAAAGAAGCAACTCTTGACATACAAGGGATCTTCAACAAGGTTATTAACAAATTCCTCTTCAAAAGCTTTGCAGGACCACCACTTCCCTGGTGGTTCAGTGGTTAAGACTCTGCACTCCCAATGCAGGGGGCCTGTGTTCAATCCCTGGTCAGGGAAGTAGATCCTACATGCTACAATTAAAAGCCCACATGCTACAACAAAGATCCCGCATGGACAATGAAGATCCCGCATACCCCAACTAAGACCCAGCGCAGCCAAATAAATAAATAAATATTTAAAAACAAAACTTTGGAGGACAGAAGGCAGTGGGCTGATACATTTAAGGTGCTAAAAGAAAAAAACATTATCAATCAATAATCCTATGTCTGGCAAAATTGTTCTTCAAAAGTGAGGGAGAAATTAAGACTTTCCCAGATAAACAGAAGCTGGGGACATTTGTTACCACTAGACCTGCCCTGCAAGAAATACTAAAGGTAGTTTTGCAGGTTGAAATCAAATGACATGGGGCTTCCCTGGCGATGCAGTGGTTAAGAATCCGCCTGCCAATGCAGGGGACGTGGGTTCAAGCCCTAGTCCAGGAAGATCCCACATTCTGTGGAGCAACTAAGGCTGTGCACCACAACTACTGAACCTGCACTCTAGAGCCCACAAGCCACAACTACTGAAGCCCACGTGCCTGGAGCCCATGCTCCGCAACAAGAGAAGCCACTGCAATGAGAAGCCCGTGCACTGCAAGGAAGAGTAACCCCCACTCGCCGCAACCAAAGAAGGCCTGCGCACAGCAATAAAAACCCAACAGAGCCAAAAATAAAAAAATAATTAATTAAAAAAAGAAAGAAATCAAAGGACACTAGACAATAACTTGAAGCCTTATGCAGAAATAAAGATCACAGTAAAGGAAAATACATGAGTGATTCTAAAAGCTAGCATTATTGTAACAAGGGTTTATAATTCCACATTTTGTTTTCTACATATATAAGAAACTAATGCATAAAAATTTATTAGCTTATGTTTTCAGACACAATGTATAAAGATGTAATTTTATGAAATCAACAATTGAAAGGGGTGGGGAATGGAGCTGTAAACAAGCAGTTTTTGTATGTTATTCAAGTTAAGATGGTATAAATTCAACTTAGAGTGTTATAACTTTAAAATGTACTCTCCATAGTAACCACATGGAAAATAGGTATAGAATACACACAATAGGAAATGAGAAGAAAATTAAAATGTTTCACTACCAAAAAAAAAATCAACTAAACACTAAGAGAAGACAGTAATGCTGGAAATGAACAGAAAAATGCTGTATGGCATGTAGAAAACAAATTGTACTATGACAGAAGTCCCTTATTATCAGCAATTACTTTCAATGTAAATGGATTAAACTCTCTAAACAAAAGACAGAAATTAGCAGAATGGAAAAAAACATGATATAATAAAACATTGTCTACAAGAGACTTACTTTTATCCAAAGACACAAATATATTGAATGTGAAATGATGGAAGAAAATATTCCATCCAAATAGTAACCAAAAGAGAACAGGATTGGCTACAATAATATCAGAAAAAATAGACTTTAAATCAAAAAAGCTTATAACAGACAAAGAAGAACATTATATATTAGTAAAGATTTCAATACAGCAAAAAGATATAATAATTACAAACATTTACAAACCTAACAATAGACCATCAAAATATATAAAGCAAAAATTGTCAGAATTGAAGGGAGAAATAGACAGTTCTATGGTAATAGTTGGAGACGTCAATATCCCACTCTCAATAATGGACAGAATAACCAGATAGAAGATAAGCATGGAAATAGAGGACTTCAACAACTCATTAAATCAACTAGATCAAATAGACATATGAAGAACACTCCACCCAATAACAACAGAATACACATTCTTTTTAAGTGCAAATACACATTCTTTTCAGGATAGATCATATGTTAGGCCACATATTAAGCCTCAATAGACTTTAAAAGATAGATATAATATAAAGTATCTTGTCTGACTAGAACAGAATGAAGTTAAAAACCAACAATAAAAGGAAAAATGGAAAATTCACCAATTTGTGGATGTTAAACAATACACTCTTAAACAACCAATGGATCAAAGAAGAAATCACAAGTGAAACTAGAAAATACTTAGAGATGAATCAAAATGAAGACACAACATACCAAACTTATGGGACACAGCAAAAGCAGTGCTAAGGGGGAAATTTATAGCTATAAATGCTTAATAAAAAAGAAGAAAGATCTCAAATCAACAGCTTAATGTCACAACTTAAGAAACCAGGAAAAGAGGGCTTCCCTGGTGGCGCAGTGGTTGAGAGTCCACCTGCCGATGCAGGGGACACGGGTTCATGCCCTGGTCTGGGAAGATCCCACATGCCGCGGAGCGGCTGGGCCCGTGAGCCATGGCCGCTGGGCCTGTGCATCCAGAGCCTGTGCTCCACAATGGGAGAGGCTACAACAGTGAGAGGCCCGCATAGCGCAAAACAAAACAAACAAACAAAACAAACAAACAAACAAAAGAAACCAGGAAAAGAATACAAACTAAACTCAAAGCTAGCCAAAGGAAGGAAATAATGAAGACTAAAGATAAATGCAATCAGAGAATAAAATAGAAAACCTAGAGAAAAATCAATGCACCCAAAATTTGGTTCTTCAAAAAGATCAACGAAATTGACAAACTTTTAGCTTGATTGACTAAGAAAAACAGAGAGAAGACTCAAATTACTAAAATAAGAAATGAAAGTGGGGACACTTCTACTGATTCTACAGAAATAAAAGGGATTTTAAGACAGTAATATAAATAGTAGTATACCAACAAATCTAATAACATAGATGAAATGGACAAATCCCCTGAAACACAAAACTTATCAAGACTTAATCACAAGGAAATAGAAAATCTCAATTCTACCAAACATGGAAAGAAGTAAAATGAATCCTTCTTAAACTTTTCCAAAAAAAAAAAAAAAAAATAGAATAAGAGGGCACAGTTCTTAACTCCTTTTATGAGGCCAGAATTACCCTGATACAAAAGCCAGACAAGATCACTACAGGAAAACTATAGATGAATATCACTATGAAGATTGATTTTTAAATCCTCAACAAAATACTACCAAACTGAATTCAGCAGCATATTGAAAGGATTATAACCGTGACCAAAAGGAATTTATTTCTGGGATGCAAGGAGAGTTCTACATATGAAAATCAATCAATGTAATACATCACTTTAACAGAATGAAGGAAAAACTCCATGTGACCATCTAAATTGAGGCAGAAAAAGAGTGTGACAAAATTCAAGTCTTTCATTGAAAAAAATCACTCAACAAACTAGGAATAGAAGGAAACTACCTCAACATAATAAAATCCATACATGGAAAAACGCACAGCATAAATCATACTCAATGGTGAAAGACTGAAAGCTTTTCCTCTAAGATCAGGAACAAGGCAAGGATACTCACTTTTACCACTTTTGTTCAACACAGTAATGAAAGTTCCACCCAGAGCAATTAGGCAAGAAATAAAAATAAACTCATCCAAAGTGGAAAGGAAAAAGTAAAATTTTCTCTGTTTGCAGATGATCTGATCTTAGATGTACAAAACTCTAATGATTCCACCAAAAAAAGAAAAAACTAACAATTTCAGCAAAGTAACAAGACACAAAATCAATCCACAAAAAGCAGTTGCTTTTCTATATACTAACAATGAACAACCCTAAAAGGAATTTAAGAAAACAATTCCATTCATGATAGCTTCAAAAACATGCTTAGGGAGTTGAGGAAGATGGCGGAAGAGTAAGACACGCAGATCACCTTCCTCCCCACAGATACATCAGAAATACATCTACACGTGGAACAACTCCTACAGAACACCTACTGAATGCTGGCAGAAGACCTCAGACCTCCCAAAAGGCAAGAAACTCCCCACGTACCTGGGTAGGGCAAAAGAAAACAGAATAAACAGAGACAAAAGGATAGGGACGGGACCTGCACCAGTGGGAGGGAGCCATGAAGGAGGAAAGGTTTCCACACACTAGGAGCCCCTTCGCGGGCAGAGACTGCGGGTGGCGGAGGGGGGAGCTTCGGAGCCCCGGAGGAGAGCGGAGCAACAGGGGTGCGGAGGGCAAAGCGGAGAGATTCCCGCACAGAGGATTGGCACCGACCGGCACTCACCAGCCCAAGAGGCTTGTCTGCTCACCCGCTGGGGCGGGAGGGGCTGGGAGCTGAGGCTCGGGCTTCGGTCGGAGCGCAGGAAGAGGACTGGGGTTGGCGGCGTGAACACAGACTGAAGGGGGTTACTGCGCCACGGCTGGCCGGGAGGGAGTCCAGGGAAAAGTCTGGACCTGCCGAAGAGTCAGGAGACTTCTTCCCTCTTTGTTTCCTGGTGCGCGAGGAGAGAGGATTCAGAGCGCTGCTTAAAGGAGCTCCAGAGACGGGCGCGAGCCGCGGCTGAAAGCGCGGACGCCAGAAACGGGTGTGGGATGCTGGGGCTGCTGCTGCTGCCACCAAGAAGCCTGTGTGTGAGCACAGGTCACTCTCCACACCTCCCCTCCCGGGAGCCTGTGCAGCCCGCCACTGCCGGGGTCCCGGGATCCAGGGACGGCTTCCCCAGGAGAACGCATGGCGCGCCTCGGGCTGGTGCAATGACAAGCCAGCCTCTGCCGCTGCAGGCTCACCCCGTACCCCTCCCTCCCCCAGGCCTGAGTGAGGCAGAGCCCCTGAATCAGCTGCTCCTTTAACCCCGTCCTGTCTGAGTGAAGAACAGACGTCCTCAGGCGACCTACATGCAGAGGCGGGGCCAAATCCAAAGCTGAGCCCCGGGAGCTGTGCGAACAAAGAAAAGAAAGGGAAATCTCTCCCAGCAGCCTCAGGAGCAGCGGATTAAATCTCCACAATCAACTTGATGTACCCTGCATCTGTGGAATACCTGAAGAGACAACGAATCATCCCAAATTGAGGAGGTGGACTTTGAGAGCAAGATATATTCTTTTTTCCCCTTTTCCTCTTTTTGTGAGTGTGTATGTGTATGCTTCTGTGTGAGATTTTGTCTGTACAGCTTTGCTTTCACCATTTGTCCTAGGGTTCTGTCTGTCTTTTTTTTTTTTTTTTTACTTAAAATTTTTTTTCTTAATTATTTTTTATTTTAATAACATTATTTTATTTTATTTTATTTTATTTTATCCTCTTTCTTTCTTTCTTTTTTCTTTCTTTCTTTCTACTTTTTCTCACTTTTATTCTGAGCCATGTGGATGAAAAGCTCTTGGTACTCTAGCCAGGAGTCAGTGCTGTACCTCTGAGGTGGGAGAGCCAACTTCAGGACACTGGTCCACAAAAGACCTCCCAGCTCCACGTAATATCAAATGGCAAAAATCTCCTAGAGATCTCCATCTCAACACCAAGACCCAACTTCACTCAACGACCAGCAAGCTACAGTGCTGGACTCCCTATGCCAAACAAGTAGCAAGACAGGAACACAACTCCACCCGTTGGCAGAGAGCCTGCCTAAAATCATAATAAGTCCACAGACACCCCAAAACACACCACCAGACATGAACCTGCCCACCAGAAAGACAAGATCCAGCCTCATCCACCAGAACAGAGGCACTAGTCCCCTCCACCAGGAAGCCTACACAACCCACTGAAACAACTTTAGTCACTGGGGACAGACACCAAAAACAACGGGAACTACGAACCTGCAGCCTGCAAAAAGGAGACCCCAAACACAGTAAGTAAACAAAATGAGAAGACAGAGAAACACACAGCAGATGAGGGAGCAAGATAACAACCCACCAGACCTAACAAATGAAAAGGAAATAGGCAGTCTACCTGAAAAAGAATTCAGAATAATGATAGTAAAGATGATCCAAAATCTTGGAAATAGAATAGAGAAAATGCAAGAACCATTTAACAAGGACCTAGAAGAACTAAAGAGGAAACAAGCAATGATGAACAACACAATAAATGAAATTAAAAATACACTAGAAGGGATCAATAGCAGAATAACTGAGGCAGAGGAACAGATAAGTGACGTGGAAGATAAAATAGTGGAAATAACTACTGCAGAGCAGAATAAAGAAAAAAGAATGAAAAGAACTGAGGACAGTCTCAGAGACCTCTGGGACAACAATAAATGCACCAACATTCGAATTATAGGGGTTCCAGAAGAAGAAGAAAAAAAGAAAGGGACTGAGAAAATATTTGAAGAGATTATAGTTGAAAACTTCCCTAATATGGGAAAGGAAATAGTTAATCAAGTCCAGGAAGCACAGAGAGTCCCATACAGGATAAATCAAAGGAGAAACATGCCAAGACACATATTAATCAAACTATCAAAAATTAAATACAAAGAAAAAATATTAAAAGCAGCAAGGGAAAAACAACAAATAACACACAGGGGAGTCCCCAAAAGGTTAACAGCTGAACTTTCAGCAGAAACTCTGCAAGCCAGAAGGGAGTGGCAGGATATATTTAAAGTGATGAAGGAGGAAAAACCTACAACCAAGATTACTCTACGCAGCAAGGATCTCATTCAAATTTGATGGAGAAATTAAAACCTTTACAGACAAGCAAAAGCTGAGAGAGTTCACCACCACCAAACCAGCTTTACAACAAATGCTAAAGGAACTTCTCTAGGCAAGAAATACAAGAGAAGGAAAAGACCTACAATAACAAACCCAAAACAATTAAAAAAATGGGAATAGGAACATACATATCAATAATTACCTTAAATGTAAATGGATTAACTGCTCCCACCAAGAGACACAGACTAGGGAATGGATACAAAAACAAGACCCATATATATGCTGTCTACAAGAGACCCACTTCAGACCTAGGGGCACATACAGACTGAAAGTGAGGGGATGGAAAAAGATATTCCATGCAAATGGAAATCAAAAGAAAGCTGGAGTAGCAATTCTCATATCAGACAAAATAGACTTTAAAATAAACACTATTACAAGAGACAAAGAAGGACACTACATAATGATCAAGGGATTGATCCAAGAAGAAGATATAACAGTTGTAAATATTTATGCACCCAACATAGGAGCACCTTAATACATAAGGCAAATACTAACAGCCATAAAAGGGGAAATTGACAGTAACACAATCATAGTAGGGGACTTTAACACCCCACTTTCACCAATGACAGATCATCCAAAATGAAAATAAATAAGGAAACACAACTTTAAATGATACATTAAACAAGATGGACTTAATTGATATTCATAGGACATTCCATCCAAAAACAACAGAATACACATTTTTCTCAAGTGCTCATGGAACATTCTCCAGGATAGATCATATCTTGGGTCACAAATCAAGCCTTGGTAAATTTAAGAAAATTGAAATTGTATCAAGTATCTTTTCCGACCACAATGCTATGAGAGTAGATATCAATTACAGGAAAAGAGCTGTAAAAAATACAAACACATGAAGGCTAAACAATACACGACTTAATAATGAAGTGATCACTGAAGGAATCAAAGAGGAAATCAAAAAATACCTAGAAACAAATGACAATGGAGACATGAAGACCAAAAACCTATGGGATGAAGCAAAAGCAGTTCTAAGAGGGAAGTTTATAGCAATGCAATGCTACCTTAAGAAACAGGAAACATCTCAAATAAACAATCTAAACTTGCACCTAAAGCAATTAGAGAAAGAAGAACAAAAAACCTGCAAAGTTAGCAGAAGAAAAGAAATCATAAAGATCAGATCAGAAATAAATGAAAAAGAAATGAAGGAAACGATAGCAAAGATCAATAAAACTAAAAGCCAGTTCTTTGAGAAGATAAACAAAATTGATAAACCTTTAGCCAGACTCATCAAGAAAAAAAGGGAGAAGACTCAAATCAATAGAATTAGAAATGGAAACGGAGAAGTAACAACTGACACTGCAGAAATACAAAGGATCATGAGAGATTTCTACAAGCAACTCTATGCCAATAAAATGGACAACCTGGAAGAAATGGACAAATTCTTAGAAATGCACAACCTGCAGAGACTGAACCATGAAGAAATAGAAAATATGAACAGACCAATCACAAGCACTAAAATTGAAACTGTGATAAAAAATCTTCCAACAAACAAAAGCCCAGGACCAGATGGCTTCACAGGCGAATTCTATCAAACATTTAGAGAAGAGCTAACACCTATCCTTCTCAAACTCTTCCAAAATATAGCAGAGGGAGGAACACTCCCAAACTCATTCTATGAGGCCACCATCACCCTGATACCAAAACCAGACAAAGACATCACAAAGAAAGAAAACTACAGGCCAATATCACTGATGAACATAGATGCAAAAATCCTCAAGAAAATACTAACAAACATCATCCAACAGCACATGAAAGGGATCATACACCATGATCAAGTGGGGTTTATTCCAGGAATGCAAGGATTCTTCAATATATGTAAATCAATCAACGTGATGCACCCTATTAACAAATTGAAGGAGAAAAACCATATGATCATCTTAATAGATGCAGAGAAAGCTTTCAACAAAGTTCAACACCCATTTATGATAAAAACCCTGCAGAAAGTAGGCATAGAGGGAACTTTCCTCAACATAATAAAGGCCATATACGACAAACCCACAGCCAACATCATCCTCAGTGGTGAAAAACTGAAACCATTTCCACTAAGATCAGGAACAAGACAAGGTTGCCCACTCTCACCGCTATTATTCAACATAGTTTTGGAAGTTTTAGCCACAGCAATCAGAGAAGCAAAAGAAATAAAAGGAATCCAAATCGGAAAAGAAGAAGTAAAGCTGTCACTGTTTGCAGATGACATGATACTATACATAGAGAATCCTAAAGATGTTACCAGAAAACTACTAGAGCTAATCAATGAATTTGGTAAAGTAGCAGGATACAAAATTAATGCACAGAAATCTCTGGCATTCCAATACACTAATGATGAAAAATCTGAAAGTGAAATTAAGAAAACACTCCCATTTACCATTGCAACAAAAAAAATAAAATATCTAGGAATAAACCTGCCTAAGGAGACAAAAGACCTGTATGCAGAAAATTATAAGACACTGATGAAAGAAATGAAAGATGATACAAATAGATGGAGAGATATACCATGTTCTTGGATTGGAAGAATCAACATTGTGACAATGACTCTACTACCCAAAGCAATCTACAGATTCAATGCAATCCCTATCAAACTATCACTGGCATTTTTCACAGAACTAGAACAAAAAATTTCCCATTTTTTATGGAAACATAAAAGACTCCGAATAGCCAAAACAATCTTGAGAAAGAAAAACAGAACTGGAAGAATCAGGCTCCCCGACTTCAGACTATACTACAAAGCTACAGTAATCAAGACAGTATGGTACTGGCACAAAAACAGAAAGATAGATCAATGGAACAGGATAGAAAGCCCAGAGATAAACCCACGCACATATGGTCACCTTATCTTTGATAAAGGAGGCAAGAATCTACAGTGGATAAAAGACAGCCTCTTCAATAAGTGGTGCTGGGAAAATTGAACAGGTACATGTGAAAGTATGAGATTAGAACACTCCCTAACCATACACAAAAGAACCATACACAAAAATAAACTCAAAATGGATTAAAGGCCTAAATGTAAGGCCAGAAACTATCAAACTCTTAGAGGAAAACATAGGCAGAACACTCTATGACATAAATCACAGCAAGATCCTTTTTGACCCACCTCCTAGAGAAATGGAAATAAAAACAAAAATAAACAAATGGGACCTAATGAAACTTCAAAGCTTTTGCACAGCAAAGGAAACCATAAACAAGACCAAAAGACAACCCTCAGAATGGGAGAAAATATTTGCAAATGAAGCAACTGACAAAGGATTAATCTCCAAAATTTATAAGCAGCTCATGCAGCTCAATAAGAAAAAAACAAACAACATAATCCAAAAATGGGCAGAAGACCTAAATAGACATTTCTCCAAAGAAGATATACAGACTGCCAACAAACACATGAAAGAATGCTCAACATCATTAATCACTAGAGAAATGCAAACCAAAACTACAATGAGATATCATCTCACACCAGTCCGAATGGCCTTCATCAAAAAATCTAGAAACAATAAATGCTGGAGTGGATGTGGAGAAAAGGGAACACTCTTGCACTGCTGGTGGGAATGTAAATTGATACAGCCACTATGGAGAACAGTATGGAGGTTCCTTAAAAAACTACAAAGAGCACTACCGTGCGACCCAGCAATCCCACTACTGGGCATATACCCTGAGAAAACCATAATTCAAAAAGAACCATGTACCAAAATGTTCATTGCAGCTCTATTTACAATAGTCAGGAGATGGAAGCAACCTAAGTGTCCATCATCAGATGAATGGATAAAGAAGATGTGGCACATATATACAATGGAATATTTCTCAGCCATAAAAAGAAACGAAATTGAGTTATTTGTAGTGAGGTGGATGGACCTAGAGTCTGTCATACAGAATGAAGTAAGTCAGAAAGAGAAAAACAAATACCGTATGCTAACACATATATATGGAATCTAAGAAAAAAAAAAGTCATGAAGAACCTAGGAGTAAGATGGGAATAAAGACACAGCCCTACTAGAGCATTGACTTGAGGATATGGGGAGGGAGAATGGTAAGCTTTGACAAAGTGAGAGAGTGACATGGACATATATACACTACTAAACCTAAAATAGATAGCTAGTGGGAAGCAGCCGAATATCACAGGGAGATCAGCTAGGTGCTTTGTGACCACCTAGAGGGGTGGGATAGGGAGGGTGGGAGGGAGGGAGACACAAGGGTGAAGAGATATGGGAACATATATATATGTATAGCTGATTCACTTTGTTATAAAGCAGAAACTAACACACCATTGTAAAGCAATTATACTCCAATAAAGATGTTTAAAAAAAAAAAGATGCTTAGGAATTATCTTAACAAAAGAGGTAAAAGTTTTGTACAATGAAAACTACAAAACATTGCTAAAAGAAGTTAAAGAAGACATAAATGTAAAGACATTCCATGTTTATTGATTAGAAAACTTAACATTGTTATGATGTCAATACTACCCCAAATAATCTGCAGATTAAATGCAATTCCTATCAAAACCCAAATGACTTTTTTTTCTCAGAAATAGGAAAAAATCCTAAAATTCATATGGAATCTCAAGTGATCCTGAATAGCCAAAACACTTTTGAATAAGAACAAAGCTGGAGGACTCACATTTCCTGATTTCAAAACATACCAACAAACATAACATTATATGTTACAGATTTCAAAAGAGTATGGTGCTGACATAAAGACAGACACATAGATCAAAGGAATAGAATAGAAAGCCCAGAAATAATCACTGACATATATCCACAAAGGGGTTCAAGTCATTCAATAGGTGAAAGGATAGTCTTTTTGACAAATTGTGCTAAGAAAACTGGGTATAAACATGCAAAAGAAATAAGTTGGACGCTCACCTAATACCATATAAAAATTAACTCAAAATTATTTAGAGACCTAGACTTAAGACCTAAAAAGTATAAAACTGTTAGAAGAAAACATAGGGAAGAAGCTTGATGACATTGGATTTGGCAGTGATTTCTTGGATGTGACTTCAAGGCACAGGCAACAAAAGCAAAAACAGACAGATTGAAGTTTATGAAAATTAAAACTTTTGTGCGTCAAAAGATACTATGGGGCTTCCCTGGTGGCACAGTGGTTGAGAGTCTGCCTGCCGATGCAGGGGACACGAGTTTGTGCCCCGGTCTGGGAAAATCCCACATGCCGTGGAGCAGCTGGGACCGTGAGCCATGGCCGCTGAGCCTGCGCGTCCGGAGCCTGTGCTCCACAACGGGAGAGGCCACAACAGTAAGAGGCCCGCGTACCGCAAAAAAAAAAAAAAAAAAAAAGATACTATGAACAGTAAAAGATAACCCACAGAATGGGAGAAAACATTTCCATATTAGATATCTGTTAAGGGATTAATACCTAGAATATATGGAAAACTCCTAAAACTCAAAAAGAGAAAAACAACCAATTCAAAAATGGGCAAAGAACTTCAATTTTTTTGAAAAGAAATTATATGAATGGTAAATAGGCACATGAAAAGATGCTCAACATCACTAATCATTAGAGAAATGCAAATTAAATCTACATTAAGATACCACATACTCATTGGAATGGCTACTATCAAAAAAACCAGAAAGTAGTAAGTGTTGGTGAGGATGTGGATTAATTAAAACCCTGTTGGTGAGAATGTATAGCCGTTGTGGAAAACAGTATGGAGATTTCGCAAAAAAAAATTAGATGGAGAGTTACCATATGATCCAGAAATTCACTTCTTAGTATATACCCAAAAGAATTGAAAGCAGGGTCTCGTAGAGATATTTATACACTCATAGTTTATAGAAGTATTATTTGCAATAGCTAAAATGTGGAAGCAACCCAAGTGCCCATTGCTAGATGAATGGATAAGCAAATATAGTATGTACATACAATGGAATATTATTCAGCCTTAAAAAAGGAGGAAATTATTGACATGTGCTACAACATGGATGAAACGAGGATATTATGGTAAATGAAGTAAGACAGTCACAAAAGACAAGTAGTGTATGATTCCACTTAAATAAAGCACTTAGTGTAGTCAAAATCATAGAGATAGAAAGTAGAGAAGTGGTTGTCAGGGGCTGGGGGTAAGGGAAAATGAGAAATTATTGTCTACTGGGTGTAGAGTTTCAATTTTGCGAGATGAAAAGAGTTCTGGAGATGGATGGTGGTGACAATTTGTACAGCAATATGAATGTACTTAATATCACTGAACTGTACACTTTAAAATGGCTAAGATGATAAATTACATTATGTGTTTTTTACCACAATAAAAAATGGAAAAAAAGAATAATAGTAAAGTATTATAACCCACTGAATATAAAATAAACCCAAGCCCATGCTGATAAAAACAAATAAAAGGAAATCAATAAATAAATGGAGAAAGAGAAGTACTTGTCTATTTTAGAATGGCAATTGATAAATGCACACGGAATGATATAATCAGAAAAATCACTATTTGGCAACCAATATAGTAATAATGATTCAGGCAGGAATCATCAATGGATGCTAAAACTGGAGGATGAAAGTCTGATGAGGAACAAAATGTTAAGTAGTCTCAAAGTGTCTCTCCACAGACTACTCATTAATTACAAAGGAAAATTTACAGTGTAGAAACCTGTCAGACACCACCTTAACCAAGCAAATAAAGGTAACAGAAGTGATAATGGAACAAATTACTATTGTGTTCCTTCTAATGCAATACTCTGAGAACTCAGCCTCACTTCTGTGATGTTGCTGTCAAAAGTGCACACCCTGAATCAAATCATGAAGCAATTTCAGACAGACCCAAATTGAGGGACTTTCTGTAAAATGCTGTTAAATGCAAAATAACATGTTAAATCACACCAGCCAAATCCAGAATGTTGGAAATTCCAAAGGACAAATGATGCAGTTTATTCAACAAGTAAATAGCATAAAGGGTAAAAGAAAAGAGCATAAGAGATTTAAGATATATAACCAATTCAATGCCTGGATCTTGTTTTAGGTTCTAATTTGAATGAGGTAATAAAATTTTTTGACAACCAGGTAAACTGGAATATTAACTGGGAATTAGATAATAATATGGAATAATTGTTCATTTTTGACAGGTGTGATAAATACATTATGGTTATATATTAAAAATCCCTTAGCTGTTAGAGATGCACACTTTTGTGGGTGAAGTAATGCACTGTCTGTTATTCCAGAAAAAAATGGGGAAGTGGAAGGATGGATGAAATAATATTGGCAAAATGTTGACAGTTGATGAAGTTGGGTAAGGTGTACATGGGAGTTTATTACATCATTTTCTCTACTTATGTGTATATTTGAAAATTTCATATATCTATGTAAAAGAAGGAGGAGGAAGAGAAGAGGAATCTGGAAGAGAAGAGGAATTTGAAATAGACCTTAAACCATAGCTAGTGAAGAGTTTAATTTGCTTTTTAATGTGAAAGAATTGGAATAAACATAAGAACTAAATTATATACCAACTGTGGTGGATGTATGTCTACAAATATTTAGTGGACTGAATATAATTTTTATTCATACTACTAGTCCAGTATCAAGTTATAGAAAGCACTTAGGTAATTTTATTGATAATGAAAACCTGAATTGGATAGACATGGCAATTATATTTCAGATGTCAGTACTTAGAGTTAGGCAGAAAAGTTTAGAAAAATCAAATGCATTTTGTTCTAATCTTGGAATGCTACAATTTACACAGCCAAACAAATGTCTCTTTAAGGTCTTTTGCATTTCCTTATAAAGTTTAGGATTATATTGTCAATTCCCACTAAAAAATATTAAAAACTTATTAGGAGTTAGATTGGGAGTTCATTGAACCTATATATTATAATTTGAGGAGAACTGACATCTTTATAATATTGAGTCACCACTCCATTTTCTGTGTATAGCCTTTCATTAACTTAGAGTTTCTTTAATATTTCTCACCAATATTTTATAGTTTGGTGTGTAAAAATTTTAGACATCTTTTGATAGACTTATTCCTGGACACTTGTGATTCTTATACTACTTTAAATAGCATTTTCATTAAAAAAATTTTTAATCTAGAAATATAATTGATTTTTGTATATTTATCTTGTATCCAGCAACACTGCCTAACATTTATTTTTCTAATACTTAATCTAGTTTTTTAGAATTTTATACATTTTCAATCATATCATTAGTGAAAATAAGAGTTTTATTTTTTCCTTTTCAATCCTTTTATATATTATATCTTTTTCATACCTGAGCAGACTGGCAGGTAGGGCTGCAAGTAAAAATGTTGAATAGAAATGATAATAGTAGACCTTCTGATCTTTTCCTTGATCTCAAAGGGAAAACTTTCATTCACCATTTCACCACTGAATATGATGGTTTCACATATACATTTCTTATGTATATTTACATATATATTTCTTTTATGTATATTTCACATACACATGTACATACTCTTTATCAGATTGAGCAAATTTCCTAGAATAAGTTTGCTAAGAGGGTGTTAAAATGAATGGTTGTTGGATTTTACCAAATGCTGTTCCTCTACCCACTGATGGTCATATAACTTTTCTCCTTTGTTCTGTTAATGTGATCAATTACACTGATTTTTTTTTTAAGATAACTTGCATTCCTGGAATAAACTCAACTTGGTAATGATTTAGTATCCCTCTTAGATGTTGCTGGATTCAATTTGCTAAGATTTTGCTTAGGATTTTTGCATCTATGTTCATAAAAAGAATTTTTTTTATCTTTCTCATGATATCCTTGACAGTTTTTGGTTTTTGCTGTACTTGCCTTAAAAATTTAGTCAAGGAGTGTTCCTTCTTTTTCTATTACCTGGAAGAGTGTGTGTAAGACGAAGAATTCTTCTTTAATGTTTGGTAGAGTTCATCCGTGAAACTATCTGTTCCTGGACTATTCTTCATGAAAAGGATATCTTTATGGGCTCCCCTGGGGAAAGAATAGAAACCCAAGAACCATCCATTGTTCAGGGACTTCTGAGAGGTAGGACTAAGAGAGAGACAGAGGTGGGTGGTGTATGACATTACAAATTACCTGGCATTTTCCTAAAACGACTCTGCTCTTTGTTACCAACCATCACGCCACACATCCCTGAGCTGGCAGGTCTGCAGGATAAGGAGTCTACGAGTGTAGTTCTCAGGCTGCCTGATCCCACCTTCCCAATGACCACAGGCAGGCCTTTCAGAGGAGAAGCCTTGGTGTTGGGCAGAGAGCAGTGAGGGAGGGGGGAGGAGGGACGGGTTCAAGCAGACAGAGGCCCTTTGTTTGCTCCGCTTCTTTGTACATGAGGCAACATTTAGAAACAAATATTGGTTCAGAGGACCAGTGCCTTCATGCCATCTCCTTTAGGTCAGCTACCCAACCTCCCTGCATGTACACACAAGTCCACCTCTTTCAACAAGAGGGCCAATCCTGTTGGAATTTGAGAGTTTTATTCAGTTTATGGTGGAATATTTGGATCATGACTTCGATTCATCTGTAACTGGAAGTTCTCTTCTCTCTCTCTCTCTCCTCCCTCCCTTCCTCCCTTTCTTCCCTCCTCTCTGGACAAATAAAGAGAAGATCAATATAGAAAAAAAAAGGAGACAAGATCAATATAAAAAAAGGAGACAAGATCAATATTAAAAAAAAAAAAAGGAGAAAGGATCAGTATCAAGAAGGCAGCTGTGGTGTAGAGAAAGCTGGGACTTAGGAGATTTGAGTTCAGGTCCCAGAGCTCTGTGAATGAGGACCTGTCATTTTACTGTAATGTTCACATCTAAAAAATGGGGGACTGATCTTATCTCCTTAGGCAGTTAGTCAAGATCACAAGGTCTTGCCCCAGAACAGTGCCTGGCATGTGGAACAGCTGAAAACATGATCCTTTCCTTCCATCTGAGCATGAAGAGCCAGTGCATGCCTGAGGTGCTGCAGTTGGGGCACCCACACCTCTCCCAGAGACAAACCCCTCTGCAGCAGAAAATGGGGGCTGTGTGTCTGTGGAGAAATGGCAGTCCTGGAGGCCTCTGGTCTGTTTCTCTCTCAATGTGACCCCAGACAAGCCTCTTGGCCTCTGTGTGTGCCCCTGTTTCATGGGAGAGGCAGTGTCCCTGGTGGATGGGTACATACGCTCTGGAACCAGACAGCCTGATTTTGCACCTCGCTCGCCAGCTGATCTTGGACAAGTTAATAACCGCTCAGGGCCTCAGTGTCCTCATCTCACCTGTAAAATGAGGATTCTAATGCACCGATCTCAGAGGGCTGTGGTGAGGGCCCAGTGAATCTCTCCGCAAGTATTAGCCATCATTAAGCTATAAAAGAGGGACAATGAGTTTCCTGACTCCAGAGTGTTTCTAGTAAAGAATTAACCACCATAAGGGAGAGCACAGGGACAAGTGTCTTGGGCCACCAAGGACACAGAACACTGACACTTCCACCTCTCACCAGCACACACCCCCATACACATTATAGACGTGGGCGCAGCCATACAACCAGGGTCATGCACTCATGTGCACCCACAGCTGGCCTCACCCCTGCCTCCTAGGAGTGGCAGACACAGGCCTCTCTCCTGTCCTCCTGAGCAAGAACCAAGGCTCTTGTGAGTAGTAGGTGCGGATCCTGTTCTCCATGTCTCGTCCGGCCCTTCTTCGGATCCCGTGGACTCCGCACGTCCTCCCCTGCATGTCCTGGGCTCAGACTCAGAGGGCTCCACTGAGGCAAGGCAGGGGCTTGGCTGGCCCAGAGAGGGCTCAGCCTGGCTAGAGTGCTCTCTCTGAGAGCTCAGGCCAGGCTGTAGGCCTGTCCCCGGAGGAGCTGCCTCAGGAAAGCCTCACTGTGTGAGTGCAGAAGGGGCCCAGCAGGGAGGATCAATGTCCATCTGCCTCGCATGCCCTCCACCAAGCTCCCGTGTGTTTGTGGATTAGCTCAATGTTCGACAGCTCTCCTTCCTGCTTCTGGGCAGACTTTGCAAGCTCACAGCAGGACCTGTAGAAGGCATGAGCTGAATGTGGGCGTCCTGCTCTGTGGAGCCTCTCCCAGCCAGCCCTGCCCCTGACTTTCCCCCTCCATCCCCCTCTCTGTACCTCAAGGTGCCCCATGAGGGCAGGCCACCCGCTAATGCCTGCTGCAGTGGGCAGCAGGAATTTGCCCCTTCTGCCAAGATTCTGGGTTTCCCATGGCTTGAGCCGGAAGGTCCACAAGGGCAGCAGCCGCCACTCTTCTTCCCGGTGAGGCAGGGATTTGGAGGGCCGGGCTTGTCTTATGTCCCCCTGTAAACAGAAAGTCCCTGCTAAAGTAGCGCTGTCTGAAATGGGGCGTGTGTAGCCCCTTGTACATGAGACAGTCTATTGGGGCGTGGGGAGTTTATGCTAGCTTCCGATGATATTTACTTCTCATGCAAATGATGAACAAGTTAACACTCACTCTTGTTTCCTATGAGGATTGGCAGAGCCTCCCACCTGGTCTGCAAGGCAGGCAGACGCACGTCATGGAGGGCCTTTGAGGTTCCTGGGGAAGATGGGGAAAGCTTCACAAGGGGTGGGGTGGGGAAGGGGATGCTGGAAGGCTGTGACTGAACTGTCCTTTACTTTTGGCTTTTGTGGTTCCACATTTTGTGGTTTGCATATGCCCAGTAAAATGGATGTACAGATTAAGTAACGTGATTTAACTCATCAGATCTCACAGAATGCAGGAGCGCCTTAGAAAGATTCCTGCAAAGAAACTAGACCTAGAAGATGATTCCAATATCACAAACACAGGTGAACTAAAATAAAATGGCACTACTGAGATATCTTCTAAGTCTGGTGTAAATTTGTGTAAATAAAACCAAAAACAATGATAATCTGATTGGGTTGGATAAGTAACTTAAGAAAACCCTAAAATTACGTTGACTCTCTGGAATATGGACTTACATCTACTGTCAGGAACCTTGCCCCTTCCTTAAGTGTATATTTTTTCTTGAGGTATTTTTCATTGTGTATAAGGCAGAGTATATAGAGAGACATTTAAAAATGAGTGTTTCATCTGTCTCATTGTTTACAAATTTTCTATTCCTTTCAGGATTGAAATATACACAATATTAGTTTTAAAAGTGTATATATATATATACACACACACAATGTACAGCCTCACTATTTTTCCAGATAAGGATGGGCAATCAGAATGGTTTGGAGACCACTTTTCTGGAGGGAGCCAGGGATGACCCAGGGCATTGAGATCAGGCCACATCCTCTCCTGGGTCCCTTCCTTTGTGTTCACGTGTCACTTGTCCTGAGTGTCACAGTCTTGATCACATTCCAGGGCAGCTTCTTGTGGGAGAGACATTGTCTCTCCTGTGACTGTCCCTAGCCTAGGTGTCCAGCAGGCTGCATGAGGGAAGCAAGGTTACCAGTCCAGGATCCTGTGCTCAGGAGGACACACGGGGAGGGACAGCTCCTCCGTGGGGCTTTAAGGGCCCAAGAAGGAGCAGGATTTCTGGATACACCTGGGAACAAGTGAAAGAGGTTGAGCCTGTTGTCTTTGACTTGTGGTCAGCCTTATTCTCCTCTCACACCCTCTCCCAGGAAGCTCTCTGCCTGTCATTCTCCTGTTCTGGTGTGCGTTTGGGGCAGTCCCTTCCTTCTTCCATCTGTAGAATGAGCACAGAGGTTGGTTCAGGACCAGCCGTGGCACCCTGGGATTCAGAAGCCGAGCCCCCCCGCCCCCCGCCTCTTTCCGCTGCAGTTCTGCTCCTGGCACAGAGCAAGCGCGCATTAACAACGGCGTGATTTTTCTTGAATTCCCTTCCAGTCAGCATTTTTGTGTTGGATGCCACCCACGGGTCTGTCCCAGAGGTCAGGAAATGAGGTGATCAGCCTGAGCGAGGAGTGAGCGGGGAGGGCTGAGGGGCGATTGGGCAATCGGGCTGCACAAACAAAGGGGGTCAAAGATTGTGCTTGGCCAGCCCCGCGGGGGATAAAGGGGCTTGGGGCGCAGGGAGGTGCAGGGAGGTGCAGGGAGGTGGCCCAGAAACCGGTCCGTCTGTGCTCGGCACTCCGCTTCGCAGACCCGGGAGGATGAGGCTCGCCGTCCGCGCTCTGCTAGCCTGCGCGGTCCTGGGTGAGTGTGGCCGCTGGGAAGGCCCTCAGAGTCGCCGGCCCGGGCGCCCCCCGCATACCGGAGCCCGCCACGCCATCCCTGGGCTCCGCGCTGGAGCTGGAAGCCCGGACCTTTCTTTCGCTTCTCCCCGCCCCACCCTTGCATCTGCTATATCACTGCCTCGGGGACAGCTCTGCGCTTGCGCGCACCTTCTGGTCTTGCCTGTGCCTCTGCCACCTTTTCACCGCCTCCTCGCTTCCCCCTCGTGTCCAGAAAACCTTGTAGTAGCGGAACACAATAAATTAGAGCGCTTCCGTCACGGTTTATCAAATCCCTTCGCTGCGGTCTCAATCAAGTCCAAACTGCCTGGGGTGGCATTCAAGGCCTCCCCAGATCTGGTCCCACCTCCACGGATGGTCTGACGTCCCGTGGGTGCCCTTGGTGCTGACCACGTCCCACTAATGAAGCAGGGCAGCTGAAGGGTTCGGAGCATGGGATCTGAAGCCAAACTGTTTGGGTCCCCAGCGGTGAGGGGGGTAGTACAGCCTGGCCTGGAAAGGTCCCGTGAGAGTAAATGAGGCCGTGGATCCAGGCACTAGTGGAGTGGACTTTGCTGCACACATCTGTGCTTCGGAGCCTGTCACTGTGAGGCCCCCTTTGTCCTCTAACTTTGGCTGGCCACTCGTGGTGCATTTATAATACCTTTGGAGCCTTCTGTGTTTAGTTACTTGTCTTTCCCCAAAAGATAACCCTTGAGAGTCGACCCACCTTGCTTGCCTTTGCCTACCGCCCGGCCCCCAACCCTAACCTCAGAGAATCTCACAGGGCTGTGGAAGGTAAATGCATGACTGAGGACAAATTCCTGCCTCTGGGATCTCAGGAGGGGCAGTTTGGGGAGGGCCTGGAGGAGTGGTTTTGGGGACAGTCTGCCACTGACTCCTTGTTGTCTCCCTTGATATCCCATGGGCAGAGGTGGGATAAAGGGTGGTTGGGGGACAGGCTTCCTGTGGCCCCTCTTTTTCCATCCAGGAGAACTGTTCCCTCCCCCTCTTTTGCTCTGTGCATTGTGAATATTCATCCACTTCCTTGAGCCAGCCCTGTGCTGTTGATCCACAGAGTGGAGATGACAGAGGGCTTTGGGGACAGTGCCAAATGCTCATATCATGGGGACAACACATCTGCAACCCCATGGATTAATGGCTACAGACACGGCTGGCTTTAGCTTCTCGTAGTGGCAGCCAAAAAGCCTAATGGTAAAATTGAGGGAGGGGTCATTGGAAACAGAGAGAAACATTGAATATGTGGAGTTTCTAGTTATTCTTGGAACAGAGGCTGACAGATGAGCATCACAGGCACATTTATTGCCTCATCAATCATGAACCCCTATGTACTGGCCAAGCGCATGGAAAACAACTCAGAATGTTATCTTCTTTTGTTCCCTGGGCAGAGACCAAAGTCTGGAGACCTGATTTCTAGGCCAGTCTCAGCTAGTAACAGGCTGGGTAACCTAGGGTAAAGCATCACTCTCTGAGCCCAGTTCCCTCATCTCTAAAAGATACTAATTACTGGATGATGTAATTCCTATCCTGCTGGCTTCCCAGAGTTGTAGCATTGAGCCAACACCTTGACGTAGCTAAAAATCCCCTGTGTATCCTGAAGCTTGTATTCCATGGCAGGCCACGGGTCATGAGGTGAATGACGGAGGCTCAGAGAACACAGGGGAGCAGCTTATTGTCTCCAGTTGAGAGCTGAGAGTCAAGTCGGCATCCTTCTGGCCAGCACAGTCTGGTCAGTGGGAAACTAAGAGGCCATTAGGGTGCCTGTCACTCGTCCCCAGACTCAGAATGCAGTGGAAACTGTGTCCCTTGTTGTTCACGGACAGGAGTGGGCGTGGACAGGATGGAGGGGGAGTAGACTTCACGACCCTCCACAGGGTGCTGCCGTCTCTCCCACCGGCACAGGGACCTCTGACCTCTCTACCCTAGGGCCGTGTCTGGCTGTCTCAGAGAAAACCGTGAGGTGGTGCACCGTTTCAAGTCATGAGGCCAGTAAGTGCTCCAGTTTCCGCGAAAGTATGGATAAAGCCTTTGAAACTGGTCCTTTTGTCTCCTGTGTGAAGAAGACCTCTTACATCGATTGCATCAAGGCCATCGTGGTAAGTAGTGGCTGCCTAAAGGAGAGCGGAAGAAAATCCCTACTTTCTCTTTCTCCTGTCGTTTTGGAATCATTCTGTACTCACAGGTAGGAGGCTGCTGTGTGGGGCAGTCAGCCCCTAGTGCGAGTAAAATCACTTTAGAAATGGAAATAGGAGCAGTCACCTTTAATGAGTCTTAAAGGAAAATCTAACATGCTCTGAAAGGGGACTCCTTTGAGCCACTAAATTCTCTGAACTCAGAGAAGAAAACAAGAATACATGCTATCAAAATGACCACGTAACACTATTCTGGAGGTTCCTGATGCATCACAAGAAGTAGATGAATGGTACACACAGGGAAGAGGAATACATAGTCATGATTGCAGTTGATAGCTGATCCTTTTGACGTCTAGGTTTTCCAAAATACTCTTCACTCCTTTACCATTGTTTCTGCACATTTGAACGTGTGTCAGACCCTGTGCTGGGCAATGGGGCTGTAGTAGTGAACTTAAACACACATGCTCCTTACTTTTGAGGAGTTTACAGTCTCGTCAGGAGAGAAGAAAAACATGCAAACAAGTAGACATTAAATTTCAAATTGTGTCATGTACCATGGAGGGAAAGAAACAGAACTTTCAGAGGAACCTTGCTTTGGCCCGGGTGTCAGGGACTCCCTGAGAGGGAGCAATGAACCTGAGACCCCAGGGGTGAGCATGGGTAAGCCTGCCAAAAGCTATGGTAGAATATGCCAGGTAGTGAACCATAGCATGTGCAAAGGGCCTGAGGCAGGGGAGAGCTGGGCTTGTTTGAGTTTCTGTAGGGAAGGTAGGGTGACTGGAGTGGAGCAAGCAGGAGGCTGGAAGGAGGACTGAGGTGGGAGAGGTAGACGCAGCCAGATGGAGCACGGTCAACTCAAGGAATCAGTGATTGGGTATAGACAACTGGTTTGGGGTGTGTGTGTGTGTGTTTATTGAACCTCAGTTACTATCATGGCTTAATTATAACTCTTGAGTTATGACATAATTTCAGCTTTGGTGTATGCATACCTCTCTTTGTTTTTAAATATGTTAATAATATAAAATAATATTATCCACAAACCCACCAGAGGGTCTCAAAACTTCATCATTGCCAGTAGCTTATTTCTAGGGCTACTGTGGGGCAGCATTGGATTCTATGGGAACAACACTACTTGGGGTAGTGTAAGCCACTGGCCCTACTTACAACTACTGTGTGTTTCCCCATCCAGCGCAAACAGAATCCTAAAACTTTCTTGCCTTTTATTTTAATTTAAGACATATAAGTATGTGTGGATGATTGTATAATTTTGCTTCTTAAAATATTTTATAAACATGCCATCCCTATGTGTTGTCTTCTCATACTTGTTTTTCCCTCCTCAATATTATGCTAAGTTTTCACACACGTTGTTGACTATAGCTATTGTTCATTCATTTTCAGAGCTCTACAAAAGTCCATTGTGTTAGTATACCACAATTTATGTTTTCTTTTCTGGTCATAAGACATTTGGATTTTTTCCAGTGTTTTGTTATTCTAATCAGTGTTTGTGGAATATTTTTATACAAATCTCCTGGGACACAAGAATTACTAGTTTCTCTTTAATATATGTGTAGGAGCAGACTTTCTGTGCCATGGGATATGTGAGTATTTGACTTTGAAGACGATGCCAGATGTATTTGGTTTTTAAGCAAATCCAATGTGGTTATTCCAATTTCCACTCTCACCAGCAGTGTATGAGAGCATAACCCATATCATTCTTGGTGAATTTGATATTTTATTATTATGAAAAAATCACTATCTCTGGCAGTACTTCTTAACTAAACTCTATTTTTATGATATTAGCATACATACTACATCAACTTTCTTTTGGCTAGTATCCTCTTCCTATATCTCTTTCCATTCCTTTATTTTCAACTTTCTGTGTGCTTATCTTTCAGGTGTGTCTTTTGAAAATTGTTTATTGCTGGATTTTGTTTATTAAAGAAATCTGACAATCTTATTTATTTTATGTGGTAAATTTAGACCATTAATAAATTTTTTTTTTTTTCTTTTTGCGGTATGTGGGCCTCTCACTGTTGTGGCCTCTCCCGTTGCGGAGCACAGGCTCCGGATGCGCAGGCCCAGCGGCCATGGCTCATGGGCCCAGCCGCTCCGCGGCATATGGGATCCTCCCAGACCGGGGCACGAACCCGTATCCCCTGCATCAGCAGGCGGACTCTTAACCACTGCGCCACCAGGGAGGCCCAATAAATTATTTTTTAATAAATAAATAAATAAATAGATTTATTTATTTATTTATTTATTTATTTATTTATTTTCTTTGTTGGCCGCGTTGGGTCTTCGTTGCTGAGCACGGGCTCTCTCTAGTTTTGGCGAGCAGGGGCTACTCTTCGTTGTGGTGTGTGGGCTTCTCACTGAGGTGGCTTCTCTTGTTGCGGAGCACAGGCTCTAGGCACATGGGCTTCAGTAGTTGTGGCACGCGAGCTCAGTAGTTGTGGCTCGCGGGCTCTAGAGTGCAGGCTCAGTCGTTGTGGCACACGGGCTCTAGAGTGCAGGCTCAGTAGTTGTGGCGCATGGGCTTAGTTGCTCCGCCACATGTGGGATCTTCCTGGACCAGGGCTCGAACCTGTGTCCCCTGCACTGGCAGGCGGATTCTCAACCAGTGAGCCACCAGGGAAGCCCAAATTATTATTTTTTTATTGATAAATTTGTACTTATTTCTGCCATTTACTTTTTGACTTCTTTTAGTCCTGCTTTCCCCTGATTTCTCCTTTTCTGATTTTTTTTTTTTTTTTTTTTTTTTTTTTTTGCGGTACGTGGGCCTCTCACTGTTGTGGCCTCTCCCTTTGCGGAACACAGGCTCCGGACGTGCAGGCTCAGCGGCCATGGCTCACGGGCCTAGCCGCTCCACGGCATGTGGGATCTTCCCGGACCGGGGCACAAACCCGTGTCCCCTGCATCGGCAGGTGGACTCTCAACCACTGTGCCACCAGGGAAGCCCCAAGAAAAATCATTTTGATTAAAGATATTTGAAGCAAGAAAAAAAGCAAGAAGAGTATGTTATGAAGTGTCTACGTAAAAGATGGTGCTTCTCACTTCAAGAGAAAATAAATTCTAGATCTAGTGGGAAGGTATCTATAATATTGGTTATAGTGAACCAAGTGAACTATTGGTTTAAAGATGAGAATTAGTGGAAGCAAAAACTAAAAATGAAAACAAAAAACCCAGCAAGTAACAGTAAGTGGGAGAAATAAACCCACACTACGTGGATTCAAATCCCAGCTCCATGACTTACTAGCTATGTGGCCTGGGGAGGTGACTTAAACTTTCCGGGCCTCTATTTTTTAATGTGTAAAATGGAGCTGAGTTGGACAATGGTGTCTGTGTAGTTGATTAAATGAACAATCAGCCATAATGGAAGTAATAATTAGCGTTTAACACTCAGTTCAGAGTATAAGTTAGAAGTTAAAGCCAGAGAAAGCACCCGTCCCTGAACAAAAGACTCCTGCAGTTATATGGACCCAGGACAGGAAGGAAAAGTACTGAGCACTGAATCAGAGTGGAGAAGGTTGTCTTCAAGCCTCCCCTTCCCCATAGAGAAGTCTCCACAGAGGCATCTGAAGAAGATCTCAGCAGAAGGCCCAAAATAAAGAGGTCACCAAAGGAAAGAACCTGAACTTGAAATGTAAATATGTGTAACAGAACGGCCAGGCAGAGGGACCTGAGTCCTTCACTGCAGCCCCTTCAGAGCCTGTGGTGCATGGGCTGTGCACCCAGTCTGGTGTTGGGGGCGCAGCTTTCTCCCAAGAGGCCTGCTGGTAAAGCCTCTGTAATTTAGTTCAGTCTTGAAAAATCACGACAGTTTTCTGGGCCAGCAGCTGGACTCCTCACCAGGGAAAAGAGAAAAGTGATCCATTCTTTCTCTTTGCAGAAATTAAGGAATATGGTGGCCAAATCCCCTCACCACGGAGGTAGAGTTAACTGAAGCCTGTGGTGCTGTGCAGTTAGCTATTGGCCAAACTGAGGGTTCTTCTGGCCCCAGATCCAAGGAGCACCACCCAACTATAGATAGACCTTACTCAGAAGTAAGGGCTTCATCAGACTCTGGTCTGATCTCTTTCAGGATAATGAAGCAGATGCTGTGACGTTGGATGGAGGTTTGGTGTTCGAGGCAGGCCTGAAGCCCTACAACCTGAAGCCCATCGTGGCAGAGTTCTATGGCCAAAAAGATAGTAAGTTCTCCCCGGGGACCCAGGAAGGTGTTTGTGGCCCTTGTTCTCTCCTGGTAGATGCTGAGTCTTGTCTCATTCAGGCAGGTAATGGAGATTAGCTACTGATGAGCTTTCCCCAGGGGGCAGTGAGTGGGGAATGAGGGACCCTATCAAACACCATAGCCACAACTCAAGGCCTCTGGGAGCTTTGGGCTGGTTGAGGACTGGTGCTCAGGACACTGACCTCCTGGGCAGGCTGTGTGCAATCTGAGCTGAACCACTGGGGTTTAAATGTGGAAAGAGCAGTTCTCCAAGAACCACAGATGCCACACGCAGGGGACAGACCACACAGAAGCACGAACTTGGAGCCCTGACAGCTTTGCATCTCTTCTGAGAGCAACTCCACTGTCCCTGGGCCTGTGTGAGGGACAAAAATACTTAGAGAAAGTCAGGAATGTGGCTTCTGTTGCCACAGTTCCAGTTTCCAGGGGAGCTTGGCTTGGTAGTTGTAGGCAGATACTCCCTGCAAGGCCTGGGTAGGCAAGAGCACTGGGGCATGTGTGCATGTGGCTTCTTGCTCCTGGGTTTGCCTGGAGGGTTGCTACAAATGTCTCCTCTGCGGTGCTTTCTTTCCCCTGTAAGCCTAGGAAAGTTTTTCTGATCCTTCCCTCTTTAGAAGCCAACCCAACATAAATGTTACCTCTGGGTTCCCCTTCCCTACTCAAGAGCCAGTAGTGATGAGCAGTGCTTCCCTGAGGCCCAGTCTGAGAGTCTTTCATCCACGCTCTCCCTTTGCAGACCCGCAAACTCACTATTACGCTGTGGCCGTGGTGAAGGCGGGCACTGGCTTCAAGCTGAATGAGCTCAAAGGCAAGAAGACCTGCCACACAGGCCTCGGCAGATCTGCTGGGTGGAACATTCCCATGGGCTTACTGTACTGGGACTTGCCTGAGCCACATGAATCTCTTCAGAGAGGTAAGCAGGCAGGAGGGTGAGTGCCCTCAGCAGGCATCTCTTCCTCAGATGCCCACATGGGCCACACTGGTGTCACTCAGACATGATCAGGTGATGATGTGTGATGACTCTGGGAGTGGAGGTGGGAGGTTAAACAGCTTTAAACTGGCAGGTCTGCTGCACCAGCAGCCATTAGGGGCTGTCACAAGTCCTTTTATCTCTGAGCTCCTGACACCCCACCAGAGGCTGTCCTGAGGAGTGGGAGGAAGGGAACAGAGGGCTTCAGTCAGGGCCAAGGATTGCTAGGCCCCATTGTCCACTTCCCTGGGGTGCTTTCCTGTCTGTGGCTGATGCTTTTCCCATTCTGCTGGAGCTTTCCCTGGTGGCCATCTGCTGGCCATGAACTTGGCGTGCACCTCTCCAGGCGGGTCCTCCGTCTCTCAGGCATGGATCCCAGAGGAGACCTCTCTCTGAGCTGTTCCAGTCTGACAAGGCAGGGAGGGGGGCTGACGGTGACCTGGTCTTAGAGGGTGGCTGGCACAAGCCTGGTTCTTGGGTGGGGAGGAGGGAGGAAAGGGGTTAAACTCGCCCCCTTTTGGAAACACTTAATCTTGAAGAGTGAACACTTGTAAAGGCAGCCTGGGTCTGGGGGTGCTGGTTTTGTCTGGGTGTCTCTGGCCCATCGTGAGCCTAGGCTGGGAGCTGTAAGTGCGTCTGGCCAGGCTGGCTCACGCCCTGTGCTTCTGTGTCTCCCTGTTGAGCAGCAGCGGCCAGTTTCTTCGCGGCCAGCTGCGTGCCCTGTGCGGATCAGACGGCTTTCCCCAAACTGTGCCAACTGTGTGCGGGGAAAGGGACAGACAAGTGCGCCTGCTCCAACCACGAACCATACTTCGGCTACTCGGGGGCCTTCAAGTGAGTGAGACCAGCTTCTGCTCCATCCGGGCTCCTAAGTGTCCAATGTCCTTGGCTGGAAATCTCTCCTGGCCCACAGCAGAGCCCAGTCTGCAAAGGGGCAACCAGGGGGCCTAATCGCCTCAGTGACACAGGGACTCAGCAACACAGCTGGGACTCCCCAGGCCAGGCCGGGCCAGTGCATACTCTCTTCATGTGACATTGACAAGGAAGCCCCTCTCCTGGGGCTCCTCTTTCAGTTTCCCCAGAGTTCTCTCACTGGACTAGGCGGAGCCTGAAATGACGGGCACGGCCCTAGTGTCCACGCTGCTCTTCAGTGGCGGGCCCTCGGCTCTCCACTGCAGCAGCGTTGGCCGCTCCAGGTGCTGGCCTCTCCCCTGGCTCCTCTCACCGTCCCTGTGCAGGCAGCTCATGTGGCTGATTTTCTTGCTCCCTCTCCTCCCTTGGTTATACTCTAAAGTTTTAGAGCCAGCCAAGGGCACCTTTCCTCCCTCAAGAGACACTATGCCTTTATCTTCCACCAGAAGTTTGAAAACGCTTTTCTCACTGAAACATCTTCAGTGCCTTTTTGATGCTTTGGGGCACATGGTGAGGGTCCTCCAGATCCTGTGAGCTCACGCCCCCATCTCCATGGTACCCTGGATATCAGTGCTCCCTCAGCTGTGGGTCTTTGTAGAGTCCTCCCCCAGGCCCTGCCCTTTCCCCAAGGTTGGACAGTGTGGTCAGACCCTCAACCTGGGGAGAAGGGCCAGCCCTGCAGGAACCCTCCTAATGTGTCTCCTCCCCACAGGTGTCTGGTGGAAGACGCTGGGGACGTGGCCTTTGTCAAGCACACCACGGTATTGGGTAGGTGATAGGAGAAGAATCTGCAGGTCCCTTCAAGCAGAAGGCCTTCCTTTTCTTCCTGCCTTCTTCTTCATGCTCAGTAGTCAGACATGCGCATAGTGTGTTCCTCCTTTCTCACTGCTGGGGTGTTTACCTGGGCAGAGGCATGTGCCTGTGGGGTCCCCGGCTGGACCCCTGGGCCTCATCCTATCATTCAACTTCCTAGACACTGGGACCCTTCCTCCTGGTCAGTGTTGCAATAGCAGAGGATTGGGAGCAGGTGTGGCTGACCTTGGCCTGTAGTCAGCCTGCTGAGATGAGACCTCTTGTGGGGTGTGGGCAGTCACCCCTGCACTGGACATCAGAAGCTTTACCTGTAAACTGGCTGTGGGATCTTGAGCAAGTCAGTTTTCTTCTGGCTCTCAATGTTTACTCTAGGCTTCTCAGCTCACACAGTTTATGATTCAGTGGGGTTGCAAGGGATCAGAAGTGGCACCACACCTCCTGCTCTGCCTGCCGGCGGCTCATGTGGGCTTCCCTCCCCCAGAGAACCTGCCTAACGAAGGTGACAGGCACGCGTATGAGCTGCTCTGCAAGGACAACAGCCGGGCGTCTGTGGACGAGTACGAGAGGTGCCACCTGGCCCGGGTCCCTTCCCACGCCGTCGTGGCCCGAAGCGTGGGTGGCAAGGAAGACTTGATCTGGGAGCTTCTCAACCTGGCCCAGGTAGCCCCGCCCACCACCCTCCCCTCCTGCGTAGGGGTCCCTGCTTGGATTTGGGGCGCTCTCCTTCACTCCCTTCTAGTCACTGTAGAAGGCCTTCTGTGTTCAGGATACAGTGGGGACCATGCCACACACCATCCACTTGTAAGAAAGCACCCAGCAAAGCCTTCTTGGAGTTGCACAGAGCCCAGTCCTGCATGATCATCTGTCGGACCCTTCCATTCTGGACCAGTGACATGAAGCTGCCCCTTCTTGCTCTATACCATATCTCTCCTGTTGGAAAGGAAATAATCTCTCTTCCAAGGTCCTTCAGCCTGACTGCAAGGGAGCTGCACACACAGCCAGCTTTCCTTCCCTAGAGCAGCAGAATGCCGGAACTGAGCCAACTTTCTCTTATCCAGCCCTCCCATCTGTCCATCTGTCCATCTCTCCATCAAGGCAACCATACAGTGTCAGCCTCTGAAGGAGATGTGTTTCTTGCACTCAGTGAGCTGTCATCCAGCCAGGGAGACAGGCACAGAAACACGTTCAGTGAAATTGGGCGTTTGTTATATGGCCCAAGAGGGCTGTGAATGGAGAAGGTGCTGGGTGGGAAAGAACAGGTCCGACTGCCCTCTCTCCTGGCATCTTGAAAATTTCACTTTTTAATTTAGTTTCCTGAGTTTTAAAATTTTCTTTGGTCCCATTTTGCAGCATCCCTTGCTGCTGTAGCCATTCAGATCTGTGTTTTTACCACACACAGGAGCACTTTGGCAAAGGTATCTCTGAAGAATTCCAGCTCTTCAGCTCCCTTCATGGGAAGGACTTGCTGTTTAAGGACTCTGCCAATGGGTTTTTAAAGATTCCTCCTAAGATGGACTCCTGGCTGTACCTGGGATATGAGTATGTCACTGCTCTTCGGAATCTAAGAGAAGATACACGTAAGTGTTTGGGAAGGATCGTGTGGCTCTAGGAGCTTGGAAAACTGGTGAGGGTGGGCACCAGCAATAAAGTCTTTCCAGGTCTTGAACACCTGTCCCAACAATCCTTTGTCTGCCCTGCCTGTGCAGCCCAGTGTTAGATGAATGCTAAATGGCATCACCAAAGGGCATTAAAGGAAATTCATGCTTAAAATTATTCATATTGATACCAGAACTGTTTCCCTTGTATAAATCAAGGCTACCCTACCCACTTTGTGAAGCCAGTTAGCCTGGCATGAAGTAAGTCAAATAGAATAAAATTGCTACAAACGTTCACATCTGAAGCCAATGCTGTGGTCAACATGTGCCATGGTGAAGCTGGAGCTTTAGACAGGTCGATCCTGCTTCTGAGTTTCCTTGGGTCATTGGGGATGTGTTTGAACATTCCTTCATTCAACAGACATGTATTGACCACCTATCTATAAACTGTGCAACGTGCTGGGCATACAATGGTGAGTCAAAGATATATTAAATTCTGCTGTCATGGAACCTTCAGCCCAGTGGGGAAGACAAATGTTGAAGGAATAGTCACTCCATTGAATGATCAATTAAAAATGAGAGATTTCCTCAGCAGAAGGAAAACAAAAACAAAAACCCAGAACGAAATATCATGGCTCTAGAAGAGTGCAAAACAAAGAAAGACAGGTCCCGGAATTGAGGTAAGGCTTCCTTGAGGAAGTGCCTCTTGAGCTGGGTCTGAAAGTTGGGTAGGTGTCCATTTATTCAGCCAACATTTATTGTGCTGACCATGAGGCAGGCACTAAGGGTGCCCCGGCCAAGCTTATGTTCTCCTGCAGGGAACAGATAATAAAGAACGAATAAATATATAACAACAGCTCAGATGGTTACGGGCTATTTCTAAACAAAGAGGGGGGAAAAAAAAACCCAGCCTGAAGTGATAGAGCACCTTGGGGTTGGGAGGAAAGTTGACTTCTCATAAGAAACAATTTTAAGTTAAATCTAAATGATAAGAAGTCAACTAAGAGACTGTTATTACCTTTGGTTTCTAAGAGGTTAATTCCTTGAATGGGATCTGTTTGTGTATTGCTGAAAAATCCCAGCATTTTCATGAAGACAGTAGCATAACCAGCAGGCAACATCTGGGCCTCTTCTAATCTCTGGTTCTCTTCCTTATGTCCTAGGCCCAATCACCTCAAAGGATGAATGCAAGAAGGTGAAGTGGTGTGCAGTGCACCACCTGGAGAGGGACAAGTGTGATATGTGGAGTGTGAGCAGTAACGGGGAAATAGAGTGTGAATTAGCAGACAACACTGAAGAATGCATCGCCAAGATAATGGTATGTGACTCCTGCCTCTGTAGGGCAGCACCCCTGCCACTGTTACCCACCTGTCCCCAAGGGTGAGTGAGTGTTCCTGGGAATGACACGAAAAGCCAGGTTCCAAGGAACCTTGCCCTCACTGTGGGAGACGAGCCGCACCGGAGCCTCAGGACCTTTGAGTTTCTGGATCTGAAGGGCTTCTTAGGGCTTGTTTCCTCCTAGTGTTAGCACCCGGTGGAGGGCAATCTGAGCCATGTTTACGTAGGGAGCCTGGACCTGAGTGTGGCCTGAAACCCACGGTGTGCCATGGCAAGTGAGACAAGTGTTATTGTGCAAGCAGGTAGAAGTTTAGCCTTGTTGATCACAAGAGCATTCCATATTTGCTTTTAGATAATGTTGAAAAACTGGAGGATATAAAGAAGAAAATACATAAAAACTAACTGTAACCTTATAACTGAGAAAAAATCCTGTTAACTGGACTCATATCAAACATAGAATTTACTCCCTTTTCTCACCTAATCTTATCTAGGGAGCTTTTCCCTTGTCACAAGTCATTCTTTGAAAACATGATTTTTAAAAATATATTTAAAAATATATTGTAGTTTATTTTTGAAAGAATATACACTATTCTGTTTACAGTGGTATGTCTGGGGACCAAGTTTATGGGGGACTTTCTCTTTCATTTCTTTTTTTTCTTTTTTTTAATTTAAATTTTTATTTTTCTTTTCCCTTACGGTTTATTATAAGATGTTGAATATATTTGCCTGTGCTATACAGTGGGACCTTGTTGTTTATCTGTTCTACGTATAACAGTTTGCATCTGCTAACCCCAAACTCCCAACCCATTCCTTCCCAAGCCCCCTCCACCTTGGCAACCACAAGTCTGTTCTCTATGTCTGTGAGACTGCTTCTGTTTCGTAGATAAATTCATTTGCGTCATATTTTAGATTCCACATATAAGTGACATCATATGGTATCTGTCTTTCTCTTTCTGACTCACTTCACTTACTATGATAATCTCTAGGTCAATCCATGTTGCTGCAAATGGCATTATTTCATTCTTTTTTTATGGCTGAGTAGTATTCCATTGTATATATGTACCACATCTTCTTTATCCATTCATCTGTCGATGGACATTTAGGTTGTTTCTATGAAAACATGTTGATAGCTTAATGTTGATAGCTATTCCAGAGTGTGGATGTGCTACAATTTGTTGAGCCATTTCCTTGCTGTTGAGCATTAAGTTTGGTCCTATCTTATTGATGTTATGAATCACACTTGCATGCTTTTGCCCACTTACACATTTTGCCCAAATAGTTTCCCACATATCTGATTATTCCTTTAGGGTATATTCTTCAAAAGTATATTTCTAAGCCCAAAGGAAAACTTGGTAGTCTTGTTGAATTTAAGCATTTCTGAAATTTGGGGCTTATTAGCTCCATTAGATAATTATATCTAACAGATCATTTGAGTTATTCATTAAAGATCTTGTATTGACCAAGCATCAAAATAGCACCCAGCCAATGTGGCCGAGATTCAGGTCTGGGACCCCCATCAGGAGGCACTCTATGCCACAGACACAGCCCTGAGTCTCTGACTCCGCTCATTTGTCTTACAAATGAGAATTCTTGGTGTCAGAAAGGTGCTGTGAGAGTGTCTCTGGGACAGTGTGCCCTATGAGAGGACAGGGGGACTGAATGTGGGTCTTTCCTTCTGAAGAAACTAAGCAAAGCACCCAGAGTTGATCATCAGTTCATCATGGTTTGGGTGAAAATGGGAGTACATTTTATTTTCTATGTTGGGTGTGCCTGACTGATCCTTTGGGGGTTCAGTACCAGCACCTTCTGTCTCCCTGGGACTTCATGACCTGTTCAAGGAAACAGGCTGCTTCAAGGAAACATGCTGCTTCAAGGAAACAGCTTGGAGGGCATGTGGGACAGAAGATGGTCTCTTTTCACCTGCTGTGATGTGCTGTGTCTTTGCAGAAAGGAGAAGCTGATGCCATGAGCTTGGATGGAGGCTACATCTACATAGCAGGCAAATGTGGTCTGTTACCTGTCATGGCAGAGAACTACAGTAAGTGGAAGGGGCTTCTCTCAGTGTTTCATTTCCCCTGGGCCATGGAGAAAGGAAATGGAAAATCACAGCCTGATTTATGCCACATGGGCCATAAAGCTCTTGGTTACTGAGCACCTCCTACTTCCTAGGCTCTGGGCTCCCTCATCTCTAGTCCCCAACAGTTATCTTGAAGGATGGGATCTTCTATCATACCTCCCACAAGGGAGTTGGAGGCTTTGCACTGGGAAGTTCTAGCTAAAAGTGACCCCTCTGCAGAGGACATCTAGATTCTCAGTTGGGATTCCTGGCAGGTCTTCTTGCTCCCAAAGCTCACACTTCTCCTGTTGCTCTGGTGCAGGGATTCAAGTACAATTGGCAGAGACCACTGTGGCCACAGGATAGATAGAGTGGGAAACTTGAAATTTACAATTTTGGACTAAATTCCAGAGGCCAGGGAGCTAAAGTGAACTTGCATAATCCAGACAGCCTGGACCTTTTGGGAACTGGTGATATGTAGACAGTTTTCCTGGCTCTTTTAATTCTGAGCTGCACATGGTAAAGACGATTTCCAATCTATAAATGAGTATTTAATGACTTCTTCGTTTTCTCCTCTACAGAAAATGAGGGCGAAGCTTGTAAAACCACACCAGAGGAAGGTGAGTTGAGATTGGTAACCTCATGAGTTTAAGATAAATTCCCATTGCTTTTGGGAAAGGGTAAGGTAAGTTTAAATTCAAATCAAAAGTAGATAAGAGACCAATTTTCGGAATGCAAAGGAATCATGGAAGTGGAGTAACTGGCAACGATGATTACTTTTTTACACTTGCTATGACTTGCACATGGGAGTTTTCATTTAATCCTATAAGGTATGTCTTGTTGTCCTCTAAGGATGCATAAGAGGACCAACAGCTCAGAGAGATTACAAGTTTCCTAGACTCTGACATCCAGCAAGCAAATGCAGGCCCTCCCCACCACTCCTGACTGCCTCGCATTGCACGAGGCCAGCAAAGTTTTAGATGAGAGTTCGCACCAGCCCAGGAGCCTTGCTGATACGTGCCTGGCAGGGCTGCAGGGAGAGGCTCATACCGGCAGATGTCTGGGGGCATGTGATTGCCCAGCCTCCCAGCCAGGGCTAGGCCCAGGAACCCAGGCCAACATGGCTCTCACCCAGTGCTCTGGCGGGGGGTGGATCTGGAAAGATGTGGCAGGAGCAAGACAGGAAATCTTATCCAAGTGGGCTCTGGGGCCCACACTCACGTCCCTGCAGGTCATTTCCAGCCATTAGTGTGCAAGTGTGTCCTCATCACTTTTCCCAGTTACAACCTTCAGCCTCTCCCCGTCATACTAGGAACCACGCTCTTCAGCTGAAAATAGAACCATTCTTATTCCATGAACAATCAGATTTGTGTCTTTTCTGTTGGAAACAATTTCCTGAATGAATTAAACTGGAAAACTGAAATCATGAGCTGATATTCTATTACCAGTTTTAAAGATCAGCTTGTATTTGCTGCTAATCCTGGCAGCTAACTTGATTTTGACAGTTTCCACTTTGCATATTTATTGTGGTGCAAACCTGTATTCTCCTTATCACAAATTATCTGGCCAGAATATCCCTGTGGTTTATTGCTCATTTACTACTCTTTCCTAATGTACCCTTCAGTATCCATTCCTCTGCTATTCCACAGCGGCGGGTGAGTTGCTGGTTTATGTCAGTAGCTTCATGCATTTGGGGAAGGGTTATACACCAGCCATTGCTCTGATGGTTATGTATTCTTACTATTTTGCTTTTCAGATTAATCTCCACCTCCTGGAATGACTTGTATCCGCCCCCCCCATCAGTTATTGGGAAGACCCTTTCAAAGAGAGAAGGAATGGTTTGGGATAATTCTACTCCTTAGGGAGATGGCAGGTTTAGACACTCTGGAGGGCCCAGGGGTGTTAATACTCTCTTTTTGGGTGTCTTTCTTGCAGGGTACCTTGCTGTGGCTGTGGTTAAGAAATCAGATACTGATCTCAACTGGAACAATCTGAAAGGCAGGAAGTCCTGCCACACTGCAGTAGACAGAACCGCCGGTTGGAACATCCCCATGGGTCTGCTCTACAAGAATATTAACCACTGTGAATTTGGTGAGTGAGCTCTGGGAGGGTGCTCTTGTCAGGGCCAGGTGGGAAGAGGTGTACTGGGAAGAGTGTGGTATGGTACAAGATGCTGTGGCCCTGGCTCTATGGTAATACAATATGGTTTAGTGAACTTCAAGGAAATATCTAAAAGGAACGGTAGGGCTGGGAGGTGGATCAGAATGGTTCTTTTCAGTTGCACATAATGGCTTAAGTGAATATGCGTTTACTTTTCTCTCTCATGAAAAAGACCAGAAACAGCAGCCCATGGCTGGTACTGTCATTAGAACCCAGGCTTCTCTCTCTTCCTGTTGCACCATTCTCAGCACGAGGCCTCCATCTTCAAGGTCACTCATGGTTGCCATTATATCCAGATCCAGGCAACCTCAAGGAACAAGGAGAAAGGGCACTTGAAGTATGTGCCGCCTTGTTAAAGAAGCTGTTCAGGAACTCTAGCCCAATTACTTCAGCTAACTTCTCATTGCCCTGAACTTAGATACATAGTCACATTTAGCTGTAAGAGAGGCTGAAAAATGTTGTCGTTTATTTGGGCATGTTTCTGTCCCAAATAAAACTAGATTTTTGCTCAGAAAATTAAAAGTAGAACTACCCCATGATCCAACAATTTCACTTCTGGGTATTTACTGGAAGAAAACAAAAATACTAACTCAAAAAGATATGCACCCACACGTTCACTGCAGCATTATTTACAACAGCCATGACACGGAAAGAACCTAAGTATCCATCATGAATGAATGGATAAAGAAATTGTGGTTTATATATATACACAATAGAATATCATTCAGTCATAAAAAAGAAAGAAATCTTGCCACTTGCAACACCATGGATGGACCCTGAGGGCACTATGTGAAATAAGTCAGGCAGAGAAAGACAAATACCATATGTTTTCATTTATATGTGGGATCTAAACAAAAATAAAACAAAATAACCCGAGCTCATAGACACAGAGAGCAGATAGGCGGTTGCCAGAGGCAGGGGTTGGGGGTGGGCAAATTGGGTGAATGTAGTCAAAAGGTAAGAACTTCGGTTATAAAATAAATAAGTCATGGGGATGTAATGTACATCATGGTGACTACAGTTAATGCTGTATTGCACATTTCAAAGTTGCTAAGAATAGCTCTTAAAAGTTCTCATCACAAGAAAAAAAATTTTAATGTGATACACCACATTAACAAATTGAAGAAAAAGATCATATGATCATGCCAATAGATACAGAAAAAGCTTTTGATAAAATTCATCACCCATTTATGAGAAAAACTCTCCCGAAAGTGGGCATAGAGAGAATATACCTCAACGTCATAAAGGCTATATGCGGCAGACCCACAGCAAACATCATACGCAACAGTGAAAAGCTGAAAGCATTCCCTCTAAGATCAGGCACAAGACAAGGACTCCCACTGTTGCCACTTTTATGCAACACAGTTTGGAAGTCCTAGCCAAAAGAAAAAAAAATTTTTAACCCTATATGGTGATGGATGTTAACTAGACATATTGTGGTGATCATTTCACAATATAGTCGCAGTCGCGAAACATGTTGTACTCCTGAAATTAATGTTATACGTCAATTATATCTCAATAAAAAATTAATGGAGAAAAAATTAAAAGAAAAAAAAACCTTGATCTTTGTTACGAAGAAGCAAGGGGAAATGGCCATTGGGTGGACAGCTCCAAGCCCTACCACGGGGCTTTCTAGGCACCGTGGTATGAGGGGGTCCTCGGGTCTCTTTAAGATCTTGGCAGTCTCACCAAGTGACTGCTCAGCTCCTAGGCCCCTTCAAAGGGGTGGAAAGCAGTTTATTCTCTGTGTCCTCTGAAGATCTTCAGGTATGAGCTTAGTTCCACCTCCTAAACTCTGTGTGTGATTTCACCATGGACATGGTTTTTCATGGGTCTCATGTTCTTTAACTTCCTGAGCACTGCCTCCCAGCCACCTCCAAATCTGTGTAGCTACTTCAAAAGGAGGGCCTCTAAAGACAGGCAAGTCCTGTGTGTGTGTGTGTGTGTGTGTGTGTGTGTGTGTGTGAGGGGGGCGCATGCAGGAGTTCTGTTGCCCACCAGCAAGCACTTCTGCTCTCCTGAGCCTCCTGGCACTTTCACAGCTATGGGAGAGCAGCTGAACTGTGTGTGAAATTCCCCAGCCCTTTCTCAAGCTTGGAGTTCTAAGTTCTGTTAAAGGTTCTTGTCATAAATATCAGAGAAAAGAAACACCAAAAACAAGTGGCACAACTCAGGGAGTGAGGCCTTCAGTTTTACCCCTTCTAGTCAACTTTCATATCGCTTCCATCCTGCCTCTCTCTTGCATGAGTGAGACAGCATTGGATGCCGATGGGATCCCCTCCGCCTGGCTTGCCGTGGCTCCAGCCTCAGTTAAGTTTCCTTTCAAAGCCTGTACCCTGGCAGGTCCTGAGTGGATGGCAGGTCACACAACGAGTATGTTCTACCTGGCCCGGGCCATCCACACCTGTGATGTGTTCGGTAAAGGCCACGGACATTGACTCAGGAAGAGCTGACTTTCTCTTACCCTTCTGCACAGATAAATTTTTCAGTGAAGGCTGTGCCCCTGGGTCTCCGCGAAATTCCAGTCTCTGTAATCTGTGCATTGGCTCAGAAGGTGTTCCGGGAAGGGAGTGTCTTCCCAACAACCATGAGAGATACTATGGGTATTCAGGGGCTTTCAGGTGAGTATTACAATCCTCATACAAAAATAATAGTAATCCCAGCCCTGACGAGATTCCTTTTTAGGAATGCGGGTGAGATTCTTACATTCCTATCCCATTAGTCCTGCATGTTAGGGTGTCACATTTACAAACATAAGTAGAAACCTGTGAGAAGAGGCATCCAGGTCCCTCCAGGACACGGTCTCCAGACCTGGCTGTCATAGACAGCAAAGACTGGCAGTATGGTACAGGTCAGAAGTTCTCAGCGGGGGTGATTTGCCGCTCAGGGGACACTTGGCAGTGTCTGGAGATGTTTTTGATTATCCGTGGGGTTGGGGGGTGCTACGGGCATCTAACTGGGAGAGGCCGCTAAACATCCTACACGCGCAGGACAGCACCCTACAACAAAGAGTTCTCTGGCCCCTAATGTCACCAGTGCCAGGTGAGGAAACCCTACCATAACTGAATAAACACTCAATACGTTCATGAGTTCTCCTTCAGGAAAGTTCTCATAGACACACTTTTCTTCCTACCTAAGTGCCACAACCATGAAAATATATCAATACAAAAGTAAAGTGCGTGACTTCTACACCTCTGGTTACACTTCTAGCTCATGGAGTCTTTATCATTTTAAACAGACACCTGTGCGCTCTGCGACCTTATTAGTTTTTAACTATCCTGTCTGACTTGGACCTGTGTCACTTAGTAGTTCATGAATCCATCAACTTCACAATGATGGTGGTATTGTAACTAACATTCTCACTAGGGAAGGAAAAACAAAGATTATTCCAATTTTCCAGGTACAACCAGCTTGTGAGTTAGAGTAAGAACAATTCACAGCCCACAAGTTTACAGTTTTACAAGGAGACTGTGAGTAAGGAATCACCTTGAGGGAAAACTGCTCCTCTAATATCTGTGTTGAAGCTAGGAAACGGACGTAGCTCTGTTGGAGAAACTGGACCAGAATTTAGAATTTAGTGTGTAGAAGTGAGATTGTATAACTACAAAGCATATCAGAGGTTTTGTTTTCTTTTTATTACTTACATTAGTAATATGTAAGATCAGTGACAGTAGATTAGTGATCAAATGGGCATCACAATTGCTGATATCAGATGGCCAGCCCTGGATCTATAAGGTGGCCTTTCTGAATGACAGATGTGTCTCTGACCTCTTTTCTTCTCTCTCCCTGTCTGGGACTCTGCAGGTGTCTGGTTGAGAAGGGAGATGTGGCCTTTGTGAAGGACCAGACTGTCAGAGAGAACACTGATGGTACGTGCATAACCTTTGTCCCCATAAATCAGGGTCGCTGGTTCACTTGTGTTCAGGATGTCTTTGTGGAAGTGTTATGGATTCTGGCAGGGTCCAGAGCTCTGATTCTCAACCTGTTTGTTTGGTGAAGAGAGAAGTGTTCGCTTGGATAGGCAGAATGGTAAGGACCATGGGCTTCCCAGTGGCCCTGAGTCTCTCCCAGGAACCTTCCTACAGGTGTGGGCACTGTGCCTCCTTTCCCCTAAATACTTCAGTGCACATTTCCTAAGAACCAGGACATTCTCTCACATACCTACATTACAATTAGCAAGATCAGGAAATTTATACTAACGTGGATTTAATACTCGTCACGTCCACAGTCCCTATTCAAATTCTGTGAGTTATCCCCAAAAGGTCCTTTATAAGTATTTCTCATATTTCTAGGTCCAATATATATTTAAATATATTATAGGTCCACTGGGAAAAACATACAGACAGTGGCACCCCTGTAGGAATGAGCACCAAGACCTTGGCTTCTAGAACCATTCTCCAATAGAAGGAACCAAGGCCCCTTGGAAAAATAGCTGATTCTGTGGCTGGGGCAGGAAAAGTATAAGGTGAACCTGGAACATCACGCTGAAGAGCTCAGAGAGATGGGACGTATAAAAGCACATAGGAGCCATTGTGAAAGCCCTCCACTGGCCAAATCTGGGACATTTTGAGCTTTAAAAGAAATAATAATAGTAGTAAGAAATAATAACCCATTGAATAAAATAGGAACGCATAAGTCCATCCTGATTAAACAAATGAGTATAAGGGAAACATCTTCCTTATTGCAGAATGCTAATTACAGATGCAGAAGTAATTATGAAGTTAAAAAACTATCGTTTGACAACCAAGATAGTAATAACTGATTCAAGCAAGGATCATCAATGGGCACTAAAACTAGTGGGTGAATATTAGACGGCCATGACATTAACAAACAAGACAAAAATGTTAAACATGTCAGTAAGAATGAGTATTCCGCCTGCCCACTCTCTATCACTAACTGCTTACATTCCCCACCTAGAGTCCAGGCAGCTGTTACTTCCCTCCCTCCCTCACGTCCCTTTACTCAACCTCAAATTTCTCCAACAGCTCATGTAGAATGAACTAGTGCAGGACCAACTCCTCCAAGACGCCTTCCCCAATGGCACACCTCCATCCCACAACAGAATCCTCTGTCCATATTGCTCTTATTATTGAATTCATCACATTCTGTAATAAACTATAGACACAGGGAGCTCTTTTTTCCTCTTCTTACATCCTAACACCAACCGTAGTACATGGCACACAGAAGTTGCTAAGTACGTACTTGAAGGAATAGTTGGTTTGGCTAATTTTTCTTTCTTCCCTCCTGTTACTTTTGCTTTTTTCCTTTAAGGGCTGTCCTTTTTCCTGCTACCTGAGTGTCACCCTAGGCTGGTTCTTTGTCATCCCTTGATTCCTCTTTGTACCCTTCCAAGTAGGGCTCCCCTCTCGAGGCCGCAACTCTCTTTGCAAAGCCTCCAAAAGCCTTGCCTCCTGAGGGGAATTCATAGAGGATGGCCCACCTCCCATCTCAATAACGTCCCAGGATCTCTGTTTGCCTTGTGGTCATTTTTATGTACAAGTACACCGGCATTGCAACCTCAACCTGTATAAATCCAAACTCCTCATACTGCTCTCAAAACCCAGTCCTCTTCACACAGCCTCTGTCCCCGTGGAGGTCTTTATTATATGCCCTGCCAGTCGAGCCTAGATTAATTTCTCAATCACTATGTTTTCTGTTTCTTCGGAATATGTATGTCTTCATTAAATTCTATGGTATGTGGTGATATGGAAGAACCAGGATACAAAGGCATAGAGACTGTATGATCTAATTATATAGATACGTGTCTGCACACCATGAGTCTAGAAAAGAGACTAGAAGTAATGCACCAATGTTGAAGGTGAACGCTGTGGGATTATACTGGGTTTCAAAGTCTTCTTCCTTAAACTATGTAGCATTTTACAAATTAGCTGCAGTAAACAAGCATTATTCGTAGTGGAAAGAAAATTTTTTATCATGCCCTTCTAGATGCCCACTGCTCCTAATCCAGACCAAATCACCTCCCATCTCATTTTTCCTAGTTGTCCTATTTCAGGCTCACACATTAAGATTGATTTCCATTCATAAGTTCTCATAGACCCACTTTTCTTCCTACCTAAGTGCCGCACTCCATCCCACACTAGGGCCTTGAGGATCTGAGCATGTATAGCCTGACTGCCCAAGACTCTGGTCCAGTGGGCCTGTTCTCCTCCACCCAATAGGAACACTGGGCACGTACCTGTCCATGAGTCTTGCCGGAGCCCTCCATCCCCTCACAGAGAAGCGTTCCTCTCTCCTCCTCTCAGGCCTACACATGTTACAGGACACACCTGAAACCTTGCCTTCTCCAACTAGCCTTCCTGAGTTAATGTGCTCTCACTGTGCTGGTTCCCTAGCTCACACAGCGTTTAGAGAGTGTTACACAAAATACAAAATGTTATTATCTGTGCCCTGCATTTTTGATTTTGGTATGTGTGCTATTTCCCCCCTCCAATAAGTTTGTGTCTTGCAGAAGGCTGAGGACATGGTACTGAGTAAATGCTTAAAGTACTAAGTAGAACAGAAAGGGTTTGGAGAGAATAAGCATGGATTTCACTTGGAAGGTGTTGAGTTGATGGGATGGGTAAGAAAAGAAAGGAGAAATGTTAAAAGGTGAGCAAGGATATGTGCAGGTACTGGTGGGAGGAAAGGGAGGCAATTTGGAGTTTTCTATAAAAACCAAAAGTGTATCTTTGGAGAGTGTAGGAGAGGGGATATTTTTACTCTATATATAAATATAAACTTTTAAAATACTGCATTCATATATTAGTTTTTCAATTAAATGAGAAAATTAAATTTAAGAAAAAGACTGCAATCCTGTATCTTAGGAGAGAAGCAAAAACCGGGAAAACTTATTTGAGAATTGCCTTAGGAGGAAGGAGCTTAAACCTTGAGAATGGGTGAGATGTTCGTTTTTCAGAGAGAATACAGAAAAGATGAAGCAAGGGGCTGAGAACAGGATATGGACCTGTATGCACAGAGGCATGCGTGCATTCCACATAGAACTAGTATGAGTGAGCCAGATTTCACTCATAAAAGTAAAATCTTTGGCGCTTCCAAAAGGGCTCTGGGGAAAGTTCTTTGGCTTGCTAGTGCTAGATGGTACAGCACAAACCTGCTTAGAGGGTCACGTTCTTTCTACACTGGAGCAGGAGATCCAAATGCTTTGGAATTTAGTAGAAATGAAGATCATTTTGAACATCATCCATAGAATGTGGTTCACCCTCCCCTGGCTGCGTGGGCAGATAGAAAGGAGTGGTGACTGGGAATTCCTGGTAACTCTCTTCCTCTCCACATTACTGTAACCCCTGCTGGCCACTGGGTCCAGGCCCCCCACACGCCAGTGGGTTGGTCACATCTCCCCAGTGAGGTGCGCCTTGATCAAAACTGTGGCTGACCCACCTTTTCTGTACCCAGAAAAAAACCCTGAAGCATGGGCAAAAACACTGAAGGAGGAGGATTATGAGCTGCTGTGCACCGACGGATCCAGGAAGCCTGTGAAGGATGCGGAGCTTTGCTACCTGGCCCGAGCCCCGAATCATGCTGTGGTCTCACGGGAAGATAAGGCAGCTTGTGTTCGCAAAATATTAAAGAAACAGCAGGTATGGTGGCACAGACAGGGCCCCCAACCCTTTCTTCTGGGGTGCGTGTGGATTATTTGGGGATTTCCCAGCTGAGTCCCAGCCCTTACCCCAGCATTCTTTTCCTGGAAGTTAGAACTGGGAGGGCATGGATTGTGGAACTGGATCTCCCAGGTCTCGCTCTGCTTATATCTTCTGCTCACTAGAGATCAGACCCCATCTGATGCACGTGTCCCAGGGTCCAAGTACCTGCCCTCCAGCTCGACCCTGACCTTGCTCTGTGGTACCCTCATTTTCCCCACTTCTGCCTTTTTTTTTCTTTTCTTTTCTTTTTTTTTTTTTTGCAGTACACTGGCCTCTCACTGTTGTGGCCTCTCCCGTTGCGGAGCGCAGGCTCCGGACGCGCAGGCTCAGCAGCCATGGCTCACGGGCCCAGCCGCTCCGCGGCATGTGGGATCTTCCCGGACCGGGACATGAACCCGTGTCCCCTGCATCGGCAGGTGGACTCCCAACCACTGCGCCACCAGGGAAGCCCCACTTCTGCCTTTTTTTAAAATGAAGGTGACTGATCCTATTTCCCAGCCCTTCTAGATACAAGTCATGAAATGTGGACTGTGTTCCTCTTGCTTAGGCAGACTAAGAACCATTCCAACAGGCAGAAGAACCCAGGAACCTACCCTGAGGGAACTTGTCCTCTGGGGAAAACAACCAACCCAGGGCTGGCCTTGTGGGGAGAGAGACTGCCTGAGTATTTTAATCCTAAAGACCCCTCCACCCACAAACACCACCCTCCCCTCAGTGACAGCTTCCTGTCTATTGATCCACCATTGGTTTTCTTCTTTTAAAAATTAAGATAGCATACCTTTGTGAGTCCTCTGAAGGTAAATGGTACTAATAATTAGTATTTAATGAACATTTCCTAAGTGCTAGATGGAATGCTAAACATTCTGTAATCATTATTTCACTTATGATCTTAGAAGGCCTGGAGGAGTTGAGCCTCTTATCAAGATAGGATCAAAGATGAAAGTCAAATATGAACTTTTAACAGCTACCTGTACTCCTCCTCACTGGGTTGCTCATATTTAATATTTTCTTTGACAATAATACTTAAAAGGGACATGCTTCTGCCCTCTCATTTCCTGGAAGCCGCCCCCAAGACCATGGCCAATGAAGTGAGGAAGAGAGATGAGAGAAGTCAGCAGTGGGTGTGAGGCAGGGACTTCCCCAAGGGGATGGGACCAGGCTGGACCCTACAGAGGACTTTGGGGCCTCACGGAAGCACAGATTTGAGGTCCATAATTGTACGAATGCCAGGTGATGGATGTGGAAGGATCCTGAGGCATCCTCTGAAGCTTCCCTTTCTTCCCAGGGCTGGTTTCCAGCTTCCAGTCTCCTCCATCCCATCCATGTGTTCCCAGCAGCTCTTTGCCACAGGTCCTCATGCACTTTCTGTCCATTTGACAGGATGAATTTGGAAAAAATGGAAATAGCTGCCCGAGCAGTTTTTGCTTGTTCCACTCAGAAAGCAAGGACCTTCTGTTCAGGAGTGACACTAAATGTTTGGCTGAACTTCAGAACACAGCAACGTATGAATCTTACTTAGGACCTGAGTATGTCACAGCTGTGGCTAACCTGAGACAATGCTCAACCTCAAGTGAGTAAGAGGAACAGAACAGCACTGGGGAATCTGCCAAGCGAACATGTGTGGGGTTCTGGGTGCTGGATACAAAAGGAGGAGCGGGCTGCAGTCCCCAGGAGATGACCAACGGACAGGATGAAATGCTGAGGGAACAGTGCAATCCCAGCATGAATGAAAGGCTAACTTGCATGGGCTGATCGTAAGGGGGCACAGGCTGAAGGCACTGAGGTAGTGACCGCCTGGACATGCAGAATTCCATGCTATTACTAAGAAAAGGAGGAGAGTTATGTGCCCATGCCAATCACTCTGCTCTAAACACCTTTTAATACAGTGCTGCCTTGTTCAAGATGGTAGCCTCTAGCTACCTGTGGGTATTTAAATTTGTATTAGTATTAAACAAAATTTTAAATTTAGTTCCTCAGTCACACTAGCCATAATTCAAGTGCTCAATAGATACGTGTGTCTCCACATAGATGAGCAAAGAGAACATCTGCAGCATTGCAGAGAGTTCTTTCACATGGTGTCGCTCCTGAAAGCTTGAACAATGATAAGTTCCAGTAACTCTAAAGTTGCCATACACACCACAGGCATACCTCGGAGATATTGCAGGTTCAGTTTCAGACTATTGCAATAAAGGAATATTGCAATAAAGCAAGACATATGAAGTTTTTGGTTTTCCAGTGCACATAAAAGTTATGTTTATACTACAGTATAAAGTGTGCAATAGCATTATGTCTAAAAAGTGTCTAACAATGTACGTACCTTAATTTAAAAATACTTTATTGCTAAAAAATGCTAACCATCATCTGAGCCTTCAGCAAGTCATAATCTCTTTGCTGGTGGAGCGTCTTTCCTCGATGGTGATGGCTGCTGACTGATCAGGGTGGTGGTTGCTGAAGGCTGGGGTGACCCTGGCAATTTCTTAAAAGAAGGCGACAATTAAGTTTGCCCCATCAACTGACTCTTCTTTTATGAACGATTTCTCTGTAGCATGCAATGCTGTTTGATAGCATTTTACCCGCAGCAGAATTTCTTTCAAAACTGGAGTTCCATCCTCTCAAGCCCTGCTGTTAGTTTATCAACTAAGTTTATATAATATTCTAAATCCTTTGTTATCATTTCAACAATCTTCACAGCATCTTCACCAGGAGTAGATTTCATCCCAAGAAACCACTCTCTTTGCTCATCCATGAGAAGCAACTCCTTATTCATTAAAATTTTATCATGAGATTTGCAGCAAGTCAGTCACCTCTTCAGGCTCCTCTTCTAATTCTAGTTCTTACGCTGTTTCCACCACATCTGCAGTTACTTCCTCCACTGAAGTCTTAAACCCCTTATAGTCACCTATGAGGACTGGAATAAACTTTTTTCAAACTCCCGTTCATGATGATATTTTGACCTTTCTCCATGAATCACAAATGTTCTTAATGGCATCTAGAAAGGAATCCTTTCCAGAAGGTTTTCATTTGACTTTGCCCAGACCCATCAGAGGAATCACTATCTATGGCAGCTATAGCCTTATGGAATATATTTCTTTCATAATGAGACTTGAGAGTCAGAATGACTCCTTGATCCATGGGCTGCAGAATGGATGTTCTGTTAGCAGGCATGAAAACAACATTAATCCTGTACATCTCCATCAGAGCTCTTGGGTGACCAGGTACATTGTCAGTGAGCAGTCATATTTTGAAAGGAATCTTTTCTTCTGAGCAGTAGGTCTCAATAGTGGGCTTAAAATATTCAGTAAACCATATTGTAAACAGATGTACTGTCATCCAGGCTTTGTTGTTCCCTTTGTAGAGCACATGCAGAGGAGACTGAGCATAATTCTTAAGGGACCTAGCATTTTTGAAATGGTAAATGAGCATTGGCTTCAACTTCAAGTCACCAGCTGCATTAGCCCCTAACAAGAGAGTCAGCCTGTCCTTTGAAGCTGTGAAGCCAGGCATTGACTTCTCCTCTCCAGCTATGAAACTCCTAGATGGCATCTTCTTCCAATAGAAGGCTGTTTTGTCTACATGGAAAATCTGTTGTTTAGTGTAGCCACCTTCATTAACTATCTTAGGTAGGTCTTCTGTGTAACTTGCTGTAGCTTCTACATCAGCACTTGCTGCTTCACTTTGCACTTTGATGTTATGGAGATGGCTTCTTTCCTTAAACCTCATGAACCAACCTCTGCTGGCTTCAGACATTTCTCCTGCAGCTTCCTCACCTCCCTCAGCCTTCACAGAACTGAAGAGAGTTAGGGCCTTGCTCTGGATTAGGCTTTAGCTTAAGGGAATGTTGTGGCTGGTTTGATCCTTTATCTAGGCCACTAAAACTTTCTCCATATCAGGAATAAGGCTGTTTCTTATCATTTCTGTGTCCACTGGAGCAGCACTTTTAACTTCCTTCAAGAACTTTTCCTTTGCGTCCACAACTTGGCTAACTGTTTGGCACAAGATGCCCAGCTTGGCTTTGGACAGGCCTTCCTCACTAAGCTTAATCACATCTAGCTTTTGATTTAAAGTGAGAGATGTGCAACTCTTCCTTTCACTTGAACACTTAGAGGCCAGTGTAGGGTTATTAACTGGCCTAATTTCAATACTGTTGTGCTGGTGGGGCAGTCAGAACACACACAACATTTATCGATTAAGTTTGCCATGTTAATGGGCATGGCTTGTGGTGCCCCAAAACAATTAACAATAGTAACACCAAGGATCACTGACCACAGATCACCATAAACAAATATATAATAATAATGAAAAAGTCTGAAATATTTCAAGAATTACCAAAATGTGACACAGAGACATGAAGTTGGCAAATGTTATTGGGAAAATGGCGCCCGTAGACTTGCTTGATGCAGGGTTACCACAAACCTTCAACTTGTAAAAAAACACAACATCTGTGAAGTGCAATAAAGCGAAGCACAATAAAATGAGGCATGCCTGTACTTATCTAGAACACCAGTTTTCTAAGAATTAGAATACAGTAAAACACACCTTTGTACTATAGCTATGTTGGACATCATTTAATGACTTGGAATCATTTGGAAGATGTGGGAGAATACCATGTAGCTATAGGGAGGTTATTCTTCAACTGCAGAGTGCAGGTCCATAAGCCACAGTCCTTAAGATACTGATTCCCAGGTCCTGGGGATACTGATTCAGCAAGTCTGTGCCAGGTTCAGGGTTTCTGCATTTTAACAGCTGCCCACATAATTCTGGTATAAGGAAGGATCCATGGCCACTGTTCTGAGTACCCGGGTTGTATTTACCTAACCTATATAGTCTGTGAGGGGGCGGAGACTCTGGCCTTGCTGTACCCTGCTCCATCCCCAGCTCCCAGGACAGAAACTGGCACGTGCTGGGTGCTTAGTGCATCTCGTTCTGTTAGTTCCTCACTTGGATCAGAGAGGACAGTCCTCCCAGGCTCGTTCCAGCCACATGGACTCAGGCGTGTGAGCCCTGCCCGTAAGACACAAGATGGGGGATGATGTAGGGCAGGGAAATCCTGTTACCATTCTTGGTGTGAGACACTGCCCGCTGTAGGCACAGGAGCTGTGCAGGCGGGAGGAGGAGGCCACTAGGAGAACGGCCAGGTCCATCCATCAGAAGAGCAGGGCAACGGGTCTGAGCACTTTTGTATCAGGCTTAACTGTTGATTCACTTAACAGAAAATAAATATAGGTAGAGATTAACTGTCCTACCCCTCTGCTCTGTCCCCACAGAACTCCTGGAAGTCTGCAATTTCCACAGAGGTTAAAATCCAAGAGTGGGGCCACCACCTGATGGAGATGGGAGCTCACCGGACCCACAAGCTTCCCCTGGTTTTGCTGGTCTGAGTGGTTTGGTTGCCTTCAGTTTGGTGGTGGCACCTCTGCGGGACAAAATAAAAATAAAAGTTGTTATTGGTTTTATCTTTTAAAAACTTCATTTTTTCCCTAAATGTTTGGTCTGGAAGGACTAAATACATGTGCAACTAGCCCTTCCTTCAGAGCTCAAGATTCATTTGCTCTTTCCCATAGCCATACCTCCTGGGTACAGTCCAAGTGGGAATTCTTTCTAAGAGGGGTCTGCATGGTCATTATAATATAATCAAGTGTATAAGGCTGTGTGTGTTGTGTGTGTGTTGTGTGTGTGTTGTGTGTGTTGTGTTGTGTGTGTGTGTTGTGTGTGTGTGTTGTGTGTGTTGTGTGTGTGTGTTGTGTGTGTTGTGTTGTGTGTGTGTTGTGTGTGTGTGTGTTGTGTGTGTGTGTGTTGCTGGGGAAGGGGAAGGAAGGAGGATGCAGAGTAAGTACTGAGATGGAGCGTTCAAGGCAGTACAGAAAAAGAATATAGACGATTTACACATTTAAAATATTTCTCATAAATCTCATCAGGTATACGTGAAGCCCTGACTCTTACTGCTTGGAAAAGTGAATCACTGGAAGCTCTTCTTGCTCAAAACCATAGCCTGACCCCGCCTCCCATGGCAGCCGCTGCTCTGTCTCCTCCCATTCTTCGTGGAGCTCCTGAAAGGTGGAGCCCTATTCTTCCCACCCCTCACTGGTTAGTAATGGCTGAACACAGAGAAATCACCCTGCAGCTACTCGGGTCAAGGTTACCACCCACCTGCCAGCTGTGAAAACCAACTTGTTCTTCCATCCTTGAGTCTGTTTACTAACTTGATATGGCTGACCACTCACCCTTCCTTGGAACCCTCTCCCAGTTTCTCTGACACAGCAGCTCTTCGCTTTGGCTCCTACCTCTCTGTCCTCTTGTGGTCTTACTGTGGGCTCATCCTACCAGTTCTGAAAAGTAGGGTAACCTTCCCGGGGTTCTTCTCCTGATCCAGTGCTTTTCCAGGCTCCATAAGCAATGAGAATGACTCCCGGGCATCTGCATCTATTGTGCTCACCCCTGCTTCCAGCACCTCCTCCTGCCTGTGCACCTCCTCCTGCCTGTGCATCTGTACGGTAGAGTTCGCACAGCAATCAGAAGCCCAACAGACAGAAAAGTGAGGTGATCATCTTACCCCTTCCCTCTCCTGCTTCCCTAATCCAACTACTGTTTCCATATGTTCCATACTGGGTAAAGACATGGTCTGCTACCCACTCACAGGAGTCATAAACTGAGGAGTCACATTTCAATTCACTCTTTCCCCTCATTCCACATCCAATGTCAGCAAGTTCTGCTGATTTGCCTTCTAAACAACTCTTCAACCAAGTTTGCCCCTTTGTTTCCTAAGTCCTCTATTTACACTCTGGGGAACAGCTGCAGGTAGGGGGTTCTGAACACAACATTCCACATCTCTCAACTTTCTAGTAGCCAAGGAAACAGACCCTGGGTCCACTTTGCAGACCAGATCTGATGTTCACCTTTTTACATACAGCCCTGCTTTGCTTTGAGTCTAGCAACACTCTGCTTTATGTAATAGCCACCTAAACTCCACCCTCACCTCAAATCCTATAATAATTCTTTCTTTTCCTTTGTTTGGTGAGATGTCCCACCATTCCTCTGGCGTGTGGTCTGTCTTATCGCAATGAGCCAACAAATCTAATTTTATCAACAATGCACTGAGTACCTGCCACGATCCAGGCACTGTTCTAGGGACTGTGAACACAGCAAGGCATATTATAGTCTCTGAAAATAATTTCTGTCTATTTTTATTTATTCCTCCCTCTAGACTGCCTTCTTGTCAGTATATCTGTACAGAGAAATGTCTGAAATCATGTTCACCAGATACTATTGGTATAAAAACTAAGGTGATTTGTGTCTTTCTTCTTTGATCTTCATTATTTCATTATTATATTGAGTTTTTAATACAATAAATGTCTCATTTTAATTCTTTTTTAAAAAAATCCTCCATTTTTTTCAAAGAAACAGAGTTAAAGAGATACGTCAGAGTAGGGGAATCACATGATTGGTGTCCTTGAGTCTGAGATAGGTTCCATTGTGATTTGGAGCTGCTGGGAACAGGAGAGAAAAATGCGTCCAGTGAATGAGACGTTTTAATTAATGGAAGAGAAGAAACCATTGTCTGTGTTGGTTTTGTTGTAACTCTCCATCTGCTGTTAGAATCGGGGAGCGGAGTGCTTTCAGCCACAGCAGCAGTCAGTGTCTGGACGGCCTTCCCTGACAGCCGTCCCCACAGAGCCCCCTGGGAGTCCCTGAGGCGGAGACGTGAGAGAACAGGAAGCCTCCGACGCCATTCTCTCCTGCTCTCCTTACTGAGAACGGCAGCACCACCTTCTAACACGAGGGTGGAAGGTGTGCACATGTCTTCTGTCTTCATAATACCCAGGAAACAAATTGAAAAACAGTATGACCATGTCTTATCAAACCCCTGCTTCCTCATTCCCCAATTTCACCACCAACACGGCACTTGTTCACTCACGTAGCTCTGACTAAAAATCCCTCGACACTGAGGACATTTCTGGCAGGTGTTCTCCGTGCCTGGCCCTTCCTCCTTCCCTGCATTTTTAGTCCCTAACAGAAGTCATTATAAAGGAACTGTGCGTGTGTGTGTGTGTGTGTGTGTGTGTGTGTGTGTGTGTGTGTGTGTGTGTGTGTTCGGTGGTAGATACAGAGCAGGGATCAGGACTATAAGAAAGAAAAGAAATAGAATGTGGTAAGATGACTGTCAGTTCTGACAGTTTTAATTCATAATGCTAATTTAAAATATAGTCGTTGGTTTACTAACTTTAACCTCCCATCCTAAACATCCTTCCTTAATCTGGAGTCCCTGTTGCCTACCTTTATCAATGAAATGCCTGGAAAATGAGTTTTACTGTCTTAGAGCATATAGTCAAGCATAAAGGAGCCCGACTGCCTGGAATCAGTGGGTAGCTTACTCAACCCCTGTCTCAGTTTGCCCTCTGTAAAATTGGGATAATGGGTCATTGTGAGGATTAAACAAATTAATAAATTTAAAGTATTTAGAACAATGCCTGGCTCTAGCAACCACTCGTTAATGTGAGCAATTATCCTCATTACCTCGTCTCCCCACGCCCCTCCCCGCTGTTCCCCCCGAGCTCACTTTTCACTCACGCCTTCAACCTCTGCTGCAGAGATGCTGCTGGCCACTTCCAGGACACGTTTTACTCCTGTGTCGCTGACCCTCCCTTCTCAGGCTTCTTTGTGGGGTTCCCTCTCCTCCTCACTCCTCATGCTCTCCACAATTTAATGACCGCTTGTTTACATATGACTTCCAAGTGAAAATCTAGCACCTATTGCTGACCTCACATTTGTTTACTGTATCACCGGCTTGATATACGATTTCAGACTTCCCAGAGGCACCGGAAACTCCATATACACAAAAGAGAGGCAGTTTTCATCCTGGCTATGTCCCCAGCTCCAAAGACCCTTCAACTGAGTTCTCTGATTCACGTTAAGCACTTTGATCTTCCCAGCAACACACACCAAGTGCTTCAGATGCAGTCTTGATAGCTCTCCTTCTCCTTAACTCAGCTTATCCAATTAATCACTAAATCCTATATATTTTCCTTCTAAATATCTCTCATGTCTGTGCCCTCCTTTCCATTTTCCACATTTCCCTGGTTCAGACCCTGTGCATCATTTGCCAAAACACTGCAACAGCCCCAGCTGGTCTCCCTCCCTCCAGTCTTTTCTCTCTCAAACCATAGTTCTCCATTGATCTGCCCGTCATCTATTTCACTCCCAACTGAAACTTCTTATTGCACTCTAGATAAAGTCTAGGTTCCTCAGCATAGCACACAATCCCTTCATGTCTGTTTTTTGCCAACATTTCCTGCTTCATCTCCTGCCACTTCTGCTGAAATGACACCTGCTTAATGACAGAGACGCAAACTGGCAGCCCCTAGGCCGGCTACTTCTGACCCGATGAGGTGTTTTATTTGGGCTACAAGTTTTCATTACTTGCTGAAATTTAAAAAGTGGAAAATTTCCCTTAAAAACCTTTCTTTCTGGCTTCTCTTGAAAAACTGAAGAACTGGCCACCTTGCTCCCACATACCTGCCTGGCAGAGTGGTGGCTGCCCCCTTAGGGCAGGAGTGACAGTTTTCAACAGGCCCTGCCCATCCCATTGACTTTCCTGGCTGCTTCCCTTAACGTAGGTATCTCGGTTGCAGCCCTGGATTTACAGTGTAGGGACACTGAATTGCTCTTTTCTTCTGCACAGAGCACCCTTTCTCCTGTTTCGCCTGCAGAGGCTAACTCATCCTTCATGGCTCAGTTCCTGTCGTTTTCCTCCGGGAGCTTGTCTCTGAACCCATGTGGACTAGGCGCCCCTTTCTGCATTCCCATACCGCACCTTACATCGTCAGTCACACCTCCTGCCACGTGATTTTCCGATGAAATGTTTGTGTAATGCTTGAGTTCCTCACAAGACACCTCACCTCACGAAGGGAGGGACTAGAAATCCTCAGCAGAGATTTCTTGAGCCATTCATTTTATTCATCCATCATTTTGTCAACAACCATGAAGAGAGCGGCGACATCTGACTCATATCTTAAAGGACGTGCGTGTCACTCATACCTGTGTCTGGCAGCTCAGTCTTTTGGCGGGAGTGCAGTGTCCAAGAGAACTACAACTACCATCAGGCCCTTCGGGATCCCGGCCTCCGAAGGAGGAAATATAACTTAGGAACTACCACTCCCGTGATGCTCCGCTTCGGACGCCTGCGTAGAGCCGAGGGCCACGTTGCTTTTGCGGTGCCGGGTAGCAAGATCCCAGCCATGGCTTCCGCGGACTCCCGGCGAATGGGGAATGGCGACAGTGTCGGAGGCGCCTTCCAGCTCTACCTGGACTCCTTGCGGCAGGAACTGCGGCAGAGGGACCCGACGCTGCTGTCAGTCGTGGTGGCGCTCGTCGCGGTGCTGCTGACGCTGGGTAAAGAGGCGGCCGGTAGATATGGCGGGTGCAGGGCTGGCGGGGATCCGAGCTTGGACTGGGCTTGTGCAGACCGCGGACGCGGAACGGACATGGCACCGGGGGGGCATCTAGAGAGGGGGACTCACCCCTTATACCAACCTGCCCTCCTGCCTGAAGCAGCAGGAGCAGCGCAGCGTTACTAGCCCCTGTTCTGCCTGAGCGCGCGGTTCTCTCCCTTCCATTGCTCTTGCTACGAAGACTCAGATGGTCGTCGCTCCCAGTTTGAGCATCCTATGTTTGCGAGCTGGACGCTGGGGATACAAAGCTAATGAGCAAGATTGCGCTTGAGGAGTACACCGTCGGCGTACGGGGTGCAGATGCAGAAAAATTGACAGTTGTTAGTGGCAGGCAGTCAGCGGAGTCCCTAAAACAATAATGATTATAATGGTGGTAATAACAATGGAGGTAAGCTCCAGGTGAATGAAGTGTTCTGTGTAGACTTAATTTCCCACAGCCCAGCCGTACATGCGTATTGTTGATAATCAAGGCATAATTTTGGTTGTTTTTCTCTATTCCACAGTGTTCTGGAAGTTCATCCGGAGCAGAAGGAGCAGTCAAAGAGCTGTTCTTCTTGTTGGCCTTTGTGACTCCGGGAAAACATTGCTTTTTGTCAGAGTAAATGCTTTGATTTACACCTCTCTTAAACTTGATAGGAAATTTTAGGGCACCCCATTACTCCTGTGAGGTGTACTTTGGAAAAGAAGCTGTGCTGACAAATTGGGGAGTTAATTCTTGAATCACTTGGTAGGACGAAAAGACTCTTGAAAAACTCTTAAACTGGAATTTCTTGACCGTTTCTATTCTCCTGTACTTGCCAGATACTGACCTTTAACCCTTATCCCATTTAAGGGTTTTATATACTAACTACTTTCATGTCATGGCTAAGGATGCCAGAACAGCTGAAGAGAGAGAGGGCGGTAATCTGTATACAGTGTATAATTCTTCTGAGACTTTGTCAGAGAAACTTTTTTAAAGGGTGATTCTTCTTCTGCCTATTGGCTGCTTAGGCTTCTTTGCACTAATATTTATTTTGAGTCCATGTAGTATTTTTAAATGTTTGATTTTTGCTACAGAGAGTAGCAGAGGTTTTCTTCTGATTACTCTTCTTTTTGAGGGTATAAATTATTTCCCTTCCACTTTGATGATTGTACATGTTGATGGAAGGTCAGTAAATTTGGCCACTAACCATTTGAAACTATTGTTTGAAAATAATAGTTTAAAAATAATAGTTATCCCCCTCCTCTCGTTAAGGAGAGGGGAATGAACTTTGCAATTAATAAGATTTTTCTACAAGCAAAGAAAGAAAAAAAAAACTAATATGGTCCTTTTCAGCTATTGCAAGCAACATTCGTTTATTTGACCTTACACCTAGGAGAGTTAGAGCAAAGTTACTTTCTTTAGGTTTGCTATTTGTATGTTTACTCTGATCTCGCCCATATTGTGTTTTGTTTTGTTTTACAGTTGTTAACAGGCCTTTACAGAGACACTCAGACTTCCATCACTGACAGCTCTGCTGTCTACAGAGTCAACAATAACAGGGTAAGAGGTTCCTAGAATGTGGGGAGTCTGACAGTTTTACTTTACTTTGGTGTGTCAGGAAAAGACATTTCTAGGATAAATTAGTCTGAGGGCATAGGTACGTTCATAGCTTATTTTTATGAATAAATATTGTGCATGTGACAAATTCTTCTTTTGACCATCCAAGCAGTGAACTTAATCATGCCCTCCTCTGCTTTGTTGTACCTTATGCACACTGATTATTTATTAGTTTTTGTTTCTGTGTCTTAATTCCAACTTTACCATGAGTTCTTAAGAGTGAGCATTAAGCCTTTTTCTTTAGTACATGTATATGGGACAAAAATTCAAAAGGTTAAAAAGGATATTTGGTGAAAAGTAATTTTGCCTTTCCTATCCCTTACAAGTCTTCTCCTTGGAGGTAGTAACTTACCATTTTCCTGTATAGCCTTCCAGATGGTCTATGCTATACAAACATATCTGTATATCTTTACTTTTTTCTTTTTTAACACTGTGTTCTCCCCCCTCCCGTTTGTTTTTGTTTTTAATTTAACAATATAACTGATACAGCTTGGATTTGTTTTCATTTTTTCTTCCTCATTTGCATACATAGTACTACCAGGTTGATTTATGACCTGCATAGTATTCCATTATGTGGCTATACCATACAATTTTTTTTTTCCTTTCTTAAAACCTTTGCTTTTGAGACATGACAGAAAAATCTTACAGGTACACATGGAAAAGTAGTACATGATCACAGTTGAATGTGAAGACAGTATAATCAGAAAGCTTTTACTCTTGTCAACTAATGTTGAGTTTTTATTTAATAAGAACCCTATTAACAGACATTTAGTTTTTTGGTTGTTACAGTCTTGCTTTTACAAACAGTGTTGCAGTGGATATCTTATGGAGTATACATGAGTATATTTAAAAAACACCAATAAGGAATCGTGAGAAGGACTTTTTATGTACCTGTATGGCCCCAGAATGTAGATAGTGACTGCCAAGCCAATTATAATGCTTAATAAGCATTTAGTGAGTGAGTGGAAGGAAGGTGGGTGGGTGACTGGTTGGAGGCGTTAGATGTATAGATGGATGAATTAGAATGGTGATTTTAGAGACTTTTTCTCCTTCTCCTTGGGTCTTCCCCACCTCTGCCCTGCCCTTTTCTGGTACCTTCAGGATTAAACATTGTAAGCAAAGATAAAGAGACATCCTTTTAAATGTCTTAGAGGTATTTTTTTTTCTTTTTTCAATAATGGCACTGTTTCTGACTCAGACCTTTTTAAACTCCCAAGGATTCAGATTTTGAAATTTCAGATTTGGAAGATCTTTAATTCTTGGGGCACTTGTACTAGGTATTTTAAGTGGGGTATTCCAGGGTATGCTTTAGACCTGTACTTTCCAACAGAGTAGCCACTGATCATGTGTGACTGTTGAGCGCCTGAAATGTGACCAGTCCAAATTGAGGGCTGCTATAAGTATAAAATATACATCAGATCTTGAAGACTTGGGATGAAAAAAAGAATGTAAAATATCAATTTCTTGAATTTTTTTATATGTTAAAAAGCTAATTTAGATATATTGGGTTATGTAATACATATTTTTAAAATTTTACCTATTTCTTTTTACTTTTTTAATATAGCTATCAGAAAACTTAACATTACAAATAAGACTTGCATGTTTCTATTGAATATGTAAAACATCCCTCCCTTCTTTTTTACTTCTTTTCCCACCCTCTTTATGTTTTAGATTTAGTCTCTCAAAATAGTAACGTATTTAGTACCGTACCTTATGGATTGTTTATAGTATGTGTTGTGGTGCTGATTATGAAATGTGATAGGGGTCCCAACCTGAGGTCCCTACACTACCAGTATAAAAATAGAAAAAAGGCTAATATACTTTGTGTATTACCTATAAAAGATTAAACAGACTAAGTGACAGGTCACAATGTATCCAGCTGTAATTATGTCAAATCTGTGCATAATGCTGACTCCCTCCTGCTGAATAGTGGTTGAGGCAGGCTGTGGAGAAGGTAAAACATATGAGAAATGATCCACGGGTCTGATAAATGTACCGGGGCTATACCCGAGAGTCTTAGGATTGAGCGTAGCCACATCTGCATCGAACCCGAGCTCAAGAATGAAGGCCTGGCATGAATGGCATGTAAGTGGGCACTTAATCAGTCTGCTCCGTAGCAGCACAACCCCGCCCTGTTCAGTGATTGTCACCTGGATCAAGAATTGACAAAAATTACTGACAGAGTTGGAACAAATAAATGCTGTGTCTAGTGGACATATATTTTAAAATTAGATTGCAGTAGAAATATAAAAGAATGTTTTGTTTTTATAAAGGTTGGGGATCCCTGCAGTGGTAACACGTTATATGATAAGATGTAGGTTCTTATATTATTTAGTTTGTGAATATTTATTACTGTTTTCCGCATGTTTTTGCTTTTATTCATACTGGTATATTTCCCAGCCTCAGGTGGACTTTCCTGCCTTCCCCATACAGGGTCAGGTTTCTCACGTACCCTCAGAACATTGATCAAAGTTGTAATTTTACATTTACATGTAATTTTACATTGTGTTGACCTTTCTGATTGTATTATATAAACTCTGTTAGGGCAGGACCATGTTTTTGTCCATTGTTAAATCTCCAGAGCCTTCACTCCATGATTTATAAATAGAAGATGCTCTGTGAACATTTGTTTGATTCATTAATCAGTTACAGTGACCTTTTTTGATTCATTAATTGGGTACCATTCTGATACCTGTGATCTCATATGAAAGATTTATGTTGTAAATGTGAATCCGGACTGAAACATTAATATTATTGCTGGCATCCTTAGGGCACTAGCCTGATCTTGATTGACCTCCCTGGCTATGAGAGCTTGAGACTTCAGTTCTTAGAGCGGTTTAAGGCTTCAGCCAGGTAAGTAGGAAGTGGGAAGGGCTTGTCTGAAATCTGTATATCAAGGCCAGCCATGTTGTTTGCTCTCATGGTATTCTGGAGGCAGCCTGGTATCCTGGAGTGGAAAGAGCATGGACCCTGGGGTCAGCATTTCTGGGTTGCAAGCCCACCTTCACTTGGATTATATGAGATAATATTTGAAAATATTTCTCAGAGGGTTCAGAAAGTGTTTACCCTTATTATGATGTCAGTAAATTTTTCATTTACTCTGAGGACAAATTTAATAATGTGTAGAACTATTAAAATCTGAAAAAAGAATTTTAAAGCTAGATGACATCTGAGAAGATATTAAAATCCAACATTATGTATTTCTATCCTTAAATCATCTAAAATTTACACCTGAAAAGTACAGAAGAATATTTTCATATTTCTTTTAGTATTGTCCTAGTATTACTGACTCTTACTTCCTAAATTTCTTGTGCTTCAGCTTAAGATGCTTTATTCTTGTGTAGTCTCTAACACTGGTAGGAACTTGAAGAAAATCAAAATACCACATTTCACTTATTTTAAGACACATTTTAATATCTATGAAATTGGAATGCCACTTACAGTTAATGGTGTCATAGTTTAATTGGCAGTATTTTCTTTCTTAGTTGAACCTGAAATAATATGTGTTTTAATTGATGGAATCCGGGTTAATGGAATGAGGTAGTTGTTTCTTTCCTTTTTTTTTTTTTTTTTGCGGTATGCGGGCCTCTCACTGTTGTGGCCTCCCCCGTTGCGGAGCACAGGCTCCGGACGCGCAGGCTCAGCGGCCATGACTCACGGGCCCAGCCGCTCCGCGGCATGTGGGATCCTCCCAGACCGGGGCACGATCCCGTATCCCCTGCATCGGCAGGCGGACTCTCAACCACTTGCGCCACCAGGGAGGCCCAAAAATTCCTGTTTTTTTTTTTTTTTTTTTTTTTTTTTGCAGTACACGGGCCTCTCCGGACGCACAGGCTCAGCGGCCATGGCTCACGGGCCCAGCCGCTCTGCGGCATGTGGGATCTTCCCAGACCGGGGCATGAACCCATGTCCCCTGCATTGGCAGGCGGACTCCCAACCACTGCGCCACCAGGGAAGCCCTCTTTCCTTATTTTTGAAGGTATCTTGTTTTGTATTTTGTTGTTGTTTCTTGGCCCACAAGGTGATGGTGATGAGCAATCTGTCATAGTTGAGACTGTTACTTGATTTAAAAAAAAAAAAAAAAAAGGGCTTCCCTGGTGGCACAGTGGTCGAGAGTCTGCCTGCCGATGCAGGGGACACGGGTTCGTGCCCCGGTCCGGGAAGATCCCACGTGCTGCGGAGCGGCTAGGCCCGTGAGCCATGGCCACTGAGCCTGAACATCTGGAGCCTGTGCTCCGCAACGGGAGAGGCCACAACAGTGAGAGGCCCGTGTACCACAAAAAAAAAAAAAAAAAAAAAAAAATTTTAGAGAGTTTTAGGTTCACAGCAAAATTGAACAGCAGGTACAGAGATTTCCCATATAACCCTACCCCTACACGTGTCTAACCTCCCCTGTTATCAGCATCCTTCACCCCAGTGGTTCATTTGTTAATTGATGTATCTAAATTGACACATCATAATCGCTCAGTCTGTATTTTACATTAAGATTCACTCTTGGTGTTGTACATGCTAGGAATCTGAAGAAATGTACAATGATATGTATTCACCATGATAGTATCTTAGAGAGTAGTTTCACTGCCCTAAAAATTCTCTGCTCTGCCAGTTCATCCTCCTCTCCCCTAACCCCTCACAACCACTCATCTTTTTATTGTCTCCGTAGTTTTGCCTTTTTCACAATTTCATATAGTTGGAAACAGAGAGTATGTAGCCTTTTCATGTTGGCTTCTTTCACTTAGTAATATGCATTTAAGTTTCTTCCATGTGTTTTCATTGTTTGATAGCTTATTCCTTTGTAGTGCTGAATAATATGCTATTATCTAGATGTACCACAGTTTATCCATTTACCTGTTGAAGGACATCTCGGTTGCCTCCAAATTTTGGCAGTTCTGAATAAAGCTGGTTTTTGTGTACACATAAGTTTTGGGGTAAATATCAAGGAGCACAATAGCAGAATCATATAGTAAGAGTATGTTTAGTTTTGTGAGAAATTGCCAAACTCTCTTCCAAAGTGGCTGTACCATTTTGCATTCCCACCAGCAATGAATGAGAGTTCCAGTTGCTCTGCATCCTGACCAGCATTTAGTGTTGTCAGTGTTCTGGGTTTTGCCATTCTAATGGGTATGTAGTGGTATCTAATTGTTGTTTTAATTTGCATTTCCCTGATGACATATGATGTGGAGCATCTTTTTATATTTGCTAATTATCAGTTATTTAAATCTTGTTTGATGAGGTGTCTGTAAAGATCTGTGACCCATTTTTTAATTAGATTGTTTGTTTTCTTACTGTTGAGTTTCAAGAGTTCTTTTATATATTTTGGGTAACAGTCCTTATCAGATATATCTGTTGCAGATATCTTCTCCCAGTCTGTGGCTTATTTTCTCATTCTCTTGATGCTGATTTTTGCAGAGCAGAAATTTTTATCTTTACTGAAGTCCAGTTTACCATGGATTGTATTGTATCTAAAAAGTCATTGTCAAACCCAAGATCATCTAGGTTTTCTCCAGTGTTATCTCCTAGGAGTTTTGTAGTTTTGGTTTACGTTTAGGTGTGTGATCCATTTTAAGTTAATTTTTGTGAAAGGTGTAAGTTCTGTATCTAGATTCATTTTTTTGTATGTGGATGTCTAGCTATTCCAGCACTATTTGTTGAAAGGACTATCTTTGCTTCATTTGTTGCCTTTGCTCCTCCATCAGAGATCCCTTGACTGTATATATCAGGGTCTCTTTCCGGACTCTGTTCTATTGATCTATTCTCTCACCAATACCATGCTGTCTTTGTTACTATAGTTTCATAGTAAGTTGGTAACATCAGTTCTCCATCTTTGTTCTTCTTCAGTATTGTGTTGACTATTCTGGGTCTTTTGCCTCTCTGTATAAACTTCAGAATCAGTTTGTCAGTATCCACAAATAAGTTGCCAAGATTTTGATTGGGATTGCATTGAATCTATAAAGTTGGGAAGAACTGACATCTTCACTCTATTTAGTCTTCTTATCCATGAACGTGGAATATCTCTCCATTTTTCTAGTTCTACTTCAATTTTGTTGATCAGAGTTTCATAGTTTTCCTCATATAGATCTCGTATGATTTGTACCTAAGTTTCATATTGTGGGATGCTAATGTAAATGGTATTGTGTTTTTAATATCAAATTCCATTTGTTCATTCCTGATATTTGGGTAAGCAATTCACTTGTGTATCAACCTTGTATCCTCCAACTCTGCTACAATCGCTTATTAGTTCCTGAGCTTTTTGGTTGATTTTTTCAGATCGTCTGCAGTCATTTCATGTGCGAATACAGACATTTTTATTTCTTCCTTCCTAATCTATATACCTTTTATTTCCTTTTGTTGTCCTAATGCATTAGCTTGAAATTACAGTACGATGTTGCAAAAGCAATGGTGAGATGGGACATCCTTGCTGTGTTCCTGGTCTTAGCAGGAAATCTTTGATTTTTTTCACCATTAAGTATGATGTTAGCCATATGATTTTTGTAGATATTCTTTATCAAGTTGAGGAAGTTCCCCTCTATTCTTAGTTTACTAGGAGTTTTTATCATGAATGGTTGTTTGATTTTGTCAAATGCTTTTTTGGGTCTATTAGTACGATTGTGTGATTTTTCTTTTTTAGTTTATACATCAATGAAATGATTATGTTAATTGATGTTTGAACGTTGAACCAGCCTTTCATACCACTTGGTTGTTGTGATATTGTGATTTATAATGAGAAATGCATATTTGGTCTTCATTCCTGTTTCTGGCTCAGAGCTCATAAAACCCTTAGAATTTCCTAAGTGATGAGAGTGATAAAGGTGTCTTTTGTTATGTTTTTGTGGTGAGTTTTGGAAAGCACCTAAGGATGGGGGCTGGGTGCCAGGAGAGCCAACCATATGATTAGAGAGTTGGAACTTTTCATTCCCATCCAGGGAAGGGAGAGGAGAGAGGCTGGAGGTTGAATCAATCACCAGCGGTCAGTTGTTCGGTCAATCACGCCTATATAATTATGTCTCCATAAAACCCCAAAAGGATGAGGTTCATAGGGCTTCCAGGTTGGGGAACCAGAATGCTTCCACATGCCATCCTGCAGGACCCAAACTCCACAGGGACAGAAGCTCCTTTGTTCAGGATCTCACCATATGTATCCCTTCATCTGGCTGTTGATTCATATCCTTTAATATCTTTTGCAATAAACTGATAATTTAGTGAGTTAAATGAGTTTCCTGAGTTCTTTGAGCTGCTCTCACAAATTAATTGAATCCAAGAAGGAGGAGTCATGGGAACCTCTGATTTACAGCCAGTCAGTCAGAAGTACAGTTAACAACCTGGACTTCTGTCTGGTGTCTGAGGTCCCCACTACCAAATTAATCAAACGGAAGGAAGGAGTTGTGAGACCTTCGAGTCTGTAGCCTGTTGGTCAGAAGCACAGGTAACAATCTGGGCTTGTAACTGGCATCTGAAGTGGAGGGTACTCTTGGGGCACTGAGCCCTTAACCTGCGGAATCTGATGCTATCTCCAAGTCGATAGCATCAGAATTGAGTTGAATTGTAGGGCACCCAAGTGGTGTCAGGAGCATTGCTTGGTGGTGGGGGAACCCCCATCCCCCACATTGTAATTGGGTCCAGAACCAATCATGGTGTACAATTCTTTTCATACATTGTTGGACTCGATTTGCCAATATTTTCTTGAGGATTTTTACATCTGTGTTCATGAGATATTTATCTGTAGTTTTCTTGTAATGTCTTGGCTTGTGTTTTAAAGTAATGCTGGCCTCATAGAATGAGTAAGAAAATATTCCCTCTGTTTCTATTTTTTGAAAGGAATTATAGAGAATTTGTATATTTTCTTCCTTAAATTTTTAAAAATTGAATATTTTTGACATATAACATTGTATAAATGTCCTTAAACATTTGATAGAATTCACCAGTAATCTCACCTTTGCCTAGTGCTCTCTGTTTTGGAAGGTTTTTAATTATTGATTCAATTTCTTTAGTAGATACAGGGCTATTCAGATTGTCCGTTTCTTATGTTAGTTTTGGCAGATTGCATCTTTCAAGGAATTGGACCATTTCATCTAGGTTATTACATTTTTGGGCATAGAGTTATTTATAGTATCCCTTGATTGTCCTTTTAGTGTCCATGAATCTGTAGTGATATCCCCTTTCATTTCTGATATTTGTAATTTGTGTCCTCTCTTTTTCTTAGTTAGACTGGCTAAAAGTTTATAAATTTTATTGGTCTTTTCATAGAACCAGTTTTTGGTTTTGTTGATGTTCCTATTTTCTATTTTGTTGATTTCTGCTCTTTCATTATTTCTTGTGTTTACTTTAGATTTAAATTACTCTGATTTTTCTAGCTTCCTAAGATGGAAGCTTAGATGATTGATTTTAGGTCTTTCTTCTTTTCTAATAAATGCATTCAATGCTATAAACTTCACAGGGTATAGAATTCTAGGTTTTGAGGATTCTTCTCTCAACACCTTAAATATTTCACTTGACTCTCTTCTTGCATGCGTGATGTCTGAGAAGTTGGATATAATTCTTATATTGCTCCTCTATAAGTAAGGTCTTTTTCCTTCTGGCTTATTATGGGATTTTTTCTTTATCTTTGATTTTCTGTAGTTTAAAAATGATATGGCTAGGTATAGTTCTTTTAGCATTAATCCTGCTTGGTGTTTTCTGAGCTTCATGTGGTTTCGTTGGATCTGTGGTTTGGTGTCTGACATTAATTTGGGGAAATTTTCAGTCATAGTTTAAGTATTTCTTCTGTTCTTTTCTCTCTTTCCTCTCCTTCTGGAATTCCCATTACATATATGTTACACCTTTTGTAGTTGTCCCGCAGTTCTCAGATATCCTGTTATGTTTTTTTAAGTCTTTGTTCTCTTTGCTTTTCAGTTTTGGAGGCTTCTATTGAGATATCTCAAGCCAGAGATTCTTTCCTTCAGTCATGTCTAGTCTACTAATAATTCCATCAAAGGCTTTCTCCATTTCTGTTAGGTTATTTTTGATCTGTAGCTTTCTTTTTAGTTATTTCTTAGAACTTCCATCTCTCTCCTTACATTGCCCATCTGTTTTTGCATGTTGTCTACTTTATCTTTTAGAGCCCTTAGTCCCACAGTCACAGTTGTTTTAAATTCTTGGTCTGATCATTCCAACATCTCTTCCATATCTGAGTCTAGTTCTGTTGCTTGCCCCTTCTCTTCAAACTCTTTTTTTACTTTTTAGTTTGTCTTGTAATTTTTTCTTGATAGCCAGACACAATATACTGGGTAAGAACTGCCCTTAGTAACGTGGTGAAGTGTGAGGGGAAGGGAAGTGTCCTGTGATTAGGTCTAAGTCTTAGTGAACCTGTGTCTCTGGACTGTGAGCTTCATACTTGATTCTCAACTGATTCCTCACTAGGTTGTATTTTTCTGTATATATGTGTTGTTCTCTCCAATTTGGTGGGCAGTGATTTGCTGTATAACCTCACTTCTCTGATGAATCTAAATGCTGTTGATTTTTCAGTCTGGTTAGCTTTTTACTTGTTAGAATGCAGTGGTGACTTCCAGCTTCTTTCATGCTGGACTGAAAACTGGGAGTTGTGCGATTTTTTTTTTTTATTCCCCAAACAATTGATACAAATCTAGAACTGGCAAATTTTGCTATAATTGGGTTTTAATTTCTAATTAAAAATTTTTTTCCATTTTCAATTATAAATTTTTTATAATTCACAGTGTAATTACTCTTTGATCCAAGTATTTTGGGTAGCTAAAACGTTCAAAGTATGTAAGATACAAATGAACTCAAATCATAATCACAATAAATGCAAATTTAAAAGACATTTACTACAGTGGACCCTTGAACAGCATGGGTTCGAACTGTGTGGGTCCGCTTATAGGAGGAATTTTTTCATTTAATATGTACTGCACAATCTGTGGTTGGTTGAATCCGGCAATGCCAAACCTCAGATGCAGAGGGCGGACCATGAAGTTATACGCAGATTTTTGACTGGAGGGTCAGGCCTCTAATCCCCACATTGTTCAAGGGTCAACTTATAGTATATTGATCTGAGACTTCTAGTTTTTTAATCCTACCTGTTTTGGTTAATCCAGTTTCCCTAATCTCATTTTCCCCCTCTGCTGGTTTGAAAGTTTGCTATTTTTTCTTTTTTCATTGTTATCTTCTACTCTTTTGTTTTAAACTTTGATTACTTACAAAAGTTTAAAATCAATAATATTAGTTTTCTTTCACTGGAACTTAAAATACCTTACTTTGATCTTCCTCACATCTTCCTTTCATTTTATTTCTCTTTCTTCTTTTTTAACACCCAACAGTTACTAATATTTTTCTCCATCATTCAGTGATCACCTAGAATTACCAGGATGTTTATGGATTTCTTTTTTCTCTATCGCTTCTTGCCTCTTACTCTTTCCATTTGATTCAGTTTTCTTTCACGTATATCTTTTGGATATGCTTCCAGAAATGGTGAATAAGAGATAAAAGTTTCTCATCCTTTGTTCATTTGAAACTTTTTTCATTGGCCTTCATTTTTGAATAACTATTTTAGCTGAGTATAAAATCCTGGGTGGCAGTTATTTCTGTTTTCACATTGAAGGCATTACTCCTGACTTCAGGTATCTGTTGTTGTAGATGAGAAAGCAGTGCTCAATCTAATTGTCATTTCATATTACAGAATCTATGTTTTTTTAATCCTGTATTCAGGGGTAGATTATCCTTCTGTTTAGGGGTGATTTAGCTTTATCATGGTTGGGATTTAAGTGTACTATTTCAATTGAAAGATTTGTATCTTCAGTTCTGGAAAATTCTCAACAATATCTTTTTAGGTAGTTCTGTTTCCAAATTCTCACTTTCACCTCCTGGAACTCTTATTAACATCACCGAACCTTATCATTTCTGCTCTTCTTGTCTCTTCTCTGTCATATCTTCCAAGTCTTTTTACCTTGCGTATAGTTGATATTTTCGTCTTTATTTTGTAGTTTAGTATATCCTTTTCAGCTGTAGTATTCTCTGCTTAACTTTTCCATTGGGTTGTTACTAATTTTGTTCTTTACTTGTAAAAATATATCTTTCAAAATCAGCCTTTCTTTTAGTACTATCTTTATTCTTTTATTATGGTGTCTAGTATTCTTTTAAATAATTTAAAATATTTTACTGATTGCTTTATTATTTTTAGTTTTGAGTGCTGATTAATCTGTCTTTGTGGTTCTCCCTCATAATGGTTTATTTACTGTGCTTTGTAATTTTGATCCAGATACCCTGTTCAAGGGGGTTAGATTTTGCTGTTGATGTGGTTGCTGTTTGTGTTGTTTTTTTTTTTTTTTTTAATTGCTTTAGGTTATGAAAGCCTCTCTCCAGAAGGGGTTCATATTTCCTTCTGTTGGGGGCCATAGGAGTTCATTGAGTCTGGCCCAATTTTTATATATCTTCCTGCTTGGGGATCTTACACCATGAGATAGTGTAAGTTCATACCCTGCTTCTGTGTGTGGCACAGGAGGCCTGGTGCTTCAATTCTTCTTGGGTTATTTTCCCACACCGCTGTCTGTTAGACTGCTTTTAAGTACTAGGCTTTGCACAGAGTGTTCAGTTCCAGCTTTCCAACTCCCTGTTGGCTGTTGCACATCTCCTGGGCTTTCAAACCCTCGTTCCTAAAGCCTATTATCTGCTGTTTCCCTGGACTGCTTTGCTTTAGCTTTGGTATCTCTTTATTTCTGGCACATGAGGATTCTCACTGTTGCTGCCTTAGGTTGGACCCTACCTGGTCACTCTGCTTCTAGTTTGATTATCCTCTTAGTTGTATCTGTCTTTCATTTAGGCACTAATATTCTTTGTAAGACAGAAAAGCATAAACTCTTTAGGTCAGTGTGTCGCACCCCTTTGCAGTCTGATCTGGTTTTCCTTCATTTCCCCACCTACCTGCGTATTAGCTTACCTTGAGTTCTCCAAGGCATGTTGTTCCACCACTTTGTGCCCTGCACATACTACTTTCCAGACAGTCTTTGCCACAGTAGTATTTTGTCTGGCTAAAATTCACTCAACTACTACATCCTCCTTTAAGTCTTCCTGACCTGGTTTCATGTAAATTATCTTCCTCTTTGTTTCTGTTACAGCAGGTACAAGGTCTGTCCTAGTGTTTTATCACATGGTTTTGTATATGACAATTTCCTGGACTTGAGGGGAGGCATCATTTTCTGTTGTCTTTTTAGATACAGTCATTGATACATAGTAGCACTAAGTAGTCCTTTGTTAAGTATTTGTATTGTATGATTACTTGTGCAGACACCTGTATGTGAGTTTGTTTTGTTTTATTCATTAGGATTGAATTGGGCAGAATTAAGGATATCATTTTTCAATATAATGCTGCACTGTTGCATACTCACATGGCAGTTTTTCTTTTTTTTCCCCCTCCAGGGCTATTGTGTTTGTTGTGGATAGTGCAGCCTTCCAGCGAGAGGTGAAAGATGTGGCAGAGTTTCTGTATCAAGTCCTCCTTGACAGTATTGGTCTGAAGAACACACCGTCATTCTTAATCGCTTGCAATAAGCAAGGTACTGTCATGTTTTCTGGCAATAATAGTTGAGATTTTTCTGGGATTGTTACTAAGAATTAATTCAGTTATCTACAATTGTTATTACTGAGGATGAGAGACAATTGCTAATGAACTATAAATTAAGGATTTTAAATCTTAAAATTTATTTATACTCCAGCATTTTCATTAGTCTCCCTTACCAGGCTGTTCTAAGGAGCGACAAAGGAGTGATTATTATCATTTATTCTTTGATACAGTGTTTTATTTTTAATCGTACAACATTTTAATTTACTAAGTTAAGTTCATCAGTTTGACAGTATGTCATGTCAGATACACAGTTGAGGAAGGACAGGATGGAGTCTCTCCTTTTAAACAAGTTTGCCATCTAGCACATTTCATCAAGGAGAGTTTGCAGAAGTGTTTTCCTTTAACCTCATAAGAATGAAAAACATTTTAGTCTCAGCCAGTAAAACTAGGCTTCAGTTTTAATACCTTTAAAATCAGATTAGGAGTGATGTCAGCATCATGAGGTGTGAGACACCTTCTTTGTCTCTCCCCTTCATTCTACAACTAGTAAAACATCCAAAACTCAACAAAGGTTCCTCTGCCCAACACACGAGGATGCTGGAGAGATCCACAAGTCTACTTCTGAAGGTGGGTGGACTGGAACACAGAGAGGAGGTAGAACTGGGGGAACAGTGGAAGAATGTCTGCAGTCTTAGCCTCTGGCCACAGTGGCTGAGCCTGAAGCCCCAGAGAACCCTGTAGCAACAGGGAAGACAGCACACATGGCTCCAGCCTCCTGGCTGTAGTAGCTCCTTTGGCCACGGGGAACCCCGCAGCAGCAGCGGTGGTGGGGCCTGTGACCCCAGTCCCCTGGCTCACGGCAGCGCTGCACGCAAACCCGACAAGCCCAGATGTGGCGAAGGTGCCCATGACTCTGTCTCCTTCACTTTTCCCCACATCTCCCTCCAGCAGCAGAGCTCAAGCCGTGATAGTGAGGGTACCAGTGACACATCTGGAGAGGTAGTAGAGGGTGGAAAGTGCCAGTTCTCAAACAGAGCCACAGGCAGCTCAGGTGAGAAAAGTCCAACACCTGTGCTGTAGCAAGATAAAAGAAAGGCCTCTTTTCCAACTTGTTGAACTGTAAGAATCAAGGAGAAAAAAAAAAAAGCTTTATCTACATAAGAAAGGTATTTGCTACTTCAAATGCACTGGCAGAGGAACAGTTTGTCAAGTACCCTGTAAAACCACAGTACACAGTGTAACAAAAAGAAAACGACGGTTCTCCAGCAGCCAAACTTAAGTCATGGAAGATTGTAATCTAACTGATAGAGAATTCAAAATAGCTGTTATGAAGAAACTAAACAAGCTACAGGAGAACTCAGGAGGGCAGTTCAGTGAGCTCGGGAATAAAATTAATGGACAGAAGAAATACTTTACCAAAGATATTAAAAGTCTAAAAGAGAACCAAACAGAAATTCTGGAGCTGAAGATGTCAATAAATGAGAGGAAGAATGCATCAGAAAGCACTGGAAATAGAGCAGACCATATGGAAGAGAGAATTAGTGAGCTTGAAGATAGAGATCTAGAAATGATTCAAGTAGGAGTGGCGAGAGAACTAAGATTTTTTTAAAAATAAAATTTTATGAGAACTATCCAGCTTCATTATCCTTCATAAAGATAATGGTTATCCCAGAGGAAGAAGAGAGGGAGAAGGGAGCAGAGAGTTTATTTAAAGAAATAATAGCTGAGAATTTCACAAACCCAGGGAAGGAACTGGATATACAAGTCCATAAAGCTAAGAGAACATTTAATTATCTCAATGCTAAAAGATGTTCTCCAGGACACATTATGTTAAAATTGTCAGAATTCAATGATAAAGAATTTTAAAGGCATCCGGAGGAAAAAAGACAGTAGCCTACAAAGGAACCCCTATTAAGCTATTAGCAGATTTCTCAGCAGAAACTGTATAGACCAGGAGAGGATGGGATAGCCTATTCAAAATATTATAAGACAAAAACTCTGCCAAGAATCCTTCCAGCAAACTTATCCTTGAGATACAAAGGAGAAATAAAGACTTTCCCAGACAAAAGCTGAGGGAGTTCATTACCAGTAGACCTGCCTTACAAGAAATGTTGGAAGGAGCTCTCCTACCTGAAACGAAGAGACAAAAGTACACAATACTTTGAGTAAGGTGATAAATAGATAGAATCAGACAATTGCAACTTTACATCAGAATAGGTTGTTAAACAATTATAAAGGTTAAAGGGGAAAAAGCAGTAAAAATAATTATAGCTACTGCAGTTTGGTAATGAACTCACAATATAAAAAGGGATAACTTGAGATGACAAAAATGTAAAAGGGGAAGAGGAAAAGAACAACCCATATAATGGCAAATGAAGATAAGATCCTATCAGCAGAAAAAGGACTGTTTTTATCTATGAGATGTCTTACACAAACCTGATGGTAACCACAAAATGTAAGTCTAGAGCAGAGACATGAAACTAGGAGGAAACTAGTAAACCACCAACTAAGATGTCAGGCAGAAACAATGGAGATACAGAGCAACCAGAAAACAAAAGATAAAGTGGCAGTACTAGTCCTCATTTGTCAGTAATCATCCTAAATATAAGTGGATTGAACTCACCAATCAAAAGACACAGAGTGGCTGGATGTATTAAAAAACAAACCAACTATGTCCTGCCTCCCAGAGACTCAGCTCAGCTCTAAAGACAAACATAGGCTCAAAGTGAAGGCATGGAAAATGATACTCCAAGCAGATGGCAGCCAAAAGAAAGCAGATGTAGCCATCTCAGATCAGATCAAATAGGCTTCAAGCCAAACGAGAACAAGATGGACTTAGATAATGATAAAGGGGGCAATCCATCAAGAAGATGTAACATTTATTAATATATAAGCATCTAACATAGGAGCATTAAAACATGAAAGGAATTATTAACAGACATAAATGAAGAAATTGACAGCAATAATAGTAGGGGAGTTTAACATCCCACTTACATCAGTGAATTGATTATCTAGACAGAACGTTAACAAGGAACCATTGGCCTTAAATGAAGCATTACATCAGGTGGAATATATATACACACACTCACGTACATACATACATACATATGTACATGTATATAAATAAAACATTCCATCCCAAAGCAGCAGAATACACATTCTTCTCAAGCGCACATGGAACATTCTCAAGGATAGACCATATGCTGGGACACAAAACAAGTTTCAATAAATGTAACACAGAAATCATATCGGGCATCTTTTCCTACCACAAAGATTGGAAACTAGAAATCAACTACAAGAAGAAAGCTGAAAAAATCACAAATATGTGGAGACTAAACAACATGCTACTGAACAACTATTAGGTCAATGAGGAGGAAAGGAGGAAATAAAAATACCTGAAGATAAATGAAAATGAGGCATACCAGATCAATAGGATGCATCAAAAGCAGTACAAGTTTATAGCAATACTTGCCTACCTCAAGAAACAAGAAAAATCTCCAACAGTCCTTACACCTAAAGGAACTAGAAAAAGAACAAACTAAGCCCAAAGTCAGTAGAAGGAAGGAAATACTAAAAGCCAGCAGAAATAAATGAAGTAGAGACTAAAAAGATAGTAGAAAAGATCAATGAAACTAAGAGCTTGTTCTTTGAAAAGATAAACAAAATTGACAAACCTTTAGCTAGACTAAGAAAAAAAGAGAGGAGGCTCATATAAATAAAATCAGAAATGAAAGAGGAGAAATTACAACAGATCTCACAGAAATACAAAGGGTTATAAGAGAATACTGTGAATAACTACACCAACAAATTGGACAGCCTAGAAGAAATGAATACATTCTTAACAATCAACTTTCCAAGACTGAATCTTGAAGAAATAGAAAATCTGAATAGACTGATAACTAGGAAGGAGATTAAAACAGTAATCAAAAGCCTTCCAAAAAAAAACAAAAGTCCAGGACCAGACAGCTTCACTAGTAAATTCTACCAAATGTTCAAAGAAGATTTAATATCCATTCTTCTTAAACTCTTCCAAAAAAGTTGAAGAGGAGGGAACACTTCCTAACTCATTTTATGAGGTCAACATTACCCTGATATCAAAGCCAGACAAGGATAACACAAAAAAAGAAAATTACAAGCCAGTATCTCTGATAAACATAGATGCAGAAATCTTCAACAAAATATTAGCAAACCAAGTAGAACAATACATTAAAAGGATCATACACTGTGATCAAGGGGGATTCAACATCTGCAAGTCAATCAACATGATAAAACATTTTAAAAGTCATGATCATCTCAATAAATGAAGAAAAAGCATTTGACAGAATTCAACATCCACTTAGGATAAAGACAATAAAATGGGTATAGAAAGAATGTACCTCAACTTAATAAAGGCTATGCCCACATGTCAAACCCACAGCTGACATCATACTTAACTGTGAAAAACTGAAAGCTATCCCTCTAAGATCAGGAACAAGACAAGGATGCCCATCTCTTGCCACTCTCATTCAACATAGCTAAAGACTCCACCAAAAACCTATTAGAAATAATAAATGAATACAGTAAAGTTGCAGGGTGCAAACTCAATATACAAAAATCTGTTGTGTTTCTGTACACCAACAACAAACAAACAGAGAAATTAAGAAAACAGTCCCATTTAAAATTGCAGCAAAAACAATAAAATACCCAGGAATAAATTTAACCAAGGATGGGAATTCCCTGGCAGTCCAGTGGTTAGAACTCCACACTTTCACTGCTGAGGGTGCAGGTTCAATCCCTGGTCAGGGAACTAAGATCCCACAATACAGTAAAAACTATAAATCATTGTTGAGAGAAATGGAAGACACAAAGAAATGGCAAGATATTTCATGCTCGTAGACTGTAAGAATTAACATTGTTAAAATGTCTGTTTTACCTAAAGCAATCTGCAGATTCATTGCAGCAATCCCTGTCAAAATCCTAATGCCATTTTTTGCAGAAATGGAACAAAAATTCCTTACATATTACTACAAAGCTATAGTAGTCAAAACAGCATGGTATTTGGCAGAAAAACAGACCTACAGGTCAATGGAACAGAACTGAGAGCCCAGAAATAAACATATAGACGATTAATTTACAACAAAGGCGCAAAGAACAACAATGGAGACAGAACAGTGTCTTCAGTAAATGGTGTTGGGAAAACTGTACAGCCACGTGCAAAAGAATGAAAGTAGACTATTTTCTTATACCATACACAAAAATCAACTCAAAAGTGGATTAAAGGATTGAACAGGCGACCTGAAACCATAAAACTCCTAGAAGAACACAGGGAGTTTGGACTGTGACGTGGGATTTAGCAATATGTTTTCGGAGCTGCCTCCTCAGGCAAGGCAAACAAAAGCAAACATAAACAGGTGGTACTATATCAAGCTAAAAAGCAAAGCAGAGCACAGCACAGCACAGCAAAGGAAACCATCAACAAAATGAAAAGACAGCCTACTGACTGGGAGAAGATATTGTCAAATCATATTATCTGATAAGGGGTTAATATCCAAAATATATAAAGAACCCATACAACTCAACAACAACAAAAAACCTGATTTAAAAATGGGCAGATAACCTGAATAGATGTTTTTCCAGAAAAGATATACAAATGGTCAGCAGGCACATATGAAGATATTCATCACTAGTGAAGATGAACATCATTAATTATTAGGGAAATGCCAATCAAAGCCACAATTAGACATTACCTCACAACTGTTAGAGTGACTGTTGTCAAAAAGAGAAGAAATAACATGTGTGGGTAATGATGTGGAGAAAATGGAACACTTGTGCACTGTTGATGGGGATGTAAATGCAGCCACTGTGGGAAACAGTATGGATAGTCCTCAAAAAATTAAGAATAGAACTGCCATGGGATCCAGCTATTCCACTTCTGGGTATTTATCCAAAGATAATGGAAACACTAACTCAGAAAGATATTTGCACCCACTACTGTATGGTGATGGATGGAAACTAAATTTTTGGTAGTAAGCAAGGTGTAGTGTATACACAAATTGAATCATAATGTTGTACACATGAAGCATGTTATAAACCAATGTTACCTGAATCATAAAATAATCTCTCTTTTCTAGAAAACTAAAAATAAGATGGACTAGTTGATCTTTAATCCTCTTTCAGACCTAATATTCTCATTCCATGAAACGCTCAGTGCGTTTCTCCAAGGTGAGCTGGTGGTAACCCTATCAGTGACCTATCGGGAATCCGTCTTAGGGTCATTACCTGACCTCTTTATTTCTTCTATATGTATTTGGCTTCTGCTGGTGCCAAACCAGTGCTTTTTTATTACCAAAGTGCACTTGATGCCGTAACATACCATCTTAGTATCAGCTGGAAATGTTCTTCGTTTAGGTTTATATGACAGGTAGGGTATTTCTGTTGGAGTGAAGGGTCTTGTTAAAATCACAAAGCTGGTAGCTTCTCTTCTTATTACATTGGCTGGACTTATATATACAGTATATGTGTTGATTTCAAGTGTCTGTAAGATGTGGAAAACTTCTGTGAAAGAGCTTCTCAATTTTAGGGTCACCAGCTTAATTGTAAGCATTATTGTAATATAAATATTCGTGCAAATATAAAGCTTACTTTGATAATGGAACTACTAGTGATAAAAAGCTCTTTAAACGGGCTTCCCTGGTGGCACAGTGGATAAGAATCTGCCTGCCAATGCAGGGGACACAGGTTTGATCCCTGGTTCGGGAAGATCCCACATGCCACGGAGCAACAAAGCCCATGTGCCGCAACTACTGAGCCTGCGCTCTAGAGCTTGCAAGCCACAACTACTGAGCCTCTGTGCCACAACTACTGAAGCCCACGACCTAGAGCCCGTGCTCTGCAACAAGAGAAGCCACCGCAATTAGAAGCCCACACCCTGCAACAAAGAGTAGCCCCCACTCGCCACAGCTAGAGAAAGCCCATGTGCAGCAACAAAAACCCAACACAGCCAAAAATAAATAAATAAAATAAGAATAAAAATAAATTAAAAAAAAAAAGATCTTTAAAAAAATGGTGGGGTTGTAGGGAGGGATAAATTGGGAGTTTGGGATTGACATATACTCATTACTATATTTAAAATAGATAACCAGCAAGGACCTACTGTATAGCACAGGGAACTCTGCTCAGTATTCTGTAATAACCTAGATGGGAAAAGAATTTGAAAAAGAATAGATATATGTATATGTGTAACTGGATCACTTTGCTGTGCACCTGAAACTAACACAACATTGTAAGTCAACTATAATCCAATGTAACATAAAAATTTTTTTTTAATGGTGGGGCAAAGAAACTTACTGGTGTAAATAGGAATTTTCCATATGTGCAAGAAGTCTTGGGAAAAGACCCCTTCTGCTTTAAACAACAGCAGTGTCTTTATTTCTTTACAGACATTACAATGGCAAAATCAGCAAAGTTAATTCAGCAGCAGCTTGAAAAAGAAATGTAAGTAAGAATAAGTCCTATTGGTTAACTGTATCTCTTAACACTTAGGAAATATGTATATATTGCTTAAGGTCTTTGGTTTTGTATGGTTATCACAATTAGCCTGAAGATTGGTGTGAAATATACTTGTTAAATAATTGACAACAGAATTAATGGAACTGTAAAAAGTATTAATGGGATGTTTATAGATATTTAAAATTTTCGTGGAAAGAAAATCTCAGGTTTATTGAGACTACAGCTCAATTTGTTTTCCCACTGTTTCTAGACCTAGTTTATAGTACATATGAAAGGATTTAAAAACTAAATTTGAAAGCCATGGAAATTTTTGTTGACAGAACAAGAAGGGAACACTTCAGAAGAATATAAAAATCTATGATACTATCTTGTAGTGTGTTTTTTCTTTTCAAGCTATGTGGCGATATCATTTAGCTTGATTTTAGTGTTTAAAAATTTGTGAATTGGGGCTTCCCTGGTGGCACAGTGGTTGGGGGTCCGCCTGCCGATGCGGGGGGCGCGGGTTCATGCCCCGGTTCAGGAGGGTCCCGCGTGCCGTGGAGCGGCTGGGCCCGTGAGCCATGGCCGCTGAGCCTGTGCGTCCGGAGCCTGTGCTCCGCAACGGGAGAGGCCACAACAGTGGGAGGCCCGCGTACCGCAAAAAATAAAATAAAATAAAATAATAATATGAACCCTGAAGCCTGATCTTCAAAGTCTAAGAATGCAGCCTGCAAAATAAATAAATAAATAATGTTTAAAAAAAAAATTTGTGAATTGAGCTATAAGCTTTTGAATTTTAAGGAATCTAGCATATCTCTGTGTTCTGCTGATTTGTAAGAGTTAGCTAACAGGTTGCTTACATAGGAGATACAATCAACATTATAATAGAGCAAGTTATGTTTTCTTATGCTGTTATGTAAGGAGATATATATATATATATATATTTTTTTTTTTTTTTTTTTTTTTTTTTTTTTTTTTGCGGTATGCAGGCCTCTCACTGTTGTGGCCTCTCCCGTTGCGGAGCACAGGCTCCGGACGCGCAGGCTCAGCAGCCATGGCTTACGGGCCCAGCCGCTCTGCGGCATGTGGGATCTTCCCAGACCAGGGCACAAACCCATGTCCCCTGCATCAGCAGGTGGACTCTCAACCACTGTGCCACCAGGGAAGCCCTGTAAGGATATTTTTAATAAAAGAATCTGATGAGGAAATATTGTACAAATTCAACTTTTAGTAAATTTTTTCCCATTATCATTTATATTCTCCTTTGCTCATTTAATAAGCACCTATAATTTGTCTAAATATGCCATGACCTGCTCTAGCTTGTGGCTATAAGAAGTGTGATGTTGTTCCTGTACTCAGGAGCTTAGAGTCTAGTAGAATATGGTTTGCTTCAGGTGTTGACAAACTCCCATTGAGGGTCTGCCAACAAAGAGTAGTTTCGCATTTTTATAGGACAGGTAAGAAAAGAAGAAGAGTAGAAAAATATGTGGCAGAGACTAAATATCACCCACAAGCCCAAAATATCTAATTTATGGCTCTTTACAGAAAAATTTTACCAGCCCTGGTCTGTCATTTTCTGTGGCTTGTTGGTTTTTTTTTTTCAATTGAGAATGATATATTCAATCCCATGTGCTTTAAACTTTTTAATATATAATAGAAGAAAAGTTAGCCATTCAATTAGATTTATCAAATACATCATGCCTTCAAATTGAATATCAAAAGAAAATTTTAACCCCTTTATTGAGGTATAATTGATATGTAAAAAGCTGTGCATATTTGATGTATACAACTCAATTTGGGGATAAGCATACACCTGTGAAACCATCATCACCATCCAGGCCATAAAAATATCCATTACTTCCCAGAGTTTCTTCCTACATACTTTATTATTTGTGTGTGTATGTATTTCATGAGAACACTTAACATAAGATCTACCCTATTAGCAAATTTTAAGTGTATAGTGAATACTATGCTATATAGTAGAATCTCTAGCACTTACTTATTTGCATAACTGAAACTTTATACCCTTTGACCATCATCTCTCCATTTCCCCCTGCCCCCCACCTTGGTGACCACCATTCTACTCTTTGCTTCCATGTGTTTGACTGTTTTAGATTCCACATATAAGTGTAATTAATCATAATGGTAGTTGTCTTACTCTATGTTATTTCACTTAGCATAATGTTCTCTAGGTCCATCCATGTTGTTGCAAATGGCAGGAATTTCTTCTGCAGGGCTAAATAATATTCCATTATATATATGTTCCACATTTTCTTTATCTGTTCATCCTTCGATGGACATTTAGGTTGCTTCCATATATTGGCTATTATTAATAATGCTGCAGTGAACATGGAAGGCATATACCTCTCCGAGATCCTGATTTCAATTCCTTCAGATAACTGTCCAGAAGTGGAATTGCTGATTCATATGGTAGTGGTTCTGTTTGTAATTTTTTGAGGAATCTCAGTGCTGTTTTCTATAATAGCTGTACCAATTTACATACCCACCAACAATGTACCAAGGTTCCCTTTTCTCCATATCTTTACCAACACTTATCTTTTTTTTTCTAATGTTAGTAATTCTGTCAGGTGTGAAGTGACATCTCACTGTGGTTTTGATTTGCATTTCCCTGATGAATAGTGATGTTTAGCATCTTTTCATGTACTTGTTGTCTATTCATATGTCCTCTATGTCTGTTCAGGTCCTTTGCCCATTTTTTAAATTGGATTATTTGGGTTTTTTGTTACTGGGTTGTATGTTTTTGGACAGATCCAAAAACATATTGCTAAATCCCATATTTTGGATATTAACCCTTATCAGATATATGGTTTGCAAATATTTTCCCCCATTCCATAGGTTATCTTTTCATTTTGTTGATTCTTTCCTTTGCTGTGCACAAGCTTTTTAGTTTGATACAATCACACTTGTTTATGTTTGCTTTGTTGTTTGATTTTGGTCTTATATCTTAAAACTAATTTCCACAACACCAATGTCAGTGAGCATTTTCTTCTTGGATTTTTATGGCTTCAGGTCTTATATTTAAGTCTTTAATCCATTTTGAGTTGATTTTGTGTATCGTATAACATACACAGTTTCATTCTTTTGCACATAGATATCCAGTTTTCCCAGCACCGTTTATTGAAGAGACTGTCCTTTTCCTATAGTATACTCTTGTCATCCTTGTTGAAGATTAGTTGACTGTATATGCATGGGTTTGTGCTGGACTCTCTATTCTATTCCATTGATCTATATGTCTTTTTGTAGTACCATATTGTTTTGATTACTATAGGTTTGCAATATAATTTGAAATCTGGAATTGTGATGCCTCCAGATTTATTGTTCTTACTCAAGATTACTTTGAGTATTATAGTTCTTTTGTGGTTCCATATGAATTCTACCATTGTTTCTTCTCTTTCTGTGAAAAATTCCATTGGAATATTGATTGAGGTTCCATTAAATTTATAGATGGAGATTTTTTTGTTTGCATCGGGTCTAAGTTGTGGCACGTGGGATCTTTTGTTGCAGCCTGCGGGCTTCTCTCTAATTGTGGCGTGCAGGCTCCAGAGAGTAGTTTGGGGAGAGTGGGCTCTGTAGTTTGTGGCACGTGGGCTTAGTAGTTGTGGTGTGCAGGCTTAGTTGCCCTGTGGCATGTGGGATCTTAGTTCCCTGACCAGAGATTGAACCCACATCCCCTGCATTGGAAGGCGGATTCTTAACCACTGGACCACCAGGGAAGTCCCCTATAGATGGACATTTTAGCAATGTAAATTATTCCAACATATGAACAAGGGGTATTTTTCCATTTATTTGTGTCTTCAGTTTCTTTCATCACTGTTTTATAGCTTTCAGTGTACAGATCTCTCACCTACTTTGTTAAATTTATGCGTAAGTATTTTATTGTTTTTGATGCTATTATAAATGGAATTGTTTTGTTAATTTCTTTTCCTGATAGTTCATTAGTACTGCATAGAAACAGAACTTGTTTTTGTGTGTTGATTTTGTATCCTGCAATTTTACTGAGTCTATTAGTTCTGGTTTTTTTTGGGGGGGGGTCTTTTATGTTTTACTATATTTAAGATCAAGTGATCTGAAATCAGAGATAATTTTACTTCTTCCTTTCTGATTTTGATGCCTTTTGTTTCTTTTTTTGCCTAATTGCTCTGTCTAGGACTTCCAGTACTATGTTGAATAGAAGTGGCAGGAGTAGGCATCCTTATCTTGTTCCTGATCTTACAGGAAAAGCTTTTAACTTTCACCATTGAGTATGATGTTATCTGTGGGCTTGTCATATATGGCACTTGTTATTTTGAGGTACATACCTTCTGTAACTATTTTGTTGAGTTCTTATCATGAAAGGATGTTGAATTTTGTCATATGCCTTTTCCGAATCTATTGAGATGATCATAAGATTTTTATCCTTCATCCTGTTAATGTGATGTATCCCATTTATTTATTTAGGTTCTCTGATGTTGGGTGCATATATATATGTATATATACACAATTATTTTATCCTCTTGATGAATTGGCCCCTTTATTATATGATAACCTTCTTTGTGTCTTGTGACAATTTTTGACTTAGTCTATTTTGTTGATATTTATGTATTCAGCCCTACTCTCTTTTGTTTATCATTTGTATAGAATATGTTTTTCTGTCCCTTTACTTTGAACCTTAAATCGAGAGTGTATCTCTTGGAGATAGCATGTAGCTCAAGCTTGTTTTTTTATCCATTCATCCACTCTGTTTTGATTGGTAATTTAAACCATTTACATTTAAAGTAATTATTGATAGGTAAGAACTTATTCTGTTTTGTTGATTGTTTTCTGACTGTTTCATAGTTCCTTTGTCTCCTCTCTTCCTTTGTAATTTGATGATTTTTTTTGTATTGTTATGCTTTGACTTTTTTCTCTTTATTTTGTGTGTCTACTACAGGTATTTTCTTTGTGACTGTCATGGCTTATATAAAACATCTTATAATACTGACAGTCTAATTTAAGCTGATAACAACTTTGACTGTATACAAAAATTTGTATACATTAACTTCTCCTTCCCCCACATTTTATGTTACTCATGTCACAATTTACATCTTTTTATATTGTGTATCCATTAATAAATTATTGTAGTCATAGTTATTTTTATTACTTTTGTCGTTAGCTTTTATGCTAGAGTTAAAAATGATTTATGTATCACAATTACAATACTAGAGTATTCTAAATTTTAGTATATGCTTACTGTTACAGTGAGTTTTATACTTTCATATGTTTTCATGTTCTTGATTAGTTTTACTTCACCTTGAAGAACTCCCTTTAGCATTTCTTAAAAGGCAGGACTAGTAGTGATGAACTGCAGCTTTTGTGTGTTTGGGAAAGCTTTTGTCTCTCCTTCATATCTGAAGGACAGTTTTGCTGGGTATAGTATTCTTGGATAGCAATTTTTTTCTTTCAGCATTTTGAATATATCATCCCACTCTCCACTGGCCTGCAAGGTTTCTGCTACGAGATCCACTTTTAGTCTTACGGATTTTCCCTTGTTTGTGACAGTTGGCCTTTCTCTTAATGCTTTCAACATTCTGTCTTTGACTTTTGTCAGTTTGATTATAATGTGTCTCATTAAAGCTCTCTTTATGTTTAATCCATTTGGGGTTTTAGGGGCTTAGTGGATCTGGATGTTCATTTCCCTCCCCAGATTTGGGAGTTTTCTATCATTATTTTTTTAAATAAGCTTTCTGATTCTTTGTCTTTATCTGCTCTTTCTGAGACTTCCATAATGTATATATCGGTTCCTTTTATGATGCCCATAAGACTTTCTTCACTCTTTTTCACTTTTTCTTTTTGTTTTTCTCACAGAGTAATTTCAAGTTACCTGTGCTCAAGCTCTCCGATTCTTTGTTCTGCTTGATTGAGTCTGCTGTTGAATTTTTCACATCCAGTCATTGTGTTCTTCAGCTCCAGAATTTTTGTTTTTCGTGGTTTCTATATCTTTGTTGACTTTCTGATTTTGTTCACTTACTCTTTCCCTCATTTTGTTGAGTTTTCTGTGTTATTTTATAGCTTATGGGACTTTCAGATGATTATTTTGAATTCTTTGCCAGGCACTTTGTAGATCTCCATTTCTTTAGGGTCAGTTATTGGTGCTTTATCTTCTTTCTTTGGTGGTGTCATGTTTCCCTGATTTTTCATGATCCTTGTGTCCTTATTTTGGTGTCTGCACATTTGAAAAAGTAATCACTCCTTCTAGTCTTTATAGACTAACTTTGTCAGAGAAAGCACTTCTCTAGTCAGTCCAGCCAGAGGTTCTGGGTGGGCTTGCTGCTGGAGTCCCTAGGCAGGTTGGCTTTGCTTCTGGGTTTGTGGGTGGGTGGGCCTACTGCCTGGGTCCATGGAAGCTGGCCTGGAAACTGAATCTGTCATGGCTGTCCAGGTACCTGTGTCTACTGGGGCTGGCCAGGAGCTAGGTTCCATGACACAGTAGGTGCTCACTTCACTCTCCTTCCCCTGTGTGAATCATATCTCTCCATGCTGCATTGTTCAGGCTTGCAGGAGCAGTAACGTGAGTAATGTGGAACTGTCCTTTCTACCCTCTTCAATGCATCTTTTCTTATTTCTATGTTATACCCAGCTGCTGTAATCTCTAACCTGGATTTCTTACCTCTCATGAAGGTATTCTTCTGTGTGGATGGTTATTCAAATTGACGTTTCTGTGAGAGGACTTGAGCTGAAAACTCCCATTCTGCCATCTTGCTGGTGTCACTTTCAGTGGTTTCTGTCCTTTCTGAAATTGCATGTTCATCACCTCTTCTCCTATTCTTGACGTTCACTCTTTTGAGACTGCATATTGCTTGTCATTAAGCTAAAAAAATTGGAATTAGCTGATTTGTTTTTCTAACATTTCTGTTGCAGTTGTTGAGAATTATCTTTTGGACAAAAACAGTCATAATATTTGTATATCCATTTTTTTAAACAGCATAGTCCAAGTCTTCCCATGTTTAAAACACGTTTTCCTTAGTCCATTTGTTTTTCACTCTAAAGGGCCGTAGAAAAACAATACAGAAAGAAATGCTGTATTATACAGCAGTGAAATAAAATGTTAAAAAGTTATAAAAGGGGGCTTCCCTGGTGGCGCAGTGGTTAAGAATCCGCCTGCCAATGCAGGGAACACGGGTTCGAGCCCTGCTCCAGGAAGATCCCACATGCCGCAGAGCAACTAAGCCCCTCTGCCACAACTACTGAGCCTGCACTCTAGAGCCCGCGAGCCACAACTACTGAGCCCGCGCGCCTAGAGCCCATGCTCCGTGACAAAAGAAGCCACTGCAATGAGAAGCCTGTGCACCACAACAAAGGGCAGTCCCCACTCACCGCAACTAAAGAAAGCCCACGTGCAACGAACCCCACACAGCCATTAAAAAAAAAAAAGTTATAAAGGTTAATATCAGTTAAATTAGGAGTCTAAATTTAGTTTAATCCTGTGTTTATGAGAATTAGGCCTTATCAGCTTTGAAGCATTTCATAGTCTTCTGAATTACAAGATTTACTATGTTTACATGGCCTTATGGCAAGAGCTGAATATAATGTCTTTTTTTCCTTTTGAGTTTTTTTTTAATTGTAAAATATATTACATGTAAAAGAGTATATGTGATACATATATTGAGGTTAAAGAATAGTAAGGTGAAGAATACCCATGGACCCACCACCTTGCTTAGAAGGCCCTACGTGCTCCTCCCCAAATGCTTTTCCCTGTATTATTTGTTTTTAAAATACGTTTTCCATCTATGTGTGTCTTTCTAAGCAAGGTATTTAGTTTTCCTGTGGATTCTTCTCTAGTTTTCATGAAATCTTACAGCACCAAGAAATGCTTTATTTTGTAAGAAAGCACATTGTCAGCCTGTATTCCTCTGCTTCTGGACAGCAGAAAGGGGGAGAGAAGTAGACAAATGAGCTTTGTTTTTGCAATTCTTATTAGGGTCAGCAGGTGGCAGTTAAGTGACTTAAATTGGGAAAGTGTTAGTGGTTAAAGAGATTGGAGAATAGTAATTGTACCCAAACTGGATATGAGAGTCTGTAGTTTGTGGATTTCTAAGCTCTGTATCCAGATAGACTCAAGGTAAATATAAATACCCTATCTACCCACACTTCACTTTCAGAAACTTCAGAAAGGTTTTATAATACTTATAGCGGGTAATTTAAAACTATAGCTTAACATGGCATCATGCAGGAAATCCTAGTAGAAGGGGGCACTGAACTGGAAGAAGGTTGGTGTGACCTTGGTTCATTAGAAACCTCCTGTCATCTGGCCATGTTAGGTTGGATCCGTATCCTGTCTGTCCAAGAGAGTGACCTATACATGCAAATATTCAACAATCCTAATAGCATAATGGACAGTTTTATGATGAAGTATTTCAATGAGTGCTGAAATATTTAGGAATTAATATGACTTCCTAAAGGCCTTTAATTGTTATATAAACGTTAAGCTCTTTTTGCTTCCTGACTCATTTTCCTTTTGTCTCACAGCAATACTCTACGAGTCACCCGTTCTGCTGCCCCCAGCGTACTGGACAGTTCTAGCAGTGCCACTGCTCAGCTGGGAAAGAAAGGCAGAGAATTTGAGTTCTCACAGTTACCCCTCAAAGTGGAGTTCCTGGAGTGCAGTGCCAAGGGCGGAAGAGGGGACGCTCGCTCTGCTGACATCCAGGACTTGGAGCAGTGGCTGGCTAAGATCGCCTGAGGGCCAGATCCAAACACAAGACGCGAATGTGTATGCGTGTGGCTGGCAGTTGTGGAAAAGGATGTGGTAGTCTGGAGTTGGTAAAGAAGGGGTACAAATACAGTTCGGAACTTTTCCTTGTTCTGGAAACAAATTATTGTTGAAACCAGTGTGGAAGTGTTTAAGTTCAGTTCTCCCTTATTGCTTTCAAGCTGGTTAGTTTTATTTGATTCGTGTCTTCCCTTTTCAAAGTGTATGTAAGGTCCCTTTAGCATATGCTTGATGTAAGGTCAAGGTCTAAGAAGCCAACTTCACGTAGAGAGGATATTATCATGAGAATATAATATCATCTAAAATGTTTTCTTGTCCTCTGCTTCTGTGCTTTGGTCTCTTTTTCCTGGAAACAAACCTGTCTGTGTATGGAACTGGGTGATTTCCAATTGCCTTTGACATTCATGGGCAGTACATCATGTAGTCCTCTGTGAATTTTCAGATTTGTAGGTGCAATTACAATATGGTCTCTGACATGTGAAGGAAGGTTGAAAACAGCAGGGCTGTGTTGACAGTGGTCTGTTCTTCATCAGCTCAGTGACTTGTCCACACTCCAGCCTCATAGCACTTAGGTTTCAAAAGCATGTTGTGAACCCTAGGAGTCGTCCCCAGGCGATAGAACTGTAAGTGCTAAATCCCCAAATGCCACTAAAATGTACGCTAGAAATGTACGTTCTAGTGGTTTCCCTTAACTGGGGAACATATGGAGATTTAGAAGCTATTCTGTTTTTCTGGATGCATGAATGCTCCTGGGCTATCTTCATGTGCTGTTGGATGAGCTCCTATTTTTACTGTCAGCTTGAATGCTGTGGAACAAATTCAAAATGAAAAAAGTTCTCTGTAGATTTTTGAAGTGCATATTCACTGATGGTTTAAAAAAATGGCGTTTTCAAAGTGAGGTTGTTTGCTGTCTTCTTAAATGTATGGCTTTTTTAATGGCTTTTATAAATGATTAATACATTTCTTGGTAAGCAAAACAGCCTGTCTAGCTTAAAGCATTTAAATAGAGTGGTAGAGTAGGTACAAATGGGAGCACGTTTTAGGATTCAGGGCCAACTCCAAGTTTCCAGGGCCCAGTGATTGCAGTGTACATGAGAACAAACTCTTCAATCCCTACCTCACACACTCAGGGACAAGCCAACTAAAGCCCCAGAGGAGACGGGGGTGGCTGTGGATACGTGAGGCACTGATCGCGGAGCAGTGCGGGACGAGCAGTGAACCGCGGAGGCGCAGGGCGCTCCAGGAGTGTGCAGTGGGGCGCCTGACCCCGTCTTGAGGGATGGGGAGAGGCACCGGAGAGGAGCCTGGAGCCGAGGCCGTCCCAGCGGGTGTGGCCCCCACGTACACACACTACGGCCCAGGCCTCTGCCTGCTGACTCCCCTTCCTGTGTGTCACTCTGGCTCCGAGTGAGGGGACTCCAGGGCCCCTCCTCCGCTGCCCGCACACCCTGCATCACACACCTTGCTGCTGGAGTATGAAATAAACCCAAGCTCACGTGGAGAAGACACTAAGAGTACGACCGGGCTTCCCTGGTGGCACAGTGGTTGAGAGTCCGCCTGCCGATGCAGGGGACACGGGTTCGTGCCCCGGTCCGGGAAGATCCCACATGCCGCGGAGCGGCTGGGCCCGTGAGCCATGGTCGCTGGGACTGCGTGTCCGGAGCCTGTACTCCGCAACGGGAGAGGCCACGACGGTGAGAGGCCCGCGTACCGGAAAAAAAAAAAAAGTATGACCGTGGCAGGGTTCTTACTGGGAAGCCCGACTGCTGCTAATGTTATTACTGTCTTCTGGACTCTTTCTTGCCCTTTCCTTATTAGCCGAGTAGTAATTTAAGGAAGTGGGTGAAGATTTAAGGAAGATCAGTGAACCGGAAGCTCAAAAGGAATGTGATGAATGTGACATGTTCACATAATCGTAGGTGATGCTCACCTGAATAAACATCAATGGCTTGATGCTTCCGTTAAGAGGCATGTGTGTTCTCTCAGCTTCTTTGTTGTTTTTTTCTGGTAATAAACTGTTTTGCTTTATCGGAGGAAGCAATACACAGAACAGGTGACTTGAAGTAGGGGAGCCAGGTTGAATTTTATTCAAGACCTAAAGATGGTCTTTTGAATAAGGAAAGTTATGTCTCAAACAGTGATTCTCAGATGTTAGTGTGCATCAGAATTAACTGATGCGTGTTAAAGAGCCCACCCGAGGACCCTGCTTCTGAGCATTCAATTCAGCAGCAGATCGGGTGTGGTCTCAGGAATCTGCATGCGTAACATGACCTCTACCAAGCACCTGGGGCTCCTGGGAGCACCCTCACAGGCGATGTGGCCTCCTGTGGTATCATGCGTGCCTTTAGTGTGTTTCGTTTCTCAGTTCTCTGGGCCACAAGCCCTGTGTAGTTCTGCTCACAGGGTGAAGGAAGCAGGCAGGTCGCATAGTCCCATCCTGCTTCCTAACCCTGTGCCACAGTCATCCCACTCTTGTGGGTCCGGGCCAGGGTGACGTCATGGTGACCAGTCCTTGGGAGCTTGGAAGGGTTTTCAATGGGAGGTCAAATTATTTTCTTGTGGCACTGAACCCGTTCAGCCAAAGTAGGCCCATTTCTTCATGGGATGGGAGGCCGGTATGGCCAGAGTGGAAAGAGGGCTGTGAGGTCACAGGGACCAGCAGACTAGGCGTGACTGTGTGTCACAGGTGAGAGCTGTGGCCTGGAACACCTCCTTGGGAACGTGGCAGCATCTGAGCCACTGCATGTTGGGGCCGCTGCCACCTGATGTGAATGGCCCTGTGCCCTGCGAGTGGGGAGGGGCAGGCGTGGTGTGGTGCCGGTGTGGAGACGACTGTGACCAGCAAGCCCTGGGCACTCACTGTCCTGGTACATACCAGCCGCTTCTGGAATGGGGTCTCCGTGGGTACTGAGCACACCCGCAGACCGAGGCCGCCTGTTTCTTCCAGCTCTTTCAACACTTTCCGAGCATTTGGGGACCTTGGTAGCCCCTCTGCTGCCGGGTGCCTGACGGTTTGCTGGGATCTTAGCTCCTGACCAACAACAGATGCTGTTGCTGGGGAATCCCTGAGGTCTGCTCATATCTCCCCACGCCCTGTGTCTCAGCGCCCCTGGGATTCCGGTGGCCCTGCTGTGTGTGAGGCACTTGGCTGTGTTCTGTCGGTTTGAGATCATTTCAGCCAGAATGTTATGCTTTTTTTTTTCTTTTTTAAGGTTTGAATTTAGAATGGAATTATCAAAGCTTCAACTGGTTATGTCCATTCTCACCTAAAGGTGCATTAGCAGCAGTTTAGATGCTAACCTCTTCTATTTCAGCCCTTCAGTTACTTGAAGGTGGTTGGTTACCTCACCTGACTTCTGCACAGGCAGGTAGTCCCACTTCCTTTTTCAGCTACGAAGCCCTAAACTGTTGACTACTCACAAGAACCGTGTATGGCGTTTATTCATTCCGAAAACGCCAGGCACCGTACCCAGCTCCGGGAATACTAAGTATGGCACAATTCCTGCTTTTATGGGCATATGGTCACTTTCTGAGGTGAAGAAATGTGCCCTTTCCATGTGGCCCCTGCTCTCCCCTCATTAGCATGGGCTCCATCTTGGCTGCACTGAACCGCCCACCCCCCACCCCCCCACTGCACGGGCCCCAAGGTCAACTGCCTCAGGGCTGCCCTCACCTTCGCCCTTTCTCCTGTTGCGCCACCCTTGCAGCCCCAACATGACCTGTGTCTCAGTGTCTCCTGCGATCCCAGCGTCCGCCCTGTGGTCCTGTCGTGGGTGAGGCACTTGGTGTTCTTGTGACTTAAGAGCTTTTTGTTTCAACTAAAATATGCTTTTAAAAAAAATTTGCAGTTAGCACAGGATTATCAAAGCTCCTGTCTGCACCCTTGGTCACTGGACAGCAAAACACAGCTACAGTGATATAGGAAAAGCCACCTTGAGCGACGTCCCTTGACGGCAAGCAGGGCACTCCGGGTAGGAGGACATTCACCTCAACCCTGATCTTCACATTCACGTCTGGGGAAGCCCAGCAGTGCTTCCCTCTCCCGCGGGGGAAGGGGGCTGCTGGACGTCCGTGTGAGCACCACGCTCAGGGGGATGGCCCACTGCCCTTCCCGTCTGCAGTCACGTGGCCCTGAGCACCACACTCTTGGGGAATGACTGCTTGTCTGGAACAGCTTTACTCTGCTTTGATCTGGTCCGTACAAGCACGTGCACTCGGCTCTCAGGCCTGTGCCCCCTGACAGGCCCGGTACCTCCTCTACCTTACAGTTTACACCTGGCAGCCAGGAAGGTTAGGCTCAGTGGGCAGGGACACCTATTTCCTGTTCCTCCTAATCAGAGATGGCTTCCTTGAGGTGGCAGATTGGAGGGTGTTCCAGAAACTTTAGTACCTTTAAAGGGGAAAGATAATTAGTGAAGTTGAACTTGAGGAAGAATAAGACCTGGTGAACTTGGCTTTCCCTAGAGCCCCAGGATCCCCAGCATTCTCAGACCAGGGCAATTCTGGGCCTAATCTTGGCCTTCGCGTCCTCTTTGGATTGGTCCTACCACTCTCCTGGCCTTCAGGGCATTTTTTAGTCTTGAGGTGACTGAGACCTGAAGGGCCATCTCAGGGAGTTTCTCTGGTGTGGGGTGATGCTGGAGGGTAGGAGGCAGCTTAGTGTCATCTGAAAGGTGATTATGGTTCACCTTGAATTCTTGCCCTTAAATACTTTGTAGAAATCACCGGAAGGGAGATCCAGCCCCTGTACCCACCCTTCCTAGCCCTCAGCCGTGGCGAGTGGAAAGCAGGGATGACGGGAGGTGTCACACAGCCCTGACTCTCCGTTCTGCCTGGAGTTTCCATCAGCCTTCAGGCAGAATGGAGATTACGGAAGTCAGTGTGCATTTAATCTTATTAGTGCGTCCTGCCTTTTCCCCCTTCTGAATTGGTGGAAAGCCCAGGTGAACAGAAGGGAGAAGCAAAGGGCTTTGGATGGTGAACACACCACCGAGACATGAGAGGAGGGTCTTCGTGGAGAATGCACTTGAAGAAATCTGTGTTTCCACATCACGCCCCGTCCCCCCCACCCATATATGACTGCACCACCTCGAAGCATTAGACAAGAGCCTTTGTGTTGAGAATTAGGACACTTTATTGTTTGATCAACATGCTGAGTCTTCCACATTTTACACAGTTTTATGTAAAGTCAATGTGGCCATTTAAATCTGCTGAGCCGGTGAGAGATGGAAATGCCACCCTCTGTGCCAATCACTTTTATGGGGACGGACGAGGGGGTAGGTGACACACATGTGATACAGGCTGGCCGTCGATGAATGGAGGCTTTGCACTGGAAGGAAGGTCTGAACCCCACTGCGAGGATAAGCCACACCCTGCCCGGAGTGTCAGCCACACAGGGAGGCGGGGGGTCTGGTGTCCAGGGAGTTCACACACTGTTCACACTCCAGGTTTGGGAACACTGAAACAGTCCATTTCAAACAAAAAGTCCAAAGGGTGCCCTGGTCTGACAATCAGAGTGGACTTGGGGACGCCCTTCTCTGCAATGGAGGAGCCTGAAATGTACGTGGGTTCTTTCCTGCCTCACTCAGCTACGCTGGACAGGCTTACATCCATCCGAACCAGAGTAGAGACGGCCCGAGGAGCACGCGTGCCCAGCAGCCCTGTGTGCCAGTGCACCGTCACATTTGTTACACACAGGCCAGCAGTGGATGAAGAGTGGAAACACCTTGGTTCTGACCCCTTCTGGCTTACTGGGTGACCGTGAGCAAGTGACCCTTCTCAGTCTTGGTTTTCCTGCCTTGCCACAGCAAGGGTTCTGAGCTCTCCGCCTCCATCGGCTGTAGCCAGGGGACAATGCCTCCCATTCTTGGGGGAGAGGTAGTTAGGAAACTAGTGCGCACGGGTTAATGCACAGACACGTCAGCTCAGCTGCCCTTTGTGTGGCTCAGACATACCTCCCAGCCCTCAGCTACCTGTTCTCACATCCCGACCTCCTCGCCCGCCTTCCGCCGCGTGAAGCCATGAGGCTGCTCTACCTGCAGGACACCGAGGCCAGCGGTTTCGTTGCCGTCACAGCTGGTCCTTGAGGGCAGGGGCTCCCAGCACCGACCGGCCACCAGGAAGACAGAGACACCGCGCTCAAGATGTGTTCTGCACCCTTAGCTACCACCATACAACCCTTGTTTCTGTTGCCTGAGACACTTGGACGGATCTGGCCATTGCTCCCCGAACCTGGGACATTCCAGACCGATTGAGGACGCTGACAGGAAGAGAGCGGTGACGGTGACGGCAGGGGGGCCTCTGACGGGGTCAGCACTTGCTCACCTTGGACCACACAGCCGCAGTCCTAGCGCTCAAGGTGCCGGCGCCACACTTTCCCTCTGGCACGTGTGTACATTCATAAATACGCTTCCTGCTGTTCCCACCGTACGCTCAATTTTTCAGATGCCCACAAAACAGGAGCTTTACCGACAGCTTTTCTTTGGGATTCCTCAAAGTGAAAAAGAGGGTTACAGAAGATGACCCAGCTCTACCCCCAGCCCAGGGCTGCTCTGTGGGGAGAGAGACTGAACCACTGGCTAAACGGAGATCATTTCCTAAAAGGATTCCTCCCCTTTGCCTGGATTCGGCAACGATGGGATACTCTCACTGTGTATGCTGAGGAAGTTCATGATATTTTCTTCGAGGGAACCTGATCATTTCATTATTGAACCTTAACTCTGAGACAAGATCCTGGCGACAAGCAAGAGCACAGTGATGGCACCTGCCCAAAACGGGAGCCAACGAGCCAACACCCTTCTGTGCTGCAGGTCTGGCTGCCCCGACAGACCCAGGAGTGAGGGGTGGGCATGAGGCCTGAGGAGGGCGCCCGTGGAACGGTGTGGCACCACCAAGACGGGAGAATGAGCCCGGGCTCAGGAGAGAGGATGTTGTGGACGCACTGGAAAAGGAGGGCTCACCTACGCCACATCAAGCCACACTGTATCTACTGCGTCTCTTACTATTCTTCTAGGCTGTGATGGAAAAATAAGTGGTGCCTTCGATATGTGTGCACATGAGAAGGGGACTGAGTTTCTACCTTTTTGTACAAGAATGTTTTAAGAAAAAGTACTCTTAGTACCAAGAACATAAAAACCCACCATCCATTCATTCACTGAGACCCAAAGAGATCCCTGCAAAGGGGGCTGTCCCAGGGGCCACAAGCAATGGCCCTCACTGCCAGCCAAGCCGGGTGCTGTCACGTGGACTCCTATGGATTCTCACGAGGTAAGTAAGCACTCTTCCAACAAGCACCACTTGGGGGTGTGCCATGGTGGGGCTACGGGCCCACGTGGGCATGCACACCTGTGCATACAAGTACAGACAAAAAACAGTGCACATATTCCCAGGGGCTAGTTTTGCCTGTAGTTAACACATCTATGCAGTAGTTTATTGATGGCAAGACAATCACAAGTTTTGGGACAATATTAAGTATTTCTTATTTCAACACGTTGCAGTACTTTTTTGAAATTCCAAAACTGTTATCACAATGCAAGTTCCAACTTGAGAGGAGGAAGAACAAGAATATACATTGAGCACATGAATCTCTGTGAGAATGTGTGTGTGGAAGGTGTATACACAAGTCTATCTCTATATATAATTATGTACACACATATAAAAACTCAACACTTGACACTGGAATTACGTTCGTACATTGGTCTATGCCTTCTGGAAGAGGAGCTCAGTGGGAATCCTGCTTCCTCTTTTCTTCACCCGAAGATACACTCCTCTCTAAAGATCAGCTCTGACACGCAGTCCCCTTAGCTGAGTGTGTGACAGACCCACTGGACAACTTATCAATGAGTCCTGCCAGGTCCTGCTGCACTTACGGGCTGCCAGTTTGGATTAGTTTCTGAGAAGTTCCAAATTCATTGCAATAACTTGTCATAGCCCTGCTTTATGGAGGAATTTACCCCCTACCACACCCCAGATGGTCATTTAGCTCATCTATGACAAGCCCAATAGCGGCCTGGAGGAAGAGCCAATGCCGGCTTGGAGGGCAGGGCTTACCGATTTTGGCCACAGTGGCTGCCCACTGCCTGGCTTTGTGCCAGCTCAGGGGTGGTGAGTCTGGGTCTATTTGGAATGCTGGCCAAGCAGTCTACATCACTTAGTGAAAGAGAGAGTTCTCTTCGGAGATTTTACAGATAGGTCCTCAGGTCTAAGTCCTCTCAGAAATGAGTCCAACGTGGCAAGGGCGTCTCTCTCTGGGAAGCCTTCTGGGGACCCCACTTCAGCCCTACCCTCAGGCAAGCAGAGTGCTGCTACAATATCTGCAAAGGTCTGTGCACAAAGATTTCAACTGCACTGTGCCAGAGTGGCAGAAACACGTCAAGAAGTCAGCTTTTGCAGAACAGCATCAACAGTATTAGCAACCAAGGATGGGCAAACATGCATCTTCCAGGCGGCCGGTCTGCAGACCCTCCCTTCCCCAGTCACAGACGGGCCAATACTGTGTGATACAGGCTCCAGCTTTCCTGGCATCCAAGGAGGAGGGCTCCAGGGGGCACACGCTGAGATTTCGTTCGCCCTTCCCTTCCCTGCCACCCAGCTGTGTGTGCTGACCTCTGGACAGGTTGGCTAAAACATTTTCCGAACTACACATGGTGCCCCCAGGCTATGAACCAGCCCACAGTTGCCAACAGCACCCCGTCCTTCCTTCCTTCCCATGACCTCTTGTCCTGCCAGTCACAGGCGGACCACAGAGAGCGGACGGTTGCCTGTGGCGAGTGCCCTCTCAAGGCTTTTCAGGGAGGGGAGAGAGGCAGAGATAATCCCGGTGGGCCTGCGGCTGGGCCCCCTGCAGTTCACGAGGCCTTGACTTCAGCTCGGGCCGTGGCTGATGCCCCACTCTGGAAGGACAGAGTCAGAGTTGGCTCTTGAGAGGCTGTTTCATTCAATCAGTGTTTGATGTAACCAGGTAGGGCCTGTTGGGTGGATGCTGGTTGGTCTGGGCCAGACAGCCCGGGGATTGGAATCTCATTAAATGGCCCAGTTAACTGTTCAAATGTATTGGTCTGGGGGTGGGAGGAGAGCAGAGGTGATGCACCGCTCAAAGAGGACAGGAAGGAGGAGGTGTGTGGAGAAGGTCCTCTGTAAGTTTACAAATATACAAAAACGAAAAAGCACATCCTTCAAATAAAAATGACTACATTTTTATCTGGCAAAAAGTTGTATACACATGGTTTAAATTTTTTTTTAATTTTAACAGTTTTTGGCAATCTTAATAAAGTACAATATATTACAACCAAACCAAAAAATAGTTGTTTAAGTAACAGCTGTTAAGAGTGACGTGATCCCTGATGCCCAGCCTCCCTCCCCCAAACCCCCCACCCCGACTCCTAGAGACAGAGAGAAAAGAAAGATCCTCCCATCTGGATAAGCTCATCTCCCACCCCCCTTAGGAAGCTAACCAATAGGAAGCAACACAACAAGCGAGTAGTGTCAGAGGAAGCCTGCGGTCAGGCTGCATTAGCAGGAGCAGCCACCCTCGCTGGCCGGAGGCTCCTGGGGTTTGTCCAGCTTGATGTCGATCACTGCAGGGGGCGGGGCTAAGGAAGACGACGCTCTCGGAGGAGCTCCCGCCCCCGCTCCTGCCCCGGTGCCCCCTAAGGGGCCCTGCGCAGCCCCTCTGTCCCTCAGCAAACACCCAGGAACTTGCTCCTTTCTTTTCTGGGTGGGAAGGAGGCAGGGTCACCAGCTCCCACCCTTCCACCTCCTCCCCGACCCGTCCACGTGCCCTCACCAGTATCCACCAGAAGTAAAACTTGTCCTGGGCTGTGGGACCATCATCTAAACACAGGCCCGACAGACCCTTTCTTACAAGGCTTCCCGGTGACCAGCCTCGGCCTCGGCCGTGTTACCTATCAGCCCCACCCCAAAGTGCCCAGGAGGTGGAGCCTGCCGGCCGGGCACGGAACCCACCTCGCAAAGTGCAGGGCTTCACAGGCCTTGCCCAGGTGGGCACAGCAACCCCGACCCCTCAAGCTCCCGTCAGAACGGGTCGCTTAGACCTTGAGGCTGCTGCTGTGAGAACCCACATCCCCGGGGAGGATGTCAACATAGCCCCTCTCCAGCCCTTTTCACGGGCGCCGTGGGGACTGTGGGCTGGAGAAGCACCGATCGGAACCGCCAGAGGAGCGGGTGGAGCGTACACAGCCAGGCCGCTCCCTCTGCCCTCACCAGGCTGAAATCCCAGTCAAGCCAGGCCTGGTCACAGCACTGCACAGAAGCGCCCTTCCTGTGGGGCTGGGCGTGGGTAGGGGTTGGAGCAGCCCTGCTCTGGGACCCGCTGCCCGTGTCCTAGGGAGGTTTTGTGGTCCCTGGGTGAGGACGCGGGGAGAGGTTCTTCAGAAGCTAAGTGCTATAAAGAGCCGTGCTTCCCCTAAAGGCCACTTACCACTTTCCCTCCTCACCACGTTTTGGCCACCTGGCCATGGCATATTCTGAGTATGACTTTGTCCATGACTTTTCCTGATTTTCCCTAAACCCCAATTTTCTTACGTACATTTTTATCCTGTTTTGTGTGTACGTAGCGTATATATACATAAACACACATTTTTTACAACATGGCAGACTATAAATAAACTAGTAAATAGACAATGAACAACTGCCTTCCTTCCCACTGGGCAGATCAGACCACCTCTCTGAGCCTCCGTTTCAGCTTTTGGGTGTGGCCTGAGTTCTGGGGTGGACGGTGTGGGTGGTGTGCAGACCCTGCCCCCAGAGCAGTGGGGAGGCCCGGGCTGTGCAGGGCAGGCAGGAGAGGAGACACCTGGTGGGGCAGTCATCTCACGTACAGGTCTGAATGCACAGAAATGGAGATTCTACGTGTCCCCATGAAATACAAGTCTGTGTTCACTGGAAAGCAGGGCACTTACTATTTCTCACTCCCCGCACGGTCACTCCACACACATCCCTCTGGCGTTCCCACACTGTTTTGGAAGCTTAGGTGGTTCGAGCTGGATGTGGTCTTAAGGACCTTGGAGTTCAGCCTCATCCCTGTACAGAGCAGGCCCCGCCTAACAGCTGTCTGCCAGGAAGGCTGGCCTGGAGACCTGGCAAGGGTCTGTCCACTGTTGTAACATACCACGCGGATAAATCAATGACTAAATGGCTTCTGCAGCACATCTTTCCCTCACTTGTCAAAGGAAAAGGATACTGCCTTCTTTGCTTTTCTCCTGGACGTTCTCCATTCCAGGCAGCGCCGAGGCCACGCGTCGGAAGAGCTGGGGAGAGGGGGAGACGCAGCGTGAGCCGCCGTCCCTGCCCTCCTGCTGCCGGTGTCTCCACCCCCGACCCTGCTCACCCTGACCTCGGGCCCTGCTCCCTGTCTGTCCCACTGACTGCACCCTGGACAGCAGGGGCTGCACCTAACTTCTCCCACCTGTGCCCCCAGCACCTCTCAGGGCGTTGGGCCCCGGCAGGCCTCTCACCCAGGCAGGCTGGCCACAGGGTCACGAGGGGCTGAGTGTGGGTCATGGTGATGGCAGGGACCTACCCCAGTGCAGAAAACGATCTAGGTCCCGGGAGACAAGCTTCTGGCCCGCCGCCCATCTAGGGACCCGGTGTGGGGAAGGGACTTTCGACCTGCCCTTGAGACAACGACCCTCTCCTCAGGGAGCCCTGAAAGTCCACGGGCATCGGGGCAGCTGGGAGTCAGGGCCACACAGTCACAGTGGAGAGAGATTTTTTTCGGAGGGAATAAGGACACAGGGGTGTGAATGTGACATTGTGGGCTTGCTTGGGTGTGGGTGAGTGCGATGTGCGTATTGTGTGTAGAGGCGTATGGGTGGTGTGGTGTGGATGTGTGTCATCTGTAGGGGGGGAATGAGTGTGTATAGTGTGCACATGTACACATGTGGGGTTTCTGTGCGTGTAAGTCTGTAAGGTGTGCATGAGGACTGTGTGCGTGTGGTTGTGTGTGTGTGTGTATGTGTGTGCATGCGTGGAACCTAGCGGATGACAGCAAGTACAAGGCACCAGAAGATCCCGAATTCTCTCCCATCTCTCTACAAACACCAACTGCAGGAACCAGGTGAGCTCTGGGCTTAAAACTTCTCCACTGCCTGAGCTCTCTGAAGACAGGGTGAGTCTTATTCAAGGTCTCACCCCAGAGCCCAGCCACATGGGAGCACCCAGGCTGGGTGACAGGACCAAAGGCGGTAAGGGTCCGGGCAGGGAAGCCGCTGGTGGGCTCTGCATGGTATGGACCCTGTGGGCGGGCTGCAGAGGGGCTCCGAGCGTGGCTGGCAGAAGTGGGAGTTAGATGGAAGCTCTTGGGGTCACATGGGGGCTTCTGAGAGCAGACATGCTCACGTTCAGAGTCCAGGAGGCTGCATTGCATGGAGATGCCTCTCCACCACACAGACTTAGAACTGACCATACACAACTCCGGCTCAGACCATCGCCTGGCTTCCAGAGCGATCTGGAAAGGGGGGCACCGGCATCTCCCTGACCATGGGGGCGGAGGCTACCTGCCCTCGGGGCTGCTGCCCTCTGCTCCCCTGCCCCCCAAGCCTTTCCATCAGGGCCGCCCAGAGCAGCAGCCAGTGTCTCCTGCAGGCCTCCAGGGACAGGGAGCTCCCTCCTCCAGGTGACACCACGGCCACCCTGGCCTTACTCCGAAGGAGGCTGGGAAGGGGTGGGAGGGAAGGGAGCCATGTTGATGACCTTCCAGCTGGGGCGGGGGGCGGCACTGAGTCCTGGGAGCTCGGGGCCGCCCATTCCGTCCCTTCCTGCTCCTCCGCCACATCCCACTGGCAAGGCACGGCCCAGGCGGGGTAAAGCCGCACTGCGTGAGGCCGGCTGCTGCACTGGCAGCTTGTCTAGTACCCCTGGACACTGCTGGGGCCGGCAGGGCAGAAGTGACCCCCAGCCAGGCCCCGACACCCCTCCAGCGGCACCTGTGCCCATGCCGGTCCCCTGGCCCAGGCCACCCCGGCTCTTCATCACCTCTCCGAGTCCCCTTTTCCCTGCAGACAGGGGTTCCTCACCTTTTCTGAACCAAAGATTCCTTTGGCAGGCTGGCGAAGCCTATGGGCTCCTTTTAAGCATGTGCAATGAATTACATGTAAGTTTTATGTATCGAAACAAACTTCTAAAATCTTTAAAGATACAGACTTGTGACTAGAAGCGCCTGTGCTTCCTCGGGAACCTGTTAAAGAGCAGAAGCCGGCAGGGGGTCTGACAGCCCCTGAGACACTGAGGTGGGAGAAAGTTCAAGAGACCTGCGACACCGCCATAAGGTGATAAGAAAGCGGCTGTGACCTCTGTCGTGATAAAGCCACAGGCGCTGCCAACATACGGAGTTGTGTTGCCTACCTCACAGCTGCAGGAAACGCTGGAGACCTGTCAGAGGTTAGCGCAGAGACACTTGTTTCCCACCTAAGTGCACTGACCTGCTGAATTCCATCCGTGGACTCCTTGGGGGTCTGTGGGCCCAGGAGAAGCCCCCTGCTCCCAGGCTCAGCCCTAACCCCACCCCCTCTACGGCTCCTCTGAGGCTTCTGACTCCCAGGCCTCCCCGCCACCGTGAGCTCCGACCGCACCGTGGGTGGGCTCTTTTCTCCAAGCCTGCCCGGACCGCTACAGCCCTGAGCGCTTGCCAAGCACAAGGCAGGAACCCCAAAATGCTGATTGCATAGGCTCTCCTGCACGTCCACCCCACGTGAGGTAAGAAGCAGGGGAACGCTGCTTCTCCTGGCCTCCTCGAAGTTGCTGGCTGATCCCATAGCCCCGAGAGCCTGAGGGCGAGCAGTAGAGCTCTGGAGGCTGCTCGCTCCCCACCTGGCGGGTGGACGGCGCCCCCCCAGTCACTAGCCCTTGGCCGAAGGCGGCGAAGCCCACCTGCTTCACGTTGTAGCCGGTCTTCGCGCTGGTCTCGATGAACATGACGCTCAGTTCTTTGGCGCGCTGCTCCCCCTCCTCGATGGTTATCTGCCTGGAGGGGAGGCGAGAGGGGACCAGCTCAGTAGGGAAGTAGCCCCTGGTGGGGGCGGAGGGAGCAGCCTCAGATGATGGGGGTCCCTCAGTCAGCCCTGAGGTCAGGGCTGGACCCCAGGGCTCCCTCAGGGCGCAGCAGGACACCAGCCCCTCCCTGCTCCTTGGCAGCTCCGTCCAGGTTGGGAGCAGGCCCTGAGGCAGGTGGCTGCTGTCCTTCTCCCAGGGTCACCACGGCCAGAGCCAACATTCGTAAAGCACTGCCAGCCACAGACCGCCTCTCTGGGTGGTACCATCAGCCCCGTTTTCCAAATGAGAACACTGAGGTTAAAAGTAATGCCCCCAAGGTCACCTACTGCAAAGGAGCTGGGCTTTGAACTCCGTTTTCTTCACTTCAAGGACAAGATTCAAAGAAAGCAGCCTCTAATTCAGATTATTCCCTGAACGGTCAGAGTACATCTCAGGAAGCCCTCAGTCCATGACTCATTGCTCCATCTTCCCCAGGAGATGAGTGGACCAGCGCAGGGAAGGGCGCTGGGCCAGCCCTGTGCCTGGAGGACGGTGCGGAGCAGCCGCTCCACGGAGAGCGTCCCACCCACACACAGCGGAGGCCCAGGCCCTTCACAGCCACACCCACGTCAGCCAGGCCTTTCACAGGGGCAGGGCCGGTGGGAGGCCGAGTGCTGCTGTGTCTGTGTCTGCCCTGAGGCCGGGCCCAGACCGTGCGCTGCTGGGCCAGCCAAGTGCATATGGCTCCACTCAGGCCACGCGTGGAGGCCTGCCCTGCCCCTGCCAGCCTGGAAGGTGGGGCTTCAGACATGACACACCTGTGGGTAGGCGTCTACCAGGTGCTTTCAAAGCCTCCGGTGCCCCAATGGGGTCCTTCCCAGATGCAAGGGGACAGGCCAGATAGGATGCTGGGCAGGGGGCAGCTCACAGGGGCTGCTCACGCACAAATCCCACCACTCTCCATCCAGGAGGAGCTGCAGAGGCATGGAGGGGGCCCGGTCTGCAGCCCCCTGTGCCTACCTCTTGTCGGCCAGGTCCGTCTTGTTGCCCACCAGCATGATGATGACGTCGCTGCCTCTTTCTGTTCTGACATCATCGATCCACTTAGAGGTCTGTTGGAAGGAGTTGAGATCTGGAGGCGGAAAGTGCAGATAAAACAGGGCGTGAGCGGCAGCCCTGGCAGGAGAGGGGGCGGGCGGGAAGGGAGTGAGACCAGGAGCAGGAGGGAGGGGGGTGTGCACCCTCAGACACCTGGGCGGCGCGGGAGCACAGCCCAGTGGGCCTGGTCCTCCCGAGGACGCCCACACGTGTCTGTGGAGCTGCGCCCGGGGTGCCCGAAGGCCCCTCATAGGCTGAGCCAGCCACTCTCTGGGGAGAGAAGTCACGGCATCTGGAAGGCCGCTGGGTCACGACTTCCTACTAGTGGTCCTAGGGCCCACCTGAGAGCCGGACCTGACTTTGGAGGCTCACAGCAGAGTGAGAAATGGGTGCAGTAGACTTGGCTGAGCTTGGAAACAGTGTGACAGCGTGTGTGTGGGACCGCAGCAGCTCCCAGGGCAGGAGGGCCCTGTGGAGCGGCCTCCCACTGACAGGAGCTCAGAGGGGTTTCTGAAGAGCACCCTCAGGCCCTGAAAGTAAGGGGAGGGGGGAAGGCGGCCCCAGGAGCAGATAAAAGCCAGGAGAGGCCAGGCGTTTCAGGGCAGCCCCCTCCTCAGTCAGAAGCTGTGACAGGCTGCACAGAAGAGCAGTCACAGGGCGACGCTCACCACTCAGCGGCCCGCAGGCCCAAGGGGAGCGGAGGCTCCCTTTCCTGGAAACCTGGGCTTCCCGCAGCCTGACCTTCCTTCTGCTCAACATCAGGCTGCAGAAGCCCGGGCCTCCTCAGGGCCCAGCTCCTGCTCTCAGGTGTGCAGGGAGCCTGCGGTCAGAGCCAGAGGCAGCCGGCTGGGCATCCTCCCACCACACCCATGACTGCAGCCCAAGCGCTTGCCAGGTGTGTGCCCTGACACCTGCCTGGGCAGTGGGGCTCTGCACCAGGCCCTACCCCTCACCCCAGCCCCACGAGCCTCCCTCAGGGCTGTGCGTCGTTCTTGAGAACAGCTGATTTGGCCAGAAGAGCCACAGTGTGTGAGAAGTGCAGGCCACCCAAGGCCCTCTTGGACCCGCCGGGCCTCCCCTCCCAGGGAACCGGGTAAGGAACTGGGGTGCTGCTGACAAACCACGGCTGCCAGGTCAAGGTTGGCCTGGGGACCAGCGTCTTCTCCCATCTTCACACACACACACACACACACACACACACACACTCTCTCTCTGCAGCCTGGCTGGGGCCGCACCTGGCCCCGGAGCCCCTGCGAGCTGCCCCCCGCCCAGCACGCAGGCCCCACACTCACTTGTGATGTCGTACACCACCACGGCCACCGTGGAGTCCCGGATGTAGCTGGGGATCAGGCTGCGGAACCTCTCCTGGCCGGCTGTGTCCCAGAGCTGCAGTCGCACCTGTCACAGGGAGGAAGGAGGCTCAGGGGGCAGTGAGGTCCTTGTGGTGGGAGTGGGGGCTGAGGGAGGGCCCGGCTCTGGGATGCTGGCCAGGCACAGGTTCTCAGTGGTGCCCAGCACGGGCCCCAGGGGATAGGTCCCAAGGAGCCCTGCCCATCCTCCCGGGTCTCAAGTCAGGCACTCACCGTACGATCCTCCAAGTACATGGTTTTTGACAAGAAGTCGATCCCAATGGTTGCCTGTTAGAGAAAAGCACAGAACGGTCAAACCCAAAAGGTCTCAGGCACAGGGGCAAAAGCTGAGTCACCAGGCGGGGACACAGCCAGCAAAAGGGGTCACCCACGCCGAGCCTTAGGTGGGCTCTGCTCTGCCGCCCCACCCCCAGCTCAACAGTGGACCCTCTTGCCCCTCTCAGAGGGAGTGAGTTTGAGCTAAACAAGGATGGGGATAGGTGTTGAGGGAGTGATACTCTTTGGAGAGGAAGAGAAAGGTGCTTTGGAAAGGAGAGGAGAGAGCAGGTGAGGCGGCTTCCCCAGCAGCAGGGCCACTGGCACGCGTATCTCCTGCCCCGCTCGGGGGGCGGGGGGCCTGGAGGAGCAGGAACAAGCCTGCCGGGCCCCGCCTGCCTCCTTCCCTCCCAGCCTCCACTCGAGGCTCCCAAAGCTTTTCTCCTCAGCCCTGGAACTCGAGCGCCTGGCGGGGGATCACCACTGCCCAGGAGGTGGAGCGGGGGCAGGGCGGCTTGCCACGGGGGTGGGCAGACAGCAGCTGGCTTTCCCCAGGGGCATCACAGCCACCCACAGCAGCATCTCATTGCGAAACCCACCGGCTCTTCTCTACCCAGACCGACACATTGGAAGCCAAATGTCTAGGTCACGCCTGTGCCTCCTCTGTCCTGGCACTAGGAGACGCAGTTGGGCCAGATGGCTGGGACCCACCACTTACTTGCTGTGTGGCTTGGGGCAGGCCTCCAACCTCTCTGGGCCGAACCTGCACCCAGTGTTTGTGACGGGAGCAAGAGGCTGTCAGCGTGAAACAGTCACTGCTATGTAATTAATAATAATGGAGACTCCGACCCAGCCTAAATGTCAGGGCACTGGTTAAGGACACGGTGGTTCATCCAAATGATTAGAAACCTTGGCAGCCATTAAGAATCACGTCCTTAAAAAATATTTGAGGATTTTGGGAAATGGTCATCAGGTGAAAGAAGGCAGGTCACAAAACGTCATGTACAGTGTGATTCCAACTTGATTAACTGAAGTAGAGATACAGTATTTTTCAGATTTTCTTAGACGTTGACGTGAAGGGACTACACTCAGGCCTTAATGGTGCTGGTGTCTGAGTACTGATACTGTGGGTGCTTTTTTTTTTTGGCTTCTTTCATTATACCTTTCTCTATTTTCTACAATGAACATATAATAGTTCTAGAAGCATAAATAAAGCATTTTGAAAGAAAAATAGGGTTGAGAAATAAGCTTCATTGAAAGGAAAATTGTGCGGTGACTTCTGACTACAAAAACCACAACCAAGGGCTTCCCTGGTGGCGCAGTGGTTGAGGGTCCACCGGCCGATGCAGGGGACACGGGTTCGTGGCCCGGTCCGGGAAGATCCCACATGCCGCGAAGCGGTTGGGCCCGTGAGCCGTGGCCGTTGAGCCTGTGCATCCGGAGCCTGTGCTCCGCAACAGGAGAGGCCACAACAGTGAGAGGCCCGCGTACCGCAAGAAAAAAAAAAAAAAACCACAACCAAGGAAGCCCAAAGAAATAGAAAAACCCACGTCTGCAGGCCCCCCAGCTGACTGCAAGCAGGTGCACGTATACTCCCACCCTCACGCATTCCACAAAGGAGTTAAGGTGGCTGCGTCCTCCTGGAAGCTTGCTTTAGTGCAAAGATAGGGAGTGTCAAGGAATCATACAATTCTACAACATGCGTGCTAAGCAAACACCTTAGACACGACTCAATCCCCTGCTCTGGAGAGCTGGGAAGTTAAAGCTCACGCCCAGCGTGACTGTGCCAATCAGAGGCAGTGCTGGGAGGATCTGTGTAAAATCTTGGCATCACTTGGGCTCTTTCAACCCCAGCTTTGCACACCTTTCCTGCGTGGTGTAGCCACTGGGGAATAAGTGTGGAATTGACGAGCAGCTTGTGGACTGAGCCTTGTTCCTTAACAGTCACACTACCTCCACTTATTGGTATCTGTTAGAGCAATGATCCTTGTCTGCTGTCATGGAGAAATGTACAGAGCAGGCGGACATCTCTCAACTTCAGTGCTCAGTGGGCTCCCCAGGGACTGCCAAGCTCCTTCTGTAAAGTGACCCTTGAGCTAAAAAACCAGGTGTATGACCTCAGGATTGGTAGCAGGGACTGCTAGCTGTCCCCCAACATGGAGTCTCCCTTTCTATGGTATTAGGACTCCAAACGTTTAGATGAACTCATGGCTGCCCCCAATAAAGACCGTATTTCCCAGCTTCCTTTGTAGCTGGGTGGCTAAGTTCTCTGGTCAGTGGGATGTGAAGGTGACATTTGCATCTTCTGGGATGGGTCCTTCATGGGGAGAGGCGATGTCCCCACAGCTGCCCCTTTCCCTTTCCCACTGTTTGGAATAAAGACAGGTGATAATAAGTCATATTGGCCCATCCAGATGAAGGTGACAAGAGTAGTGGCGACCGATGAACCAGACAGAGGAAGCCTGAGCTCCTGCCTATAGAGCCCCCTCAGCAGCCTGAGACTCTTATGCCCAGACTGCTGTGTGACAGAGAACTGGACTTCTATTTCGCTTAAACCACTGTTATTTGCAGTTTCTTTTAATACAGCCTAGCTCTAGCCTAACTAATAGAGCAAAGAACCACGGAGAAACATACCCCTCGAGGGTAGGCAGCATGGATGGTTGACAGTGATGTTCCTGATGCTAATGTAACAACGACAGCCCCATTTCGCCTCACGTGTGCTTCCATGGAGGACAGAGAAGTCACCAGATGACATGACAAGGACTGTGCCTTGTGGATCAAGCTCTGGTGAAGCTCAACCCAGTGGCCTCCATAATCATAAACACCATTTGCTGCACACTCACATACTTTATTACCCCTCACAAGAGCAGATCAGTGGTAATGATGAAAGTAAGGCTGAAAGGACCAACTTCCTATCTCTCCAGCTCTCTCCCACCTCTATTCCCACTTTCATGCTTCTTCTATATCAGAGAAACACCTGGTTCCTTAAGTGCCCAGTCTCTCAGACCTGTTCCGGCCAAACTTCCCACCCAGCCAGGCCGTAGAGCCACAAAAGACCTTCCCACAGCTGCACACAGTGGTGCCAAAGCACAGGCACTGTCCTTGGATGTGGCTGAGGCATCAGCTCTGATCAAAAACATCTCCCTAAGTTTTGCTTCCAATAATGGCTAAGTAGTTTGTATCAAACTAACCCACCCACAGATAACTATTATAAACTCTGCACAAATGCAACAAATAACAATTGGCAATCACTGAAAAGTGACCAAAAGCAGGCAGAAAATGGAGGGGTTATAATCTCTAAAGGAAGGTAAGAAAACAAAGTGAGATCCTATGCTTAACCAGTTTTTCCTCTGAGGTAGCTTCCTAGTCCCACCAAGTTAGAAGGACTTGGTAAACTCCTCAGGCATTTCATGAGAACCCCAGAAGGGTCAGCTTTGGGAAAAAAGGACATCATCTCAGGACTAAGGGTTATATCAGAGGACTAAGGAAAAAACCAAAAGAGACCTATCTTAACAAACTTTAAATATGGTAAGTAGGTTCCATGTCCTAGCTATTGTAAATAGTGCTGCAATGAACACTGTGGTACATGACTCTTTTTGAATTATGGTTTTCTCAGGATATATGCCCAGTAGTGGGATTGCTGGGTCATATGGTAGTTCTATTTTTAGTTCTTTAAGGAACCTCCATACTGTCTTCCACAGTGGCTGTATCAATTTACATTCCTACCAAAAGTGCAGGAGGGTTCCTTTTTCACCACACCCTCTCCAGCATTTATTGTTTCTAGATTTTTTGATAACAGCCATTCTGACCTGTGTGAGGTGATACCTCACTGTAGTTCTGATTTGCATTTCTCTAATAATTAGTGATGTTGAGCATCTTTTCATGTGCCTCTTGGTCATCTGTATGTCTTCCTTGGTGAAATGTCTATTTAGGTCTTCCGCCCAGAAGATGTGACACATATATACAATGGAATATTACTCAGCCATAGAAAGAAACAAAATTGAGTTATTTGTAGTGAGGTGGATGGACCTAGAGTCTGTCATACAGAGTGAAGTAAGTCAGAAAGAGAAAAACAAATACCGTATGCTAACACGTATATATGGAATCTAAAAAAAAAAAAAATGATACTGATGAACCTAGTGAGAGGGCAGGAATAAAGACACAGCCATAGAGAATGGACTTGAGGACACGGTGGAGGGAGGGGAAGCTGGGGTAAAGTGAGGGTAGCATCGACACATATACACTACCAAACGTACAACAGATAGCTAGTGGGAAGCAGCCACATAGCACAGGGAGATCAGCTCGGTGCTCTGCGAGGACCTAGAGAGGTGGGATAGGGAGGGCGGGAGGGAGGCAGGTGCATGAGGGAAGGGATGTGGGAACGGATGTATATGTATGACTGATTCACTTTGTTATAAAGCAGAAACTAATAAAAAAAATTTAAAAAAAACCAAACAACCCAATCCAAAAATGGGCAGAAGACCGAAATAGACATTTCTCCAAAGAAGATATACAGATTGCCAACAAACACATGAAAGAATGCTCAACATCATTAATGATTAGAGAAATGCAAATCAAAACTACAATGAGATATCACCTCACACCAGTCAGAATGGCCATCATCAAAAAATCTAGAAACAATAAATGCTGGAGAGGGTGTGGAGAAAAAGGAACCCTCTTGCACTGTTGGTGGGAATGTAAATTGATACAGCCACTATGGAGAACAGTATGGAGGTTCCTTAAAAAACTACAAATAGAACTACTATATGACCCAGCAATCCCACTACTGGGCATATACCCTGAGAAACCATAATTCAAAAAGAGTCCTGTACCAAAATGTTCATTGCAGCTCTATTTACAATAGCCAGGTCATGGAAGCAACCTAACTGTCCATCAACAGATGAATGGATAAAGAAGATGTGGCACATATATACAATGGAATATCACTCAGCCATAAAAAGAAACGAATTTGAGTTATTTGTAGTGAGGTGGATGGACTTAGAGTCTGTCATACAGAGTGAAGTAAGTCAGAAAGAGAAAAACAAATACCGTATGCTAACACATATATATGGAATCTAAGAAGAAGCAAAAAAAAAAAAAAGGTCATGAAGAACCTAGGGGTAAGATGGGAATAAAGACACAGACCTACTAGAGAATGGACTTGAGGATATGGGGAGAGGGAAGGGTAAGTTGTGACAAAGTGAGAGAGTGGCATGGACATATAGACACTACCAAATGTAAAATAGCTAGTGGGAAGCAGCCGCATAGCACAGGGAGATCAGCTCAGTGCTTTGTGATGACCTAGAGGGGTGGGATAGGGAGGGCGGGAGGGAGGCTCAAGAGGGAGGGGATATGGGGACATATGTACGCATATGGCTGATTCACTTTGGTGTAAAACAGAAACTAACACAGTATTGTGAAGCAATTATACTCCAATAAAGATCTACTAAAACAAAAAAACAAAACAAAACAAAAAACCATGGTAATTAAACTCTTCCAAAAAAAAAAAAAAAAGGATTCGTTGCCCATAATTTAATTCCCCATTGAAATAAAACTCAACACTCTTCAGAGGAAGGTAATAGAATCTACGAATCTCTACAACTTATTATTCACAATGTCCACTACACAATAAAAAACGATTAGGCATGAAGGCAGGAAACTTAAGCCATAATTAATGGAAAAAAACTCAATAGAAACAGATACCCAGATGACTCAGATGTTGGATTAGTAGACAAGAACTTTAAAATAATTATTATAACTGTGTTAAAAATATAAAGGAAAAAGATGAATATGATGGGTGAATTTCAAGAGATATATGGAGACTAAAACAAAACCCAGAAATCTTAACACAAAAAAAACACAATACCTGAAATAAAAATGCCTTGGATTTGAATAACAGCAGCTAGGACACTTAACTTGAAGACAGTCCAAAAGAAATTGTTCAAACTTAAGCACAGATTTTTAAAAGGTAGAATAAAAATGAACAGAACTTCAAGAACTTCTAGGGCAATATAAAGACCTGATATACATGTAGTTGGGGTTTCAGAAAGAGTAAAAACAAACAAACAAACAAAAACTAATGGTCAGATATTTTTTCAATTTGATTAGAAACATCAACCCGCAGCTTCAAGAAGCTCAGTGAACCTAAAACAGGATACAAAGGAAACCACACCCACACAAGTCATAGTCAAATTGCTGAAAACTAAAGATAAAGAGAAAACCTTAACAGCAGCTAGGAAACAGGAAGACACAATACATACAAGGAAACAATGTCAGGAAAGATGGTTGATTTCCCTTCAGAAACAATTGAGAACAGAAGACAATGGAGCAACATCTTTAAAATTCTAAAAGAAACAAACCACCATCATCCCCATCATGTCAGCCTAGAATTCTAAAGCCAGTGAAAATTTCCTTCAACACTGAAGGCAAAACAAAAACATTTCAGATAAGGGAAAACTGTGATCATTTGTCACCAGTGAGCCCTCATTACAGGAAACACTTTAGGCTGAAGGGAAATTTTACAGATGGAAGTTTGGATCTTTAAAGAAGGAATATAGGAGCACCAGAAATGGTAAGTCTGTGATATATAAAAATATGTGACTTGTCCTTGACCACCTCCTGTTTCCACCCACATCAGTAACAATCCCTAACATCCTCCTGTTTTGTCCCTGAGTCATCCTCTGCAAGACTCACTCTCAGAAGATGGCCTCAAATCTACTTTACAACATCAAGTACAAACCACTTCAATTCCTTGCTTTTACCCTCTAATATAACAACAAATGATACCTACAGTAACAATGACTAAACATCTGAGCACTTATCATGTGCCAGGTAAGAACTTTATATGCATTACTTAACTTAATCCTGATAACCTGTGCCATGAGTTATGCTCTTTAGTATTTATATGTTTCTGCTAAGAAGACTGAGTAAAGTTGATCCCTGAGCAACGTGTGGGTTAGGGTTGCCGACCATCCACACAGTGGAAAACCCGTGTATAACTTATAGTGGGTCCTCTGTATACGCACTTCGGTTCCTCCATTCAACCAACTGCAGATGGTGTAGTACTGTAGTATTTACTACTGAAAACAATTGCATATAAGTGGACCAGCCCAGTTTAGACCCACATTGTTCAAGAGTCAACTGTATAAGAGATGCTAAATTACTTGCTCAGCGTCCACAGCTGGAAATGGCAGAGCCAGGATACAAAGATATTTGCAAAGTTGTCTATGTGTGTCCAGCTGTATCTCCATCCCTCCAGGCTCTGAGCATTTGTTCCTTCTGTCAAAGCAAGCCTCTCCTTGGGGTTCTCTTGGCCCTGAGCCTCTCAGCCATCAAGGTTCTTTTCTCTTTTCTCAACCCCTCACTCTCTACTCACTCTTTCCTTTCATCCAAGAAACATTCTTAAAATTCTTGCATCCTTAAGAAAAAACCCTTCCCTGTCACTAAGTGGCTCTCCAGCTCTCTGCCAATCTCTCACCGCCATTCCCTTGGTATGCTTCTTGGAAAAGGGCCCAAACCAGCTGTCCCCACGTCCTCTCCTCACCCACTGCTCAGTGGTTTGACTCCTGCCCCTCTGCCCACCAAGGCTGCTCTGGCTGTGGTCGCCATGGCCATTCATCTCCAAATTGTAAGGACACTCTATCGGCCAGACTCTGCTAGTACTTGACCCTGTGGACCAGTCTCTTCCTTGACACTCTTCCTTCCTTTGCTTTCATGACGTGACTTGTTTCTGGCTCTCCCTGCCTCTCTAACTGCTGTCCCTTATTGGCCTCTTACAGGATCCTCTTCCTTTCTCTGTCCCTAAAATGTTGGTGTTCCCTACTGTTTTGTGTCAGGGGACCTCATTTACTGTCACAGCTTCAAAAAGGATGTGCTGGGCTTCCCTGATGGTGCAGTGGTTGAGAATCTGCCTGCTAATGCAGGGGACACGGGTTCGAGCCCTGGTCTGGGAGGATCCCACATGCCGCGGAGCAACTAGGCCCGTGAGCCACGACGACTGAGCCTGCGCGTCTGGAGCCTGTGCTCCGCAACAAGAGAGGCCGCAACAGTGAGAGGCCCGCGCACCGCAATGAAGAGTGGCCCCCGCTTGCCACAACTAGAGAAAGCCCTCGCACAGAAACGAAGACCCAACACAGAAAAAATAAATTAATTAATTAATAAACTCCTACGCCCAACGTCTTAAAAAAAAAAAAAAAAAGAAAACCACAGCTTTAAAAAAAAAAGAAAAAAAAAAAAAGGATGTGCTGCTGGCTTCCCAACCTACATTCCAGGCCTCACCTCTGTCCTGAGCCCCAGATCCAGGTATCTGACCGCTTACTGGACATGTCCATCCACGTGTCCTCTGGACCTCTCACTAAACATATGTGTCCCGCCCGGAGCCCATCAGCCCCCTCCAGACTTACTTCCTCTACTTCCCCATCTCGATGAATGGCACCTCCACCTCCATAGATGCCCAAGCCTCCAGAAGCCCTCCTAGGTTCCTCCTCTTCCCTCGCTCTCTCGTCCACCCCCTCACAGCAGAGGAATCACTGAGCTGATCCTTTGCCTCCTGAGTGTTTTCGCCTGTCTGCTTCTCTCCATTCCCCACCAGCACTGCCCCAGTTCAGGCCTCCAGCTTCTGGTACCTGAATAGCCTCAACAGCTTCCTGACTGGTCTCTCTGCCCTGAGGTTCTCCTGACTGGTCTCTCTACCCTGAGTTTCTCCCTGGATAAATCATCTCTCACCAGCACCAGTGTTATCTTTCTAAAACATAAATCTGACCATATCACTCCCTATTCCCCCCAGGAAACAATCCAAACACTTCAGCTTGGCCTGCAAAGGGTCTGCCCCTCGCTTCCTTTGACCTCATTCCCCTCTTTCCCAGCTTGCACTTTATACTTTAGTAATAATACTGTGGTCAGGACTCTACACACACAAGTCACTTTGTTTCTGTGCCTTTTCTAACGCTCTTCCACATGGTTAAAACCTAATCAGAGATCAAGATTCAGCTCCTCTGCTGAATCCAGTCATCTTCTGAGCCCTCAGGTTGGCGTCAGGGCCCCTCATTTAACAGTTTCTCTTCTAAACTGGAAAGATCTCATACTAGTCAGTCTCTCCCACTGGCCAGTGATTTGGTAATTCTCGACACGTAGTGCATGGACCACTTGCTTCAGAATCACATCAGAAGCTTGTTAAATATGCAGATTGCTGAGCCCAGCCCAGACAGAGAAAATCACAATCTCTGGGGTGTCAGTCTGGGAATCAGAATTCCAGACAAGGGCCTCCCTGGTGGCGCAAGTGGTTGGGAGTCCGCCTGCCGATGCAGGGGATACGGGTTCGTGCCCCGGTCTGGGAGGGTCCCATATGCCGCGGAGCGGCTGGGCCCGTGAGCCATGGCCGCTGAGCCTGCGCGTCCGGAGCCTGTGCTCCGCGGCGGGGGAGGCCACAACAGTGAGAGGCCCGCATACCGCAAAAAAAAAAAAAAAAAAAAAAAAAAGAATTCCAGACAAGCCCCCAGAGAACTCATTTGTGCAGTAAAGTTTGCAAATAACTGCGTAGATTCTGAGCTCCTGCTGTAGTTGGTCTGAGGAGACTGTGGTATCCAGGAGGAGGGGTAGATTCCTTGCCTGGGGTGAGAGACAGGGAGATGCCCATGCCTGCAGAAGGGGCTAATCACGGATGAAAAAACCAAGGCTCACTCAGAACTGAGGTCATACAGGTGGGGGTGGCAGAGGCAGGATTAGAACCCAGGTCTCCCTGACTGCAAAGCCCCTGCTCCTGACTGTTGAGCTGTATTCCCTCTGCTTCCTGAAGTCCCTTCATTTCTGAAGCTGTCACTGAGTGTGTGTGGGGGGGTCACATCCTGTCTGGCTCCCTCCTGTCAGATTCTATGGTCATTAGCCATAACAGCTCGGCAGAGTCCACATAAGAGGAAGTTCATTTGCATTTTAACAACAACCACAAAAGTCAGCTCTCTAAGGGCAGAACAGAAACAAGAACTTTTAAGATGGCCCTGGTTACCAGAAATCTTCTAGCTCCTTGGCGTCATTTATTTTTCCAGACACAAGGCATAAGCAGTTGGCCCTACACTACTGCCAGCTGGAGCCCATTGCTCCCAGACAGGCCAGATCTGCAGGGAGAAGGTGGTCACGGTCTTTCCTGGGCAGCTGCTTTCTGGCATATGGTGTAAGTAAGTAGTACTCATTCACTTATTCACTCTTGAGTGTTTCCTGTGTGTTAGACCAAAATAAGCCCTGGTCCCAGCCTGTAAGGAGTTTTTCCCTCCCGTGGAATGCTCCCCCATATGGCTACACCTATTCACAGTTCACGATTCAGCCTTGAACTTCCAAACTTGTGGAGGAGCTAAGATTAGCACACAGAACTATGGTTCCTGACAGATGGGTAGGACTATTGTAGTTAGAGGGTCTCTAAGAGGAGGGGGACCTTGCTTCTGATTGATTTCTTGAGGAAAGGCAGGGCAACTATGCCAGTCCTTGAGTGAATACTAACTTTCCAGCAGGTGAAGACGGGGAAATAGTAGAGGGTGGGAAGTACGGAGAGTAAATCCCAGATGGAGGGAATGGGGGTGTTCCGATTTTGGTAATCAGAACCAACCCTCTTACAGACTACAATTATAAATTCTGAGAATGTAAAAAACGACTATCTGAAGGCACTAGAAAGTGACAAAAGCAGGTAGAATCTAGAGGGGAGTCAACACTTAAAAGAAGAGAATGGCCCTGGGCAAGGCTCCTGTTTTTATGACTGTTTATTCACCTAAAGGCAGCCCCTGCTGGAGCTGAGGGGTGGCTACAACTTGGCAAGAAACCCATAGTCTCACTGGTTAAAAATGAGAGGGCAGATCATAAAACTATCACAGCAGCTGGAAAATGTGGGAAATCCTGGAGATGAGAAATCCCAAATTCTGCATGTAAATGCTACCCAAATCTCTGGTCTAAAGAGACCACAAGCAGCCTAAGACTGAAAACCAAACAAACCAAGCTGAACAGAACTTTAAGTTGCTGCCTACCATGGGGGAGAGAATTGAGAATTTGCGTTCAACAAGTACTATTCCAAAGGAACAAGCAGAATCCATAGTCTTAATCACAATGTGTAGTATACAACTCAAAATTACTATACATATGAAGTAAAAGCCATATTTAAGAAAAAAAAGAATAAATGGAGGCCAACCCCGAGTTGACCCAAATGTTGAAAGTAGCAAGCATTTTTAGGCAGCTAATACAATTATGCTCAAACATATAAAGAAAACATGCTCACAATGAAGACACAGATTTTAATCTGTGCATCTCAGCAGAGAAACTATAAAGAAGCAAATATAAATTTAGAACTAAAAATACAATATCTGACATTTTTAAATGCTTAACAGAAGACAGCAAATGACAGATGAAACAGTGAACTTGAAAACGGATCAACAGAAATTATCTGAAAGGATAATATGGGGACACCAGACAAAAGGAACAACTAGCTACCCATGTAGGCTACAACCTCCATTCCCTCTCAAAGGTCAGCACAGGTCATACAGTGTGTGAGTGTATTGATGGGAATGTGTGTATGAGTGTATGTGAGTAGACACATGATGAATGGAGATACACAAGTGTGCATGCAACTGTGTATCTGCGTGTGGAAAGTAGTAGGTGTAAGAGGCTTGTGTGGGTATGAGTGTGTGGTGGGGAGGGAGTCATTTCTGCTTTGAAGGTAAAGCCCAGATCGAGGTATGCACACAGCCCTGGTGAGGCCAGGAGGCTAAGAGGCTGGGGTGACCAGCAGCCTCCATGGGGGAGCGGGACAGATTTCTGCCAGCAAACCTAGGCTCCCTGTCAGTGCCTCCTAGGGCAGTGCATGGCCAGGTCTAGAGGATCTGGCATGCAGCTAGCAGAGTGCCCCCGCCAAATGGACCTGGGTGGGGTCATGTGCCCAGAGGGCCCTGGTTTGTCTTCAGGGACCTCTGCCAGTGCCTTGGCAGGCTCTGAATGCTGTATAATGGGCTTGGAAAAACACTGTGTTGGGAGTATCCTGGAAAAATGACAGCCACTCTGGCCCTCAGCTTCTTATCTCTAAAACGGGGATAATCACAGCTTCCTTCAAGGACTCTTGGATCAAATGAGTTAGACTGCGTGAAGGTACTCTGTGCAAACAAAATGAGGACTGACCAACGGACTGAGGGATTTCCGAAAGATGCTGTAGAAACTTGGTCCTGGGAACCTTTGTGCTTGTAATCTGTATTCACATCTCAATAAATGAGTGTTCCCAGAGCTTCAGGAAAGGCTGGCCCTCAAGGAGGTGGGTTCCAAAGGAACCATGGAGTCTTGGCCACAGCATTCATTCTCTGTATTCCGTTTCCTCTTATGAGGTGTGCAGTAAATTATTCTTGCTGGAAACTTTTCCACAAGGATGTAAAGAGGGTATCAAGACAACATGAGCAGCAGGCTTGACTCTGAGGCTCTCCTACCAGTACGTGACCCCCTGATCCTCCCCTTCCCTCCTCGACGTGCTGGGGGAGCCTCCTGTACTGCTCGCTGCCCCTCCGAGGAGGCTGGACGGCATCCTCCTGTGGTTAGATCCCTCCAAACCCGGCAATGCTTATTTATTCCTTTAATATTGCTGTACTTGCCAACTGTACTGCTTATGAAAAATGGCAGGCACTTCGTTTTATACAAAACAGGCGGAACCTTAACAAGGACAGGTTTCATAGCCGCGTCCACATTTATCTTCTTCTGAAGGTGGTGTTAAACCGCGTTAACAGGAGCTCAGACACGCAGGGCAGAATGATGGTGCGTTACCCGCGTCCCTCTACACAAAAGCTCCCATTGGCCCAGCATATGCCCGAGGAAAGAGATGTTTCCTGAGGCACTTGTTGAAATCGTTTTCGCTACGTGCATTTATTATGAAATGTAATTTTGCATCCACATTCTGACAAGACACAGTAATAAAGTGTGCTGTGGAAATTTGCATGGTAATTTGCATGAATTGACTCAGGATTCTCTTCTCTGGAAGAGAATCATGAAAAGGAATGTATGTGTGTCTTCTTTTAGCCTTGGCCAGGCCTTGGCCGGTGGCTGGGGAAGCATCCCCAAGTGGCAGAAAGCAGCTGGGCATGACAAGCCCTTGACAATGAAGCTGCTGTTTGTGCTCGGTACCACCAACCATCAGATGAGAGTATCAGGGTAAAGACATGCAAATGAGCATGCAAAATGAAGCTGGCACAACTTACGGATTCAGACCAGCAAGTGGATGCTGTGGGGGAAGGAGACAACGGCCTCTGGAAGACACGCCGCCGCCGGCACGGTCTGGCCTTGCCAGCAGCTCAACCAGGTGCTGCGGAGGAGGGGCGGCTGGCTGGGAGGCCACAGCGCAGGCACCTGGATTCTTTCAGACGCCCCAGTCTCAAAGTCTACACAGTCCCTGCGGCCACTTTCCTCCCAATGGGGAGTGGCTTATGCCAGTCACCACCCAATACAAATATTTATCAATTGCTTTTTTATTTCCTGACTGTGCTCTGAAACATCAACCAAACCATATGGACCTTACAACTTTAAACAAGGGGTGAAATGTCATCAAAATCAGTCAATCCTTCCAGAAGCCACACAGGTGCCCAGGGATGTGTGGCCTGAAGCTCCCTGAGAGGTCTCCCACAGGCTCACAATTGGATGCAATGCATCAGCCCTCCCCTCATCTCTTAGGGAGAAAGATGTTCTGGGGGATGGACTTTTGAGGGCATCTAAGAGCTATCTACGAGTAACCTAGGAAGTGAATTAAGAAGGATTACTAAAACCTGGGTCAGAGTTGTGTGATGGGGCCACTTCACTTATGAACGCTAGCAGGTGCTATTGGACTCACCCAATACCAACTGGCAACCTCCTACTCCCTTGCCATCCTGGAAACTGTAAAAGTGAAATGCTGCTTTCCCAGCCTCTCTAGAGGATAATGGTGATCATGTGACTGAGCTCTCGCCAATACGACATAAGCTGCAGTCTGCTGGAGGGGAAGGGGATTCTAGGGAAGCTCTTGCTATCTTTTTCTGCCTTGAATGCAGAGGTGACCTATGGAGCCAGGCTGCATGAAGATAACCCACAGAACAAGAAGGCAGAATAGAATGACAGCAGGGGTCTGGGACCTGCCTGATGGCATCACTGGGCAGCTGGGCCACCTCAAGTCCTACTGTGACTTCTCCCACCTGAAAAACCAAAGCCCTTCCTCGTTTAAGCCAGGTTAGTCAGGTTTCTCTACTAGAGGCTGACTTCATACCTAATTTGCAATATGCTTGACAAAAGAGAGGGAGAGAAGCGCAGGGGAGAGGAGGGAGGGAAAGAAAAGATGTTACAGCAAGTCTGCCCTCAGACCAGTCCCAGGTACATGTCCAAAAGGAGCACCTGGGTGACTGGTGGTGCCCCAGTGGGTGTCTGAGGGCAAGGTCATCTTGCCAAGCTGCCTGGCATTCAGGGGCATTTCACTATATAAGAGTGTCGCCTCACATCTTGACCACAGAACCTAATGTTTGCGAAAGGTGGAACTCTACTGCGTTAATATGATCAAATCATCATGTTGCTAGAGCTAACCAAAGATGGAGTCCAGTGTTCTGCCAGGAGTCTGGGGCCCTGGCAGCATCTGGCAGAGTGCCAGAGCTCTGCACATGCAAGCATGGTTGGGAGGCCCACAGGTTCCCATGAAAACACTATGTTAGTAAGTTATGGTTAGCTTCACTTCATCATTACCAGCTTCGTTTGTTGTGGAGTTGTTGGTCTGCTTCGCTCTCTATATAGAGCATGGTAATGCACATTTGTATCAACAGTATTTCTGGCCTATAATTTCCCATCATCTAGGCTTTAAGACCTCCATCAGCTATGGTTTAAATACAAATTAACCACATCCCTACTGCTAAAGTTTGAGGCCACTGGTCTAGGTGATGCAGGGGTTAAATGCCATCCAAATAATTTCCAGGTTAAAAAATGCAATACTAAGCAACTGGGATGCTGGCCCAGAATCTCTCAGCGAAGTGACAGAGGTGGGATTTGAACCCAGGCCTCTGCATGCAGCATTGTTTTGGAGGAGAAAGAAAGAGCTGATATAAGAGGATGTGCTGACTCTTTCTCCTCTGTGTGACCCCACTCTGACCACCTCAACAGGGGTGGACGATCCTGCCCCTGTCTCTCCAGGTGCCGGGTGGTTACCTGGACACCACCTGGGGATACGTGGCATCTTGGATTCTATGGGGAAAGGCCCCTCCTCCTGGCCCTCCACCTGCTCTCTACAGTCCGACCCAGAAAACTCAGTAGCTCTTGGGGCTTCAGGAATCCAGATCCTTCCAGCGTCTCCTGGGCCCACCCACGTAACAGCCATTTTCAAACATCTTCACTTGGCTGCTCCACTATCACTTCCCACTCGACTTTTCATTTTGCTTTGTGTTGACGACACCGATATTCTTCTGGGGTGTCTGGACAGAAACCCAGGGCCCACTCCTCGCCCTCTTCTGCACCCCACAGGCCTACTCTGTCCACCCGCCCCTCCCACTGTCCTGTGTGTCTAGGCCCAGGCTTGGCCCGGGCCCCTCGCTCACATCCCACGCAGCCCTGCATGACGGCTCAGTGACGTTCCTCCCTCCCCTGCCCCGCCCTTCCACTCACAGCGCTGCATCCAAGTCTGCGGGCCCTGCTGCATCTGCCATCCCTGCCCTGGCCGGGCCCACAGGCCTGTCTCCTGCAAACTCTGGGGTCTTTGATCCCATCGGTGCTCACTGCAGGAACCACAATAGCTCTCCATTCCCCGCCCCGTAAGCCCGAGCCCCGCTGAGTTCCGGGGGCCTCCACAGCCTCATCAACTAGGCCCGCTTACCCGCTGGGACAGCGGGCACAGACCCTGGAACCCACAGTACTTTTAGAGGCGCAGAAAAATGTTTTGTTTTGTTTTGTTTTGTTTAACTTTTTAAATTTTAATTTCTTTTAAAATCAAAAGAAAAAAATGAATAATATGATATATAATAATGAATCCAGCCTGTATTGTCTTCATAACAATACAGTTATAAAATATAATTTACATACATTATATATATTTGTGCATATATATATATATATATATATATATAAATTGCTTTTTAATGAAGGAAGGACCAAAGTGCCCTGGAAGGCAGAAGTGCCTAAGGCCGTGAAAGTCAAAAGGCAGCTCGGCCAGGAGCCCCTCCACAGGCCCACTAGGACCTTCCTCTCCAAAAAGGCACAGCCCGCCCCGGCACCGCCCCCCACGCATGCGCAGCACTGGATCATTGCACCTGGGGCTCCCACCAAGGCTTCTCCTTCAGCGTAGTAATCCTCCCTCCCACGCGGTGGCATCAGATCCTCCCTGCCCTTTCCCACTCAGCTCCCACCCTCTCCTCCAGGAAGCCTTCCACACCCACTAGAACAGCCACCGATACCTGCCTTGTATGAAGCTCCACGCCCCCAAGGACCAGAGCTTCACGCATTAATGTAGGCTGGGAGAATGGGAGGGTGCGCAGGGAGGAGCCTGGACGACGACAGCAGTGTTGGTTAGACGTGAGCCTCAGCCCCACGTCAGCGCTCCAGCCGCAGACCATGCTCCCCCCCCGGGGGGGGGCGGCCACGTGAGGCCCACCTCCTCACCTCTACCCGCCCACCGGCCAGGATCTGTCCTTGCAGAGCTGCAGCCTGGCCACCCCACAACCGGACCTTGCCCCCAGAGCTGGGTGCCCAGCACAGTACGATGTGCACACACACCCTGACAGATGGGACGGATGCTGCGCCGTGCACCCCGTAGGCCAAGGGCCCAGCTGCCTTGGTCGGTGCCCTTGCAGCATGCCATGTGGCTCCTCTGAATCTCCTGCCTCTTGCTGACCAAGTGCTCCATGCTGTGGCCACAAAGGGCATCTCCCCTGGACCCTGCGCGCCGACCCATCCACTCTTGTCTGACCGGCTGCACCTCCTCTTCAAGGTGGAGCCCCGGGCACCTCCCCACCTATCAGAGGGAACCCTGTCTCCTGGTCTCTCTTGGCTGCTGTGGGTGCTGTGTGGGCTCACTCATCTCCTCACAGTGACCCCCTGACAGAAAGGTGCTCAGTGCCATCAGCAACCTACCCCCAAGTCCCCATCCCTTTCCTTTTCCCTGGCCCCGGCAGCGCAGGGGACCAGGGAGCAGCGCCCATGCGTGTGAGGCTGGGCGCCCAAGGAGAACATTCTGGCCTGACCCATCCCCAGGTCCTTCTTCCTCAGTGGCCCACTTCAGGCCCACCAGTGAAGGCGATGTGGAGACACTTTAGGTGTGGGGCTTGGCTGTCCAAGCCTGGCAGCCTCCAGACCACCTTCCTGAGTCTGGTTGGACGAGCATTAGCAGAACTCGCTGCCCCGGAAAGAGAGACTTCAAAGCGTCCAGCCCCACGCGGACGACCCCTCACACACCATGGTCATCACAAACGCCCCCTCCCTGAGCACCTGGGATGTGCTGCTGTGGGACCCAGCGGGAGCTCGGCTCCCCTGAAAGGCCACCTGTGCTGCAGGGTGAATTGTCGGGGTGGGGCAGGCGCTGGTTTGGGGGCTGCTGAGCAGCCAGATGGGCAGCTCCATAGCATCAATGACCAGGCCCCAGTAAACCTATTTACTTTATTAAATCAACTTACAAATGTTACATAAAGAAACATCTGATCATTCTGAAAAGCCCTGTAAGAACAAAAAGACTTGCTGCCAGATAGGCTCCTGGGGAAATGGCTTCCCCAGGTCAGATGCGGGGCCAGCAGCACGTGAAGCACCAGAGGGGCCTGGAGCCTGGAGGGGTCCCCAGTGGGATCCGACTGGGAGGTGCTGGGACACTGTGTAGTGGGTCGAAGAGGGTCCTCTTCCCAAATTCTGTCCGCCTGGAATCTCAGAATGTGACCTTATTTGGAAAGAGGGTCTTTGTGGATGTGATTAGTCAAGGGTTTCAAGATGAAAATCATCCACGATTTAGCGTGGGCCCTACATCCAATGACTGGAAGTGGCAGGAGGGGTTCCGTCCCAGGCCTTTGGAGAGAGTGTGGCCCTGCTGATTCCAGACCTCTAACCTCCGGGACTGTGAGAGAATAAACTTCTGTTGTTTTCAGCCACTTGGTCTGTGGCAATTTGCTGCAGCATCCCAGGAAACTAATACACACACCTGGCGGGGAGAGAGGAAAGCCCCCAGATCACCGAGGGGCTAACAGCAACTCAGGCAGTCCCTCGGCCTGTGAGGGCACAGTGGACACAGCCATGCTGTCCCCTTCCCGGAGGCACCGTGGGACCCAGGGAGTGCTCCAGTGCAGTCCTCCAGAGACACTCCCAGGAGCAGCTAGGTAAGCCCCAGCGGGCCAGGACCCACTAGGCTGCTTTCCTAACTTGTGCTGTGGTGGGAGGTCCAGGGACAGGCTGGGGGCTCCAGCCTTGATTATCAGTTCATCTCAGTCACCTCTGAGATTTAAAAATGCTAATGCCTGACCCAGCCTGTGCGTCTCCAGTCATCCCCCCAGTAGGTAATGCTAATGTGCAGCCAAGATGGGGGACCCATGAGAAACCCCAGGAAGAGGGCCGCTCCCAGATTCTCCCCTCTCACCCACAGCCACCACCTGGGGGCCTGAAACCTCCCATTCTGGTTCTGTTGCAGGTTTCAAACAGGTGGACCAAGGGCCAGGCCCACAGGGGGGTTTCACTGGCCACTGGGAGAGGAAAGGGGGTCTGGCCCACAGAGAGGGCCACGTCTCATCACGGCGCAGGTACCAGGGGTTTCTTCTTAGTACATTTTGAAAGACATTTTTTAGTTGGGATTTTATACAAGAGAATTGTTGCAGACGTGAATCTCACCAAGCTGTAAGTCTTGACTTTTTGCTTCTTTAAGTGAGTGGATTTAGATGGGGTGACAGGTGGGTGGTGAGAGGCTGGGGAATGCACATGTTAAGACTAGAACAAGGTACACATGTGTGCAGGGGCAATGCCAGGCAGGAGGCGGCAGGAGACCCGCTCTCCCAAGGCCGCAGGTCAAAAAGGCAGCATCTCCCCTGGGCCTGCCAGGCGGACAGGACCCCCGAGAGTTCTGGCGGGGAACCGCGCTCTGCGTGCCCAGGTCCTCATGCCAGCTCCTTGGGGCCTCGGGCATGTTCAGCCCCAGACAGAGGGAGAACTTGCTGCCACCCAGGATGAGGTTGAACCCCCTCTACCCTCCATGCCCGGCTCGGGGCAGGGCCAGGTTCTGTGACCAGGTCATTTTCTCCTACTTCTCTGCAAACAGAGTAAGCACTTGACAAACGTCCCTTGTCAGAATAAGTGAATAGGGGAGGGGGGCGGGAGAGAGAGCCAGGGATACACATGAGGATGGGAGGGGTGGAGCGGTGGATCCGTCCTGGGGACTTTCTGGGCACCTCAGCTAATCAAGGCGGGGGCGGGGGCAGGGGCACTCTGCTGGGCTGTACTGGTTGGTTCACAGGGTATTTGTGGGCAGTGCTGGGGAGTGGTCAGTGTGGAGGGGGCACAACTGGGAACATCCCCTGGGGCCCTCGGGCATCTTGTCTACTTCCCAAGTGCCTCTGCCACCATGTTAAGAAAAAGTAACATTTCCCCCTCTCCATCTCTAGAGAATTCATGAAAATGGGCCTGTGTGCGCACACAACTGAAGCCCCAGCCTCCCAGCCTAACTACCATCTTAGAGGGTATTGGGAGAGAAATTCCACCTGCAGCCAAAAAAAAAAAAGTCAGAAAAGCCTGCAGTGGGGAGGGACTTGGGCTTTCTTCACTTTTTGCCAGGACACTGGACATCGACACTGGGCCACTGCGGCCGCTCAGTCAGATGGACTCTAAAAACCAAGGCAGACAGGGCCTCTTGAAGCCAATGTGGTGGATTCTGACACCAGCTGACACCAGCTGTGGGCAGGCCCTGTTCTGGACCCACGAATGCAGAGGTGGATCCGAGGGGTCCTGGCCTCAGCCAAGCTGAGAGCCCATCCAGCACCCAGAGCAGTAGGAGTTCCTGTAGGGCTGGGAGGCCAAAGGAGCCCTGAGGCCAGTGTGTTAGGGAAGATGGAGCCGTGGAGGGTTACAGAGCATGAGGAGGGTCCTGACCACAGACAAACGCGTGCTCTGGGCCTTGAGGAGTCAGAGGGATGTTTCGCAGCAGAGGAGAGAAGAGGGAAGGGCATTCCAGCAGAGGTGACACCATGCGCCAAGGCATGGAAGTGGGACAGCGTCACTGAGTGGGGAGCAGCAGGGAGGGAGGCCCGCTGGACCATGGGATATGGGACAAGCAGTGGGCCGTAGGAGATGACACTGGAGACTCAAACGACATGGGGAGGAGTTGAGGCTTTGACCCACACCAGTGAAGACCACTGCAAAGGCTCTGAGGCCATCTCTACGGCCCACCACTGCCAAGAACAGCAGGCAGCCAAGAGCATCACTTATTATCAATGGGACATCAACAAGAAGTATTATAAGTAACTTAATATTTGAAAAATCAAATAATCAAAACAGTATCTGTGAGATCATTCACTGACACACGCACACATGCACATGAACACACACACAAATATGCAAATACCAAGTCAGACTTAAGAACTGAAGTTAGAGCTGTGATTCGGATGCAAAGCGATGCAGTAGGACTCCCCTTACAGTGAGGAGAGGGCTCTGCAAGCCTGCCGTGGTACAGAGCCTGGCCTGTACCAAGCAAGACAAAGTGTGGCTGAGATAATCATCCCGGAGCAGATGTCCAAGGCTGTGTACATCACTCGGGGCCCCATGTCCTTACCCTTCCGTCAATTCTTACCAAGTCCACTAGTTACCTGGTATTTCAGATGACAGCAGAGGGAAAGTAGGGATTTAGAGGGAGGCAGAGAAAGGGGCTGTGTACGAGGCAAAGATGCTGACTGGTCCAGAGCGAGACAGACAGACTAAAGAGTAGACACAGAACTGTAACCCGCAGTGGGCTGTGCTCTGCATGCTCTGTAGGTCCCGGGAGGTGGGAGACCACTTAGCACAGCAGTCCCCAGTGTGTTCTATAAATATTTATCCTTTGAGGACTCGATGACAAAAGGATTCCATGACCAAATACATCTGGGAGATCCTGCACACTACATCTGTCTTTCAGCAAATCAAAACCACACTGATGTAGTAAAAGGCCCTGAGAAGTCCTGCAGTAGAAAAGTAGATTTACTTTCGTTCCCCAGTGTTCCCTAAGACCCGAACCCTTCTCCCTGCCTTTTTTTCCCTCAAATAACACCTACTAACATTCCTTGGGATTACTATCTCACAGAACCCACTGGCTTAGAAAATTGAATTATTATTTGTGTCTGTCTTAAGGAAGAAATCAATATATTTTTTCTTAAAAATAGTTGAAATGATTAAGTTTGGTGCCTTGTGATAACAGCTTTAGTTGCAGGGGAAATTCACTTCATTTGCTCATCAGCGGTTGCAGGAAAGTGAAATGGTACTGACCTTCAAGAGCTCAGCCTTAGGCTACGTGGAGCCTCTGGTTGATTCCAGACCACCCTTGAGAGCCAGGAGCACACAGGTCACTCTATCCAGCCTCCTGCCCATGTAGAGCAGTGCAGGCCCATCACACCAGCCTCTCCAGGGAAGGAAGTGCCCCAGCAACCGTGTGTGTGTGTGTGTGTGTGTGTGTGTGTGTGTACGCACTCACGAAGGTCCAGCACACAGCCACGCTGGAGGAGCAAGTTCTCCTACTGATCTTTCACATCCCTCATTTTGCTTCTTGCCCATCCTCCTCCACGTGGTGATGCCCCCAAGAAACCAAACACTGTCATGGTTTAGACCTGCCATGGGGGGCAACAGAACACAGACTGAAAGGTGTCCTTTCTCTACTGGAAACATTTCCCTTATTGAGGTTTGGATCTTCAGAAGGGCCCAGGGTCTTTACCGGGCTGGGACCAGTGTGGAGATGGGAAGCTCCTCCAAGGCAAGACGGATGCCCGAGGTCCCAGCCATGCCCCACTCTCATCCTAGCACCAGCAACCCTGGGAGGGAGGCCGGCATGGTGTCCAGGTGGCTGTCAAGGCTGCAGAGCCCGCGGGCCTGGTGGGGGGCAGGGACCCAGGCACTCACCTGGTACGTGTTGTCGAAGCTATCATACATGAACCGCGTGATCAGAGACGTCTTCCCGACTGTAAAACAGCAAGAAGAGGGGGGTTAGCCGTGATCCGAGCTCGGCTCCTCTGAACACATTTCACGTGACAAAAACAGATAATGAAACAAAAAAGCCCAGAGGAAAAGATGAGATGCAGAAACAGAAGTGGGCGGTGGGACCCCCAGAGAGGGACCTTGAGGAGAGGCGGCCGAGTGTACACTGGGTGGGCTGCAGGGGCGTGCCCGCCAGGCTCCAAGGAGGAGGCCTCCCCTGCCCTGTGAACTCTTACCACCCAAATCCACGTCTTCCTTGACCCATAAGAGCCCAACTGATGCAAGAGCCGTACACGAAGAATCAGAGCAAGTGTGTGCATTACAAGATGCTCCTTTCACACGGGCCCACGCTCACCTGGAAATACTGCCTTGCCCTTGGTCACAGGCTAGGATGGAGACATGCTCCTTTATTTCAGCCTGGGCACTGATGAGGAAGGTGGCTTTCCAAGGAACCAGGGGGCAGGGGAAGTAAATGATTCCCCAGTGTCTCTCTTGGGCAGGACTATTTTTCATAACGTGTGCCTGACTGTCCAGCTCCTCACAGGATGTTTAGCATCCCCGGACCTTGCTGGGTAAATGCCTTCAGGATCCCCCGTCACTGTGACAAGCCTGAACTCCCCTGCACATTTGCAAATGCCCTCTAAGGGGCAGTAACATCTCCAGCGGAGACCCACTGGTATGGCTAACCTGGGAATCCCATAAATGCTGCTAATTTCCCAAATTGCAGGATTTGGCTTCTGACCTAACCCTGTGCAGGTCCCCTGAGGCCTGGCTGTGGCGGAAATGCCTGCTGCAGCATTTGTGAGCATCTGGGTAGGAAGGACGGGCGAGAGGAATATTTGTTAGGTCAGGCCCAGCAGGGAGTGCTACTCCGTCCCCCCGAGTCTCTGCCATGGCCCTGGGAGGCTCAGACGGGGACCGGACCAGCTGAGCTTGGCTCAGAGCCCTTTGTGCTCCGGGCTGCTGAAGACAGATAACTCTGGCAGGGAACGCAAGAGAGCCGGCACCCAAGAGCTCTCATTCCGCCTCTCCCCGATTCTCGGACGGGATGTCCACGGGCTGGGCCTGGAAGGGTGGCTGCTCACTGCCTGGACGGAGCAGGGCAACCCAGTGGGGTTCCTCTGGGGAAGGTCCTTTTCCAACTCGGAAGCCTCAGTAGTGCACCAGGTGAGTGCGGTCCTCTCCCAACAGCCCGCACTTGTACGGGAAGCGCAAGTGTCTTCCACGGGAGAAGACACACTGCTCGGTTCCAGGCCCTCCCAGACCTCTCCCTTCGTGTCTCTTCATTGGGCTGTTCCTGATTTGTATCTTACAGAGTAAAACTGTAATTGTTAAGTAGAGTGCTTCCCTGAGTTCTGTGAGTTATTCGGGTGAGTTATGGAACCTGAGGAGGGTCGTGGGCACCCCAGATTTGCAGCCAGCTGGTCAGAAGTGTGGGTGCTCCTGGGGACCCCACTCACAGCTTGTGTCTGAGGTGGGTGGCCACCTAGTTGGGGACTGTGCCCTTAAACCTGGGCAGTCCGACACCAGCTCACAGTGGGTAGCGCCAGGACTGAACTGCAGTACACCCGCTGGTATCAGCATAGCCTTGTTTCTCTTCTCGGTCTCTCCGGGGTGAGCGGTAATACACCCGGGATCTCCTGTAAGTTTACCTGGAAACAACTGCCCTTTGAGCGTCTAATAAAACTTAAATCTGTCACGTACTCTCCAGTTGCTTTAAATCTCCACTTAAACTCACACGAAGGTGAGAAGTGGGGGCTTCTCACACCTGGAGGATCGGCTCTGAGGCCACAGAAAGGCCTGGCTGGGAACGGCTTAGGGGACCGACCACAGAGTGAAAAGCGGAGCAACCCGAGCCAGCAGGAGGAGAATGAAACCAGGGAGCGCACGGCGTCCTCCTTTTCCAAGAGACAATGGAAAGTTCCTTCCTCCTCGGGAAGAGAGGTGCTGCAGGGCCCGCTGGAAGCTCCCCTCTGTGGTGACACACAGCACCTCACACCTTGGCGAAAGGGACACGGTCCTCTTCTCCCGCGGGCTCTCCCCTGGGGCAGCTGAGCAGGCCGGGAGGAGAGACAGCGGAATCCCCAAAAGCCACTAAAGGAACAGGGAGTCCACGGAGGAGCTGAGACATCAGAAAGCCCTGCAAGGCTTCTCTGCAAAGTTCCCCTTCTCGAGGCGCCAGCCACTGCCAGTGGCTTCACAGTGGCTTGCAGGGCGACTGCTAGGTGGGAGGAGAAAATGCCAAAGAAACAAGTAGTGTCCTGGGACTGTGCAGGAGGAACTGTTAGGTGTGGGGTCCTGGCCAGTGCCAATGTTTTCTGAGCTTTCTCACAGTCACCGTAACAGGTAACACCTGAACCCTGTATTTACGGAGCGCGTCAGACACACCCCAAGGCTGTGCCAGGCACAGATTTACACGACAGCAGTACACAGAGGAGACGGGACACCCGCCCACCTGAAGCTTGCAGGACTTCTGTGTTTGCAGCAACGCTGTAGTAAGCCCTTAAGACCACCCTGGTTGGTCCCCAACCCTGAAGCTGGTACTCATGCACCCCCATTTTATACAAGGGGAAACGAGCTGGCAGCTCCTTGCCTAGGGCCAGAGCCGAGCAGGACCAGGATAAGGTGGTCGGACCAGGCACTGAGCTCCTAGCCCTGCCGCTCCTCAGCGTCTCTGGGTCATGCTGGGTTTCAGGATTCTGCTGGGTCATTATTGCCACCACTGTAGATGGCACGGAGCTCCGGGAATAGCCTTGCCAAGTCAAGGCACCTTTTCCTTGGGATGGGCTGGAGGCAGGGCCTCTTCCTACTCAGGCAGTGCTTGACCCAACCTGCAAGGCCAGAAACTGGGAATTCAGGAACGGGTTGGGCAAATGGAGGGCTCAGCAAAGCAAGGATGGATGGGTTAGGACACCTGGGGCCCAGCACCCCAACTGAGGCCTGGACTGAATGACAGCCTCGTTAGCAAAAGGGGATGAGTTCTTCCCACTCTTCTAGGTGCTTTTTCTCATTTCTCAGAGCAGAAGCCCTCCTCTTCCCTGCCCCAGAGCTTCCCCAAGACCACCCATGTTCTTTCCATGGCTGCCAGGACAACACGGCTCAGACCCTGTCTGGACTTGTCAGCTTGGCCTCCCTGCTTAGACGCCTCTAACTGCTCGTGCTCCCCGCGGCCTCAGTGTGCACCCTTCACTGCAGGCAAGTGTGCATCAACACCATGGCTGGTGAGTCCTGCCCCGGCCCCAACTTGAGCCAGGCCTCCACCCTGACCCATGGCCCCGGGGCTCCAGGGTGGGGCTCACCAGCCTGCAGGGGACCAACCAGCCCTCAGAGCAGAGCCCAGGCAACACTGTGCAGCACCAACAGCAGGAAAGGTGCCTCCATGCTTTGTCCCTAGGGCCCTGAGAGAGTTTTACAAAGGAGCCCCTCGCCCACTGCTGCCCTGGCATCACGGAAGGGAGCCGGCTGGGTAACGGGGCCGCCCCATGCACTTCCTGACCCCACACCCCACCCTCAACAACTGCTCTGGGTGCAAGGTGCCCGAACCTGGGTATGAAGAGCCTGCCTACCTGGCCACTCTCGTCTCACCGCAAAGAGCAGCGCGACAGCTGGAGCCGTCAACTGACTGGGCACCACCACTGGGCCACCCAAGGGGAGGCCCAAGAGGGCAGCGCATTCAAGCAGCACAGACAGGGCTGGGCGGGGGGAGGGGTGGGAGACCCTCCCCCTGAGGCCCCCTGCCCTCCTGAGGCCCCCTGCAGCCTGTGGGAGGGCCGTCCTCCCCACACAGCCCTCTTCTCAAGGTCATACTGTCCCACTGCCCTTCTAACAACTGCCCCCGGACACCACTGAGCAACGTGGAGCTCTTTCCCAGGGCAGAGATTCAGCTCTACTGGAAGGATTTTATTAAAAATCAGCAGGCAGGGCTTCCCTGGTGGCACAGTGGTTGAGAGTCCGCCTGCCGATGCAGGGCACACGGGTTCGTGCCCCGGTCCGGGAAGATCCCGCATGCCGCGGAGCGGCTGGGCCCGTGAGCCATGGCCGCTGAGCCTGCGCGTCCGGAGCCTGTGCTCCTCAACGGGAGAGGCCGCAACAGTGAGAGGCCCGCGTACCGCAAAAAAAAAAAAAAAAAAAAAAAAAGCAGGCAATCATGATTGAGCTTTTTTCTCTCTGCTCATGGCTCAGCAATATTCTTATAATCTTCTGGTGGTTTAATCCCACATGATTAAGCAGGGAGACGTATTTTCCCTCTTTCACCCAAATGAGGGTGAGAAAATTCATTCCTGAGCACTTATTAGGAGCCTCTAGAAAGAAGGAATCGAAACGCTAACTCTTACTGGGATTCTGCTCAGCGCCAGACAAGAAATTCTTAGGTTTCCTCATTAATCCTCATCATGATCCAGTGAGGTGGTTCTTATCCCCAAGGTCACATGGCTGGGAAGCAGTGGAGCTGCCGTATAAAACCCGATATGACGCCAAAGACCTCACCTCATGAATGACACTGCGCTGGTTTATGGGAAGGTCTGACCAGCAGCAAAGCAGGAGATCACAAAAGGCGGGGGCCCAGGGGGCTGGGCATCAGGAAGGCTGCAAGGGCAGCTGCTGAACTGTGGGAAGGGGGGGTCAGAGGAGACCGGGTACCTCGGGTGGAGGGAACAGCAGGAGCAAATGCACATAGGCAGGAAGATTAAAAGCTTCTGCAAAGAGATGGGAGGCGACAAGGTCAAGGTCATTTCCCCTGTCCTTTGTCTCAGGGATAATGGGGCCAGACCAGGTGTGTAAGGAGAGGGGTAAATGACAAACACTGTTCAAGGAAGCTACGTGTGGCCACTGAGTTGATTTAAGCCAAAATCCATCTCTGGGGCCAGTTGTAGAGGAAGGGAAGGGAAGGGAAGCGACGGACAGATAGAGGCAAGCCCAGCGGGCCAGGGGCTAGACGGCCAGGCCATGTGGCCACATCAAGAAGCACGATTCTCTCCCGGGGGTGGCAGGAGCTCCTGAAGGGTCTTAAGCAGAGAGGTGGTGGGAAAGGTGTGGCAGCTCATAATGGCCACGATGGCTCACAAAATATGCCCCATACCATGCGCTCTTCTTACAATGTACCACGGACACCCTATCCAGAGGTAAACCTGTGGGCCTGCAATTGTGGCAGAAGTGGCACCGTGTGTGACTCAAAGGCAAGGTTAGAGAAGGCGGCACAGCTTCGGTCTGGAGCGCTTCAGCTCCCCCACTCTGGAAGCTAGCCCTTCAACCCAGCCGCCATGCTGTGAGGAAGCTCAAGGCAGCCTACACGTGGGAGAAGCACGTGGAGACACCCACGTGCGAGAAACGGAGGCCTCCAGCCAGCAGCCAACAGCCAGAAGACCTGTGGGTGGGCGAGCCTTCAGATGACTCGAGCCCCAGCCTTGGAGCCATCAAAGTGGAACACAGGCACCCTTTCCCTGCTAGGACCTGCCCAAATTATAGATTCCTGAGCAAAGCAAATCTTTTCATCCTCTTGAGCCGCTAAGTTTGGGGTGGTTTGTTATAGAGTACTAGGTAACCAGAGCAACAGTTCTGTGCTTTAGGAAGAAAACTTACACTTCTAAGGGGGGAAGGGCCTACAAGGGCCAGATTTGGGGCAGGAATCCAGCGAGGGATGGCGGATCTCAGTTAAAGCAAGGGCAGTGGCGCTGGGGAGAAGTGGAGAGCAGAGGAGGGTGACACGACCTAGTAACTGGTCAGGCTCAGAGGAGAGCCCAGGACGCCTCCCTGACACCTGGCTTTGTGACTAGCACACGATGGGGCCATTCCTTAAGCCCAAGCGAACTGGACAAGGAGCAAACACCAAGTCATCATTCTGGACTCAGGTCACCCATAAAAGCTTTCTTTAAAATTGTCAGACCAAAGCACAAATACCAGCACTACATTCAGAAAAAAATCATTACATGATGATGGGTAATAATCATTCAACCTCAGGAGCTGAGGATCTGAGCTTATCTTCCATTATTGACGTCACCACGGAACAGCCCTTTCCTTACCCACATCTAAGCTTTGGGCCCAGAGGTCTTGCAAACCCGTGGGCTGTCCCGATGAGCTCGGTTCCGCACATCCTGGAAGCTCCACCAGTGCAAGGTGGCCCTTCACAGTCAGCTAGCAGCACCCACCTGGACCTCACCCATGGTGGCCACTCACTCCACCAGCCTCCCATGGGCCCCAGTCCCCATCTCAGTGGCAGGTCCCAGGTAAATAGATTTTTGTACATTCGAGTGGCTTCTAGGTAGCTGCAGAGGACGTGAGGCCTCTCTACTCATTCACCAAACACCGAGTGGGGGCTTACTCTGTGCTGGGCCCAGGCCAGGCCCAGAGTTCCTGGTGAGAAGCAGATGTCCTTCTGCCTTACAGCAGCCCTCACCCAGTGGCAGAGCCAGATTCAGGTGCAAACACCTCAGAGGCAAGGCAACTTGACAGGGGGTACCGAGAGGCCAACCAAAAGGCAAGGCCACTCTCTGCTGGGGAACTGCAGAAGCATCCTGCAGGTGGTGGCATTTGGGCTGGGTCTTGATTGGTGAAGACGAGGCATCAGGGGGACAGCATTCCCAGGAGAGGGGCCTGAGGGGTCTGGTGATGTGAGGCTGAGGTGTCCTCTGCACACAGCTGTCCCTTACCCACATCTCACCCTGGCTGCCGCGTGAAGCCAGACTCCCAGGGCTTTGGGGTCAGTGCCTATGAGAGTTCCCGGGCGTGGCTGGTGCCCGGGCCACAGGCTGACAGCTGAGTGGGCTGTGAGCCCCCAGACTCCCACTCTGACACTGTCTCGCTCCAGGAAGGACCCTCTCCGCCCTGTCACCTCCACTGCGGGTGAGGGTGGAGGTGGAAAGACTGCCGTGAGGGCCAGAAACGGGGCAACATGTGAGGCAGAGAGCAAGAAGTTCGCTGGAGACTTGGCAGAGGGTGTGCCAGGACCTGGCAGCGTGTGCCCCACCCCTGGGGTCCCCCCGCACCGAGTCAGACCCGAGCCTTGCCCCACAACCTGTGCCCAGCTGCTCACTCAGGTTTGTTGCCCACACCAGCACAGGGGCGCTGCTGAATGGTCAGTGGGGTCCCCCCGGTCCTCCTCGGGGTCACAGAGCTGGGCCCAGGGTGGCAGGCAGGAAAGATGTGGCAGACCTCACTGCCATCTCCAGGCTGCCCTGGCGGGCTGCCCACCTCTCCGACACTTGTGTTTTTAGGAAAGCAGCCCCCATGCCAGGGAAACGGTCTCTGCATTCTTGGCCCATAGCCCCATCAGCCTGCCCAGGTCAGAGAAGGTCCGAAGCTGTCACAAGGTGGCCCCTGGGGCTGAAAAGGCAAATCTGCTTCCCCAGGGCTCAGACCAGCAACCGGTTCCTACGATGGGCCCAGCTAACCCGGGTGTCCCAACAGCTCAGTTTCCAGAACACAGATGGGAAATGCTGGGGAGTGCTGGGAAGGGCCTGCCACGGAGGGGCCCAGCCCTCATCCTGATGCTGGGAAGGAGGCCAGTCCCTTCCTGGTCCAGTATCCCTGCTCTGCAGGGGCCTGGGGAGATGGCTCCACCAGGCCCATGCACCTCCCTGCCTACAAAGTCCCCCATTCCTGGCCTGACCATGAGGTGCACAGCCCCCAGGCCCTGTGGAGACACCAGCTTCATCTGTCTGATCCTTGTTTCCTTTTGTTCTCTTTTCACAGACCAGAAAACCCAGCCCTGCCCTCCCCTCCTGCAAGGTGGAGAAGCGTGGGGGGCTGGGCGCCGGGCTCCGGCTGCACACCCCACCCTGCCACTTCATGCTCAGGAGAGCTGCTGCAGAATAGGGCTCTGTCAGCTCCTACCTGAGCCCTGAGGGGCCAGCTGGCTCACCCACCATAGGCTAAATGAGGAAACACGTGAAAATCCCATTTCAAACCATCCCCCCAAAGACTCAGGCGGTAATTAAGAAATATGCAAAGCTATTAATTGGACACTTTAATTAAGTGTGTTAATTCCCTCTGCCAGAGGATGCTCAGTCACCTGGGCCTCACCGGGGGACCCAGGGAAGACAGAACAGAGGAGGGAGGAGGGGGGAGGAGCGGAAGGAGGGGCCGCAGGACAGTGGTCGGGGCTGGTCCGGCCCAGGCCCTTCCTCCTGCTCCAGCTGGGAGCCTGGTCCATCCCTGACGCTCTCGCCTCCCCACTGTCCTCCAACTATCCGCATCTGCTCTGAGCCCAGTGATACCAGGAAAGCCTGCCCTGGGTCAGTGGCTGTGGGGTGTCATCCACTCCCTGCCCCCACCAACATATATCTCACCTCTGCCACTCACTGAGCTAAGAGGTCATGCTAGATGGTCTTTAAGGGCTGCTTCCAGTTTGAGGCGAGTGACAATGCTTACCAAGCCTGAAATGCAGCTGGATAAAAGGACCAAGGGAGGGGCTCATTTCCAGCTGTGGGCCGAGTCCCTCTGACCCTCGGGTCCCGCTAACCTTCAAACATTTCATCCCATTCCCACTCCCACCCCCACCAGCCTGGAGCCCTGAGAGCCCAAGAAGGGTCCGTGCTCCGCTGTCTGCTCTGGTGGGAGGGCGGAGGGGCACAGAGGCCAGGGAGGGTGCACCAGTCTGTGCGTTGGCATGACTGCTGTGCACAGGAGTGTTTGCACTCATCTGATAGCCTGGGTTAACCCTCTCCTTTTTTCCCCCACAAAAGGATCACTGGTGACTGTATTATTTAAAATAATATCAGGATACAGTAGCTACCTATGAATAACAACAGTGGATAGCTGCCCAATTCCTCTGAATGCCCCTACTGTGTTGGGGAGGTCTAAAGCCACCCTCCCCAATGCAAGAGCCTCCCTTGCAGCTCTGTTGTAGGCATCCTATGTAGACTTCTCCCATCAGATGCTCACGTGAGACTCACCAGAAATGACTGACATGAATCTAGTGAGGTGTGGGATGTCCCTGGATTCTGATGTGGGTTTCAACATCAGCCTTTGACAGTACCCAGCAGAGGGACTGTGTCTCCCCCTGGACCAGTCCTGGTGTGACTCAGGCTGCTGCTCCAAGCCTGGTTCTCTGACTCTGACCCTCCCAGAGACTCTGTGCTCCCCAGTCATTGCTCTGATACACTGTCTGCTTGAATCAGCTGGAGAGTGAGAGTAGACTTCTCTTATTTGCAACTAAGAATTTTGAGAGGGATATAAGGGAAAGGATAAATAAGCTAAAAAGAGAAGGCTGGAGCAAAAAGTTTGTTCACAGACATACATTTTAAAATATATTACCCGATCATTAAAGTCAGACTAAGAAACTGCCTGAGCTCTCTGGAGGTCAGAGCAAAAAAAAAAAAAAAAAGCTAACGAGATTATCTGTACAATTCTCAGTATTCATAAGACAAGACCAAACTAGTTGTTAATGATGAGCTTGTAATAAGAGCTGGATAGCAGAAAGTTCTTGCAAAGAGTCCAGAGTGCAGAAATCATGCAGCAAATTTACGTTTATATAATTAATTGTATGAACATCACAGATGAAAATCAGGAATACTAACTAGGGCTTCCCTGGTGGCGCAGTGGGTGAGAGTCCACCTGCCGATGCAGGGGACACAGGTTCGTGCCCCGGTCCGGGAAGATCCCACATGCCGCGGAGTGGCTGGGCCCGTGAGCCATGGCCGCTGAGCCTGTGCATCCGGAGCCTGTGCTCCGCAACGGGAGAGGCCACAGCAGTGAGAGGCCCGCGTACCGCAAAAAAAAAAAAAAAAAAAAAAAAAGAATACTAACTAGACCAGACAGCACTCCTGTCCAAGCCAATGTTCTCACTCATGGGCCCAGACCAGTGTCCCCTACAAATAAATGATTAAATGAAAAAACAAAGACCCAAGATGTTAGCTTCCGGTCATCAGATTTATCTTCTCACTGGAAACAATCAAAAGACAGACAAAATATATGAAACAATGATTTTCAAGACAGTACATAAAGGCAGTAAAGGACAGCAAACCCTGAGAGACATGAAGCAAATCAAGTGAGCCCCCCAACTGCCCCCAAATTGTTGCCTTGAGAAAACTTTAGCACATGGCACAGGGAATGGGGAGATAGAGCTGAGAGTCTGGAGAAAACAAGGCAGCTGAAGTTCACAAGAGAGGAAAGAGGTGCACAGAGAGAGAGAGAACACCAGAGGTCTGCGAAGTGGCTCCCTTAAGTCTTCAGCTGAGGACTGATCAGCAAAGGTGTGTAAAGAAACTGCTCAAGACTTGGGAAAGAACCACCCAAATGGATTAAAAAGGAAACAGCACCTGGCATCTACATAGGCCTGGCACAGTGCCTGTTCCTACCAGTCAGTGTGAAAAGCTTCCTCATTCATGGGACACTGGGGAGAGAACTCTGAAGGGCTGTGCCTCTAGAGTGGGAAATAATTAGCCCCAGACTGAGCACCACTCCAGTCCCAGCTAACAAATCCTAAGAATTTATAGGAATACAAAAACCATCCAATACACAACGTGACAAAATTCACAATGTCTAGCATCCAATAAAAGATTACCAGGCACGAAAAGAAGCAATAAAATAAATACTTAATAAGGAGAAAAAAATCAGTCGAAACTGACACAAATGTTAGAATTAGCAAACAAAAATATTAAAAAAACATTATGACTGCATTTCATATGTTCAAAAAGTTAAACAGAGATGTGGAAGATATTTAAAAAGACACAAATCATCCTTATAGAAGTAAAAACTACAATGTGGGAAACGAAAAATACACTAGGTGGGTTAACAACAGATTAATCCCAGATTAAATGCAGAAGAAAAGATCAATGAACTTGAAGACAGAGTAATATCTAAAATAAAACACAAAGTAAAAAGAAGAGAAATAAATGACTGGAACACTAGTGAGCCACAGGATGACATCAAGTAGACTAACATACATGTATTTGGAGTCCTTGAAGGATTTGAAGAAAGTTTTACTGAAAACATTACAAATTTGAGAGAAAATGTAAACCACAGATCCAAAAAGTTCAACAAACCCCAAGCAAAGGAAACATAAAAGACACCACACAGAGGCACATCATAATCAAATTGCACCAAATCAGTGATAAAGAGAAAATCATAAAAGTAGCCAGGGAAAAATGACACACTATATACAGGGAAACAAAGATAAAGAAGACAGCAACTTCTCCTCAGAAACAATGCAAGCAAGAAGACAGTGGAGCAATATCTGTAAGGTCCTGAAAGAAAAACTTATCAACCTAGAATTCTGTAACTTTCCGATACATACTATATAACATCTTTCAAAAATAAGGATGAAATAAAAACTTTTTCGAATATTCAAAAGCTGACAGAATTCATCAGCAGCAGATCTGTACAGGTAGTACTCCAGGAAAAAGTGAAATGACACCAGATGGAAATGTGGGTCCACCTAAAGCAATAGTGAACACAGGGAATGGTCACTACATGGTAAAATGTGTAAGATTTCTTTTGTATCACTGAAATCTCTTTAAAAGATAACTGACTGTTTAAACAGAAATAACAAGAATATATTGGATCACAGGCCTAAGAAAACATAGAATAAAAATCTTTGTTACCTTGTCAGAAACCATGTAAGCCAGAAGAAAATGAAGTGACATCTCTGAAATACTGAAAGAAAAATATTGTCAACATAGAATTTTATACCCAGCAAAAATATTTCAAAAATGGAGTTGATATAAAGAAGTCAGATGCCAAGACAATTTCTTGCTAGCAGATCTAGAGCACAAGAAAGGAAGTTCTTTGGGCAGAAGGAGCAAGACACCTACACACTCACACTTACATCACACATGGTCAGCACACACAACGGACAGGCCTGGATTGTAATCTTGGCTCTGCCACTTATTTGCTGGGTGATCTTGAGTTAGTTACTGTACTCTCTGAGGCTCAGCATCCTCATTTGTACAATGGAGGCAGAAGTGCCCACCTCACAGAAGTGCTACGAATCCCACAAGGGCAGTGAAATGTTAACATTCTGGGTGGAAGGCATGTGAGGAGTCTTCATACTAGTCTTACAACTTTCTATAAGCCTAAACTTATGTCAAAATAAAAAGTTAAAGGAGAAAACGAAATATGACGATTTTTAAAATTATGCACACACATACATATGTGCATTCTATCTCTGTCTCAGATTCTGCACACATTCAGGAAATGGCTTGTTCTGATTAAACACTGTGGTCAACGTGAAATTTTCGTAAGGAAATAAAATATAACTGTACTTGGCATCAACAGTCTTCACCAAGAACAGGGACCTAGCTGGGCACTGGGGAGCTGCTGTGAGCCCTTCTAACCACAGGCCAGGAGATGGAGTAAGCCTGGACAGGACAGCTCGGTGGGCAGAACCCTGGTATAACCACCACGTGCTCATGCTCACTTAGATGCATGCAAACACACACACACACTCTCTCTCTCTCAACCCAGCAGGCACCAGAAGCCCTGGTGTGTGGGGAAACTCTCCAGTACCCCTGGTGTCTTAGCTACGAAACTGAGAACCTCATCAAGGATGATGTCTTCAGGATTTCCTGAAAACCACCAGAGCCTGAGCACACAGCTCACGTGGGCTGCAGAGTTCCTCCTCACCATGGCCAGCTCACCCACTGTCTGGACCCTCTCTACCTCACGGAGTCATCTTGAACACTCTTCTCAGCTTCAAAGAGGTGCTGGGTCTCCCCTCCAGGTCCCAACAGCAGTAGCAGCACCTGCTAGCTTTGAGTGCTAGCCACTCTCCACCCCCAGCTAGAACAGGAGACCCGCCTGCAGTGCGCACACTCTGGCTTGGCTTCCCTGGACAACCAGACCTGGATGGGCAGGATGCACTCCATTCCAATTGGCTTGAGGCTCAGCCCAACTCTAGTCCGACCCTACGCTGGCCAATCATGTCACATGTCTGAGTAGCTGCATGGGTGCTGTGAAGAATTCATCCATAGTGAAGATACGTATGTTTGAGAGAAGGAAGAAACACATTCTGAATTCCCACCACCAGCTGATCTTTTGACAAGGCTGGTGTTAATGCAATTTGGTAGTTTATTAAACTGAGAGGAACTCTTGGTTCATCCACAGCATGGAGGCTGGCAAATTAATATACGTACATGCTCACATTTATACTTCTCTTCCTAAGGCAAATTGCTGGTGGCATTGCTATTAAAAGCCTCATTCACTGGGAGAGGACAGTGGGGCAGTAACAATGCGTAGACAGAGCGCTGAGAGCCATGGCTTGTGTGTCCCAGATTATCAGCTGAGGGCCAGTCAGAGGGGCCTTGTGACAGTGGACCCACAGCCCCCATCCAAGGGGGCCCAGCTGTTGCCTGGCCATGAGATCAAGCTCACCCAGTCAGGTGGAAGGTGGCCTCAAGGTCACAGCCTGCTGGAGGCATGGCATCCTTCAGAGGAACCCTGGGCTGGCGCGGACCAAGGGTGCTGACTCCAAGGCCTCCCCGAGCACAGGGAGCTGCTCCCGGCACTTGTGGGGGCCCAGCGCCCCCTCCTGTCCCTGCATACCCTCACACAGCCTGCTCACTCTGTGCACCTTGCTGCTTTGCCAAAGAGGAAATGGGCACAATCCCAGCCCCTGCACGTCCAGAGCCAGCTGGTGAGGGAAGAGTGGATGTGGAGACCTCCCCATTCAGTCAACAGAAAGAAGACCCCTACTGCCCTCAGGATGGGCTCAAGGGCACCTGCTCAAGATTCACCTGGAGAGTAGGGATGGCCTTCCAGGTGAAGTTTAGAGACGAGGACCACTTTTCGGGGGTGGAAGAAGCCCTCTAGATCTCCAGACCCCTGGGTCTGAGGGTGAGCACAGGACCACCCAGCAGGCAAGGAGGATTCTTTGTCTCCAGCCCTTGTGGACCAGAGATGACTGCTGGCCAGGCACTGGGTTGGCCGGAGGGCCAGGCTGGGGAACAAGGAACTGGGCGTATATCCAGGTCTGCCCCTGGACTTGGATGCCTGGGTATCAAGAAGATGTATCCAGGCTCACTTGTCCCATCCCACAAGCTCCAGGTCCTTAAGGAGCCCTTCTCCAAAGCAGCACCACAGAGGGTGTGAGCCATCGAGGACTCTGGAACTAATTTTGTCCAAGCCTCTCACTAAGCTAGGAGATGTGAGGTCAGAGAAGAGGGGTCGCTGGCCCAGGATCACATGGCCCCAGGGTCACGGCCAGATAGTAACTCCTGGTGCACAGCCAAGAGCTCCACTTCAGAGGTTTGCCTGAACCCATCAGGCTTACAGAATTATGCCCAGGACAGGAAGATCATGCCTCCTGAAGCCACAGTGGAAACACACAACACGGGAGGAGCAGCAGAGATTAAAACTCACTAAGGCCCTGAGGCCTGGCTTCTAGAAGGATCACAGGTCAGAGTGGCCTCAGAATACCAAGTTATGGCAAGAAGTCACCTAGAGATCATCAGATCCAGTCCTTCATGTAACAGAGGAAAAATTGGAGGCCCAGGAAGCAGGAGGGTTTGCTCAAAGCTGCACAAAGGGAGAGCAGAAGCGGAGCAGGAACCAGGACCCGACTCCCGGGGCCTCCCCGGAGCAGGACCTCCCTCCTCCCATGGCCCCAGCCAGCTGCTAAACCAGGAGCAGGTCACAGTCTCTCATGGAAGCTCCAACTCCTTGTCTGCAAAAGTAGGACATCTCTGAGGTGTGTCTTCCCTGGAAAAATCTTCACCCCATCTGTACTGGTTATTTGTTGCTGTGTAACAAATACCACAAAGTTAGTGGATCAAAACAACATACATTTATTATATCACATTCCCCTGGGGCAGGAGTCTGGGCACGGTTTTCCTGGGACCTCTGTTCACAGTCTCACAAGGCTACAATCATGGCATTGGCTGGGCTACATTTCTTTCTGGAGCTCGGGGTCCTTTTTCAAGCCCCCGTCTGTGGTGGCTGACCATATTCAGTCCCTCGTGGCTGGAGGACTGAGTCTCCATCTTCTTGGGGGCTACCAGCCAGGGGCTGCTTTTCCCCTAGAGGCCACCCGCACTCCCTCACCACATGACCCCTCACTGCCCTCTCACCACAGGGCAGCTCACGCCTTCAAGGCCAGCAGAGGAGTCTTTTAGAGAAACAATCATGGGAGTGACAGCCCATCATCTTGGCCATACCATATTGGCTAGAAGCAAGTGTTGGGTTCCATCTGCATTCAAGGGGAAGGGACTAGGCAAGGGGGTGACTCATTCAGGGTCACCTTAGGTTGTATCTGTTAAACCATCTCACATTCCTAAAAGATGCCCCCTCCACTCTTCCCTCAGCCCCCGCCTCCTCTCCTGCGGCGGTGTTAGTGGCTGGTCACCTGCCGCAGAACCTCGCAGGTCTCTCTGTTTAGGACTGAAGCCCCCAGTTGCCCTGCACAGAGGCTGTGGTGGGCAGGGGCTGTGACTACCTCACCATACATTTCCCACAGCACTTCCAGCCCCCCGAGGTGAGGTGGACAGATGAGTGGACATTGCTGTCCAGACCAGAACTCTGGCTTAGATGACCCCTTGGCTGCATGATGGAGAAAGGGGAGGAGCTGGCTCTTCAGGCCCAACACCTGGGGTTCTGCCCTCTTCTGATGCAGGTGGGAGAGAACCAGGGTGGGTGGGCTGGCAAGGCGCCTTTCCAGGCCTGCATTTCACATTCTGACGTGGGCAGCAGCCGGCAGTGCTTTGGCTGGATGTGGGGGAGTGATGGATGAGAATCAGGGGAGAATTTCCGGATCCTGGTGCTACAGGAGGATCTGCTAATATCCCTAAAATAAGTGGCTAATCTGAGAGTGGCTTTTTTTCCCCCTAAAAATAAACCCTTCTCAGAGGTGCTCTCTACACAGAGAAGAGCAGAACCAAATAATCTCCTGGCCCCAAGGCTTGACCCTACTTGCAGCAGCCCAGTCTGGGAACGGCAGGGTCCCAGTGGGGCAGCGCCAGCTGGCCGTGGGGAGGGAGACACGAGGCTCAGTCTGCTCACGGAAGCCCGGTGTCGCAGCACTGGGGCCGTGGAGCTGAAGAGCGCCCTCCCTAACCCCCCGGGGCCGAGGCGAGAGCCCTTCTCGCCACTCCTGCTCTGCCTGGCCGAGGGTCGTCGGCCTCCTCACAGCAGCAGCCCCCACCCCTCAGCTCATCCTCCACATGAAAACAGAATTGGTCCCGTCACTCCTGTGCCCCCACAGGAATCAATGCCTCTACAGGACCCTTTAATTCCATTTGGTCGCGGCCCCGGGATGGACAGCACCATTGCCTAGAGCCTCATGCCACCCGGGCTTTCCCAAGGCCGCAGCACGTGGCGGCCAGCAGGCCCGTGAAGGTGCGCTCCGGCAACTGTGTCTGGTGGGGGGGCCTCCCCTCGGTGCCTCCGTGGCCCTCTCTTCCCTGCACTTCCCAACTCCCCCGTCTCCTTCACTGGATGGGGAAATACACAAGAAATGTGCGTGTGAATGCTTCACTTTATCTTCTTCAGTCTGTGTGATGTTTATTCCCCGCTCGTCAACAGGGTCAGAACAGAACATTTTCTCTACCTCTCTCGGCATCCGCACGCCGCCCCCAGAGGGACCTGACGCCCATGTGGAAGTCACACTCGCAGCTCCGCAGTCCCGAACCAGGGATGTGTCTCTTGGTCCTGCTTCTGCCCCGGGATGGGGGCAACGGGGGTACCCAGCGGGGTTTCGAACAGGCCAAAGCTGGGCTGAGCTGCTTGCCGCCAGCTTCCAGGCCGTTTTCTCTAGGCCAGCAACTCTCTGCTGAGCACCAGCCGAGGGCACAGGTCTCCTTACCCACTCTGACCTCCAGACCATTAACGTGGCCCTGTCCACAGGGGCCACTGAAACGTGCTGTGACCACTGATGATGCATAATTAGGATATTCTCCCCCTACTAGCTACACGGGCCAAGGAATACCCAGGTGGGGCTCAGTAACCTCCATGGGCGGAAGACATGAGGGGCAGGGAGCAGAGGTTACCAGGGCCTTGGAGGGTGGCGTTTCAGGCCTTGAGGACAGACCATCAGACCGTGAGCGGGCCTGCGGGTGGGGGCCGGGTTCAGGAAGGCAGCCCCCTGTCTCCACGCCAGCTCCCTGGCTCCCACCCTTTGCCTTTTGCACAGCCAGTTTAAGACTAGGTTTCTGCCTCCAAGGCGGGGAGGGAAGCTCTTCCCCACACAGTCCTCCCTCAAGTCCTCAGGGACGCCTGAGCTGGTTGGGAAGCTGGAAGCTGGCAGAGAAGAGCAAGGGAATCTACGGAAGAAAGCAAAGGAAGGGAGTCAGGTGTCCGCTGGAAGAGAAGCCCAGCAAGGCAGGCAGTGGCAGGAGGCCGCACACCCAGCGGCCCGCTCCTCTCCAGGTGTTCACCCGCCCTGAGCAGCTGGCAGACGGGAAGAGTCTGGAAGGGCTCAGCAGTCCCGGAGCACCCAGGGCACTGTGGAGGCTGGAAGGGCAGAGCTTAAGGCAGCCAGTTTGGGTACATCTGGGGACAGTGTGGTCTTGCAGAGAAGGACAAAAGTCCCTCCTCTACAACCCTTCATTGTTCCTGAGTCCTCGGTCAACAGAGAAAGAATCAAGAAAATATACATCCCCAGCCGAGGTGGGCTGGAAGGGCTGGAAGGAAGCTCGAGCTGATACCTGTCACAAGGCCTCCTCTAAATCCCATCCTCTGAATGTTCATGTTCCCAGCCGGCCTGGTTCAGACCACCTGGATCTCCTGCCTGCAAGTGGGCCACAGCCTTGTCTTCTAATCCATACGCATGTCCCTCCTTGGTGGAAGCCCCGCACTGGGTCCCGGCTGCCTGCAGGGAAGACCCAGACTCCTGCGTGTGGCCTGACCCTGCTTCCCCAGGTGCAACTCCTCCCACCACGTTCCCCCAACCATGCCAGAGCCCAGCCACGTGAAGGATACCCAATCCCCTGGGAGGCCCATGCCCATCACAGCCCTCAGCCTTGGCACAGGTGGGCACTCTGCTCATGACGCCTCCCTCACCTGCCAGTGAATTCCTGCTCACTGTGCACCACCTCCTCCGGGAAGCCTCCCCTGATTCCCCAGCAGACCACACCCACAGCCTTGCTTGTGTAGTTAATACTCACATCAACACTGGCTGAGGCTTATGATCCACCTACCTCGGTCCAAGAACTGTCCCGCTCACAACACCGCAGACCCTCCAGCCTGCAGTCCCTGGGCCGTGTCCTCAGGGAGGGACAGTGGCAGTGAACTGGAGGTGCTCTGCTTGTGAGCAGCTGTGGGGCCACAGGGCGTCAGGGCGAGTCTGTCCCCCTCCCTGCCAGGCCAGGCAGCAGGGAGAACACCGGCCAGTGAGTCAGCGACCCGGAGGTCCTTCCCAGCTCAGCAGTAGCAGCTTCTGGGTCCTGCACCCTGTGTAAACACCTTCGCCTCTCAGCGCCTCACTTCCCTCATCTACAAAATGGATAAGCAGCTCTACCTGTCAGATCGCAAGAACGCTGCCCTGCAGCTCACTACACAAAAGCGGTCCATCAGTGATTCTCCAAACCTTGCACCCCTACTTCTCTTCCCCTCATACATCTACGAGCGGGGGTGGGGGCTGTCACTATTTCACCAACAAAATTATCTCTTACTGGAGCATTTAGCATGTGCCCCATATTGATGTATTAGACACATCTTGAAAGTCCAACAAGGTCATAAAGACCCTACTGTCTTGGAGGGGAATGAGCACCGGGGGTCCTCAGTTTTGAGGACACTCTCTGCCTGGGTGTTACATCCCAACACCCAGACAGAGAGGGCCAGGCTGGGCTGGAAGCCCAGGGCTCAAGAGGATGCCGTTGGTGGTGGAGCTGGAGTAGGAGCTGGGACTGGTCTACTGGGGACACCGCATATCCCTCTTGGCTCTGGCCCCTTCCCAGCCCTCCCCACTTACCACCCACCCACCTGGCTACAGAAGGAAGTGTCCCGGAGTAGGAGTACCTGGGGGCTGTCACCCATCCTGCTGTCCTCTGTATGGGATAAAATGCCTGTCGTCAGGAAGGGCAATACAGCTCCATCCCTGTTGCCTGGCAACCTGAGCCAAACACGGCATCCGAAGGGATGGACCAGAGCACCCTGAGGGCACAGGAGGTAAGGCTGGGCCCAGGGAGGTGGGCCTAGAATGCTGGCCAAGAGAAGAGGTGGCAGACTGGAGAGGACCCTGCACTGGAGCCCAGGGCAGTTCCAGGGGCAACAGTCGGCAGAGGCCCTGATCCCACGCATTCATCCCTGCAGCCCCTCTGGCCCGTGCCGTGCCCAGGCTGGGAGTGTTACTGGCTTGGCGTCATACTCTAAGCTGGTGCCGAATTACAGAGCCACTTAGAGCTCCGCTGGCCCTAGTGACCACCAAGTCCACTAGCCTCCAGGGGCATATCGAGAACGTGAAAGATGGGCTGGGGCTAATCCAACCCCATGGCCAGCTGGTGGCAGACCCTAGACAGAATCAGGGTCTCCAGGGCCCTGCTATCCCCAGGCCTGGAGGGAGAATGATGCCAGAGGAAGGGCTGCACCCCCAGAGCAGGCAGGAACCAGCTTCTCAGTGTGACTGGTTCCTCCCTTCTGAGTAATGAGTTCTCAGCTAGAACCTGGGGAGGGTCCTTCCTCCACGGCAGTGGGCTGCAGGCCGACTTAGAGGACTTTAGTGCCCCCATCCCTGTCAGCTCCCTTCAAACCGTCCCAGATAAGCAGCTCACCCTGTATGAGAACGGAGTGCCTGCTATGCAACCCAGCTCCATCGGCCTCCCACGAGGAGACCCTGCTTCCTTCCGAGAGCCCACTGCCCTCCTCCCGGCTCAGGCACGCAGCACCCCTCGCCAGCCTGGGGGAGTCAAAGGCCTCCTCCCGCCCACCCCCACGCTGTGCTCGCTGGCTCCTCCTCAGCAGAGAGCGTGGCACTTAATTCCCTAGGAGGCGTTTACGGGGGGACCTCGTTTCCATACAGCTTCAGTGTTCCTGTCTCCGCCCCCAGTCCTGGGCCTGGGCCTGCCTTTGAGGCACGAGGCCCAACAGTCCATGGTTTCTCATGGCGACCTGGGTTCGGATTCCAATCCTGCCACATGAGCAGAGAGCCCTTGGACGTGACCAGCTCTCTCTGAGCCTCCGCCTCCCGGCCTGCAAAACAGGGTGAACCCCACGTCTATCACAGGGTGCTAGGAAGATCTCAACGCCTGTGTGGCGCCTCGGGCACGGTGGGTTTTCCCAAACACCCACTGGGTTAACTGGGGGAGGATACAGGAACCCAGGAAGGTCAGCTCCATTTTGTCAGGAAGGACGACTGGCTGGGTGTGGACCCCTCCCCATCCACCCTCCTCTCCAAGCCCCTAGAATGACAGATCCTTCCCCAGCGGCCATGTGACCAGGCCACTCCCCAGCTGAGGATCCTCCACCAGTTCTCCACTGCCCTCGGGATAAAGTCCCAGCTCCTGGCCGAGCCAGCCTCTGTGACCTGCCCTCACCTCATCTCCAGCCACAGGGGGAAATGGGTGAGCCAGTCACCCCAATACTGGAAACCCCTTTCTCGAGGGAAACCCCACTAAAGCAACAAGCCCGTCCCCCGACTGCCCAGGCCCTGGAAGAAAGCTGTGGTCTCCAGCACAGAGCGCACCCAAATGAAGTCTTCCTCCCTCGCGGGTGCTGCTGGGGCTCCAGGCTGCCACTCTTTTAATGCATTTTATAGAGGTAACCTTTACTGTAAAGGCTCCATTCTGCCCTCAGGGGTGAGGTATCATCTGCTTTCTCCTGAACCCTGGTCTGTCCATTGGGTATGTCACCCCCCGGGGAACAGGTGGCACCTGGCCAAGTCACTCAGGCTCCCACCAGCCTTGTTACCAAGAGACCAGGATAGATATGCTTTTCTACTAAAAATAAATCATTTTACGAAAATGATAACATATTCACGGTAGTGACAATTTACTTTTTAAAAAAGATCCCACTTAGTTCAGGGCCAAAGTTACCGAAATAAAAAAGGGAATTGGAAATTTCAAGTTCAGTAAAGAAGCTCTCTTGGGAGTCCTCAGGCGTTAGGAATCTGCATCCTTTCCTGCCCTGTTCCAGGAAGCAGAGACTGGCTTCCTCATCACCGCGGTCCCCTCGGGGCCTAAGTGCCCAGCGCTGCCTGCAGCCCCGTTTCCCGGCAGCCTGTCTTTTGGGCTCTCACAAAAGCTGCCCATCTCAGGGTGCGTCAGGCACTTCTCCCTGGCAACCTCCCCCATCTTCTCTGTGGTGAGAAATGGAAAAGGATGACAGACAGATACACAGACAGACAGTGGAGGAAATGCCCAGTACAGCAGTCCACCCCCGATGATTATGAATTTCGCTGTTCCACCTAACCTTTCCTCACCCTCCCCAACGGGTCTGTCCATCAGTTTCTCTAAATGATTTACACTGAGACCAGAAAGCCCTGCACATTCAAAGGCTCATTCATTCCGCAACAGTGGAAGAACGGTTGGGGAGGACAGGGACACTCTGCAGCCTGGATGGCACACAGATGGTACCACCCTCAGGCCTGCCCTGAGCGAGCTTTGCATTGTCAAGGCAACACCTATAAGGATAAATATTCATGGGCTGATTTTAGGGATGTAATAAGTAACAAAAGGACAATGAGGTTATATCGTTATATTTTAATGGTATTCATTATAATGTGGAGGCTGCAAATAATGATAATCAGACCATGCAAACGATGGTAACTGCTGTTACACCTGCACCACCAGATCGTGTTCTCACAGTTTCTTTTTTGTCTTCTGGCTACTTCTCGAGCATCTATCATCAGCACTGAGGGTGCCATTTTTCTCTTATACCAAGTACAGGTTAATTCTCATCTTGGTGTCTGTCTGTCTGACCTTCACACCCAGTTCTTTAAACAAATAAAGCAAAGGTTCTGGGCCTGCACCTGACATCCAAGGTTCCCTCTCTCATTCCAGCCACGGAGGCAGGGAGAAAAATTGGGAAGAGAGAAAGCAGGACCAAGAAGCTGAGGCACAGAGCCACTGCATGATTCACTTCAGATCTCGAAGTGAGCTCTGCCGGGTCTGGATGTGTCCCTCCCGCCCCACCTCTGGTGGCCTTGCTGCTTCTCAAAGTTCTGCAGAGATGGTGGGGATGGGGGTGCCCTGAGAAATTCAGCTTCTGTGAGATGAACGGTGAGGTGGGCATGACCAAGGCTAAACGAGCCAATCCTCTATGAAAGACCCTGTAAGTGTTGCAGATAAAAATCCTCTGGCTTGAGAAAGCGGCAGGTGTCAAGATAAAGAATCCTATTCCAAAGCGGCCTTGACTCCTGTCGCTTTCAATCTACTGATGGGCCATCAGCAAATCCCACACAGCAAAGATCTCTCATCATTTTCAAATGAGATATTTAATGAGCACAAACCTCCTGCAGGCGGAGAGGGGGCAAGGATGACTAAGATGACTAGTCACCTTAAGGTGCTGAAATTTGCCCTTAAGCGGCTTAAAATTCAGTTAGGGTTTTTGTACCTAAAAGAAGTTAATAAGCATTTTAAAATCCTGAGGAACCAAGACAACAGAGGTCTTGGGGCAGCATGGGATTGTTTCTAAAAATGTTCAGAAAAAAACAAAGCTCCACCATGGTGAGTGCCCAGCTAGGCTGGGCACAGCAGGGCCAGCAGGTCTGGGAGGAGTCAGCTTCTGGGATGGGCTTCAGGCACAACCACCAGGCCAGCGGTGGGCTCCCTGTGGGGCTGCAGCCATGTGGGTGGGGGGACGGCAGGGGTCAGGCAGGGCCCTCCGGGCAGTGAGGATGGGGATGAAAGTGGAGGGGCAGCCCCTTCCCTCTCAGCAGCGGCAGCCAGACGCCTGCGGGTCACCCGTGTCCTCCTGCTCCCCACCCCACGCACTTCCTCAATGCAGGAGGGAGAGGAGCAGGCAAAACTCCCTGGAGAGGGTGGGCCCCTTGCAAGACCCACTCCCTGCACTCGGCCCAAAGAAGGAGTACCAGCATGCTGCCTATAGAAGCGTCTCCCCCTCCGAAGCCTTTAGAAGGCGCCTCTGACACCGGCCCCCAAAGGTGGGTAGGATGCCCTGCTATGTGCTTCTACAGCAGCTGTTCCTCCCTCGTCACGGCCCTCGCAGACCTTTACTGTAATGATATCCGCAGATGTCTGTGCTCCCCAGTGGACTATAAGTTCCACGGAGCAGGGATACACTCGAAGATCTGACTGAATGAATAAATGGATGCTGGGAGGAGGAAGGGAGAGAGGCGGATGGGGGAGGGAGAGAGGGATGGTTGAACAAATGAGTAAACAGCCGAAGCTGCCTGCAGGGTCACTATGCTGCGTGAGTCCAGGGATGCCACTCACGTCGTGTTCGGCATGGATGGCACCTCCAGCAACACAACTGCCAGGGGAGGACAGGGAGGCGGCTGGTCACAGGGAGAAGCTGGCCTACTGGCCTCAGCCTGGGGAAGGAGACCAAACTTGTGTCCATCAGCCTTCCTGCTCTGGCTGGAGGAGTCTCAGGGAAGGGAGGTGAGCAGAGGCCAGAGTGCAGCAGACACAGCCCACACCCCCTCCCCGCCACACGCACTCGAGAAGCCCCGCGTGAAGCTGGAGCCCCACAGAGCGCCATCAGAACTCAGGAGAAGGGCTGTGTCCCCCAGGTCGAGCTCCTTCCTCACATATCTGCTCATGCCTGCCTTCTCTGGATGCCACCAAGTGCCCAAGTCGGGACTGGTGTGCATCACCCCCTCTTTCCCCCTCCACTGCCATCAGCACAAGGGCACGGCCAGCAGGCCCAGAGAGCCATCTGAGCCCCAGCAGGATTGCACAGCCTCCCCACTGCAAGGAAACCCTTCATCCTGGGTCCATAGCAACCTCTCCACAATCCCTCCCCCTGCCAGGTTGATACTGGCCAGCCTGTATTCCATGCTCCACAGTCAGGCAATCATTCTGCTGCTAGGAGGGGGTACTCTCTCATGGGCTAGAGGTATTCTCTCCGGAGTGGCTCCTCAAGGCTTCCCACCCAAACCAGGTCCACTGGAATCTCTGAGGGCTCGATGCCCCTGGGATTATCTGGTCCTGGGCACCCTCCTCATCATTGGGCTCCAGGCCGGGCGCTCCTCTCTGGGATCCAGCTGTCCTTGCCCACTGGCCTAGAGAGATGCTACCAGTAAGCCAGGCACAGGAGACAGGAGAAGGCCAGCTCCTTCCCCTGGCCCCTTTCCAGAGGACTCAGCTCATATAGGCCAGCCCATGCTGTTCTAGAAGTCCCTGTTGTGCTCAGCTGACCCAAGTCCCCTGAGTACAGAAGGGGAGGTACCTCCAAGGTCACACAGGGAGGGAGACCCAGGGTGGAGGTGATGGCAGGATTCAGTGGGAATTCAGAATTCCCTCCACCACACAGGATGTAGAGGATGCGGGCACAAAGGACCAACACGTGTAAAAGTACATGCAGCCAAGACGGAAGCCAGTGCTGCGGTGGCAGTTCCTGTGTCCCACCAGGCTCAGAGATGCACACGTCTCCTGCCTATCTCAGGGACCCCAAAAGCTCTGTGAAATTGACGGTAAACAACCCACTAAGGACACAACACAGTGGGAGGAGGCTTTTCAGGGTCCTAGGGCTCCCTGCCAGAGGGGACCAGAGTGGCTCATGGCCAATGGCACTGTTGGCAAGGCCTTTTTCCCTAATGACCATGTTCAAAGGGCCCAGAAAGCATGCTCCCAACCAACCAGCCCGGCACCTCCACAAGGTCACCCAACCCAGCCACAGGCCTGGCCAGAGTATGGCAACCCTAACCCACTATCAGGAAAGCTCCCCAATTCTTGGCTTCCCCAATTCAAGGTCACCTTATTTCCCAACGGCATGTTAGTGACTGGGAACAGGAGATGTGGTTCCAGTCCCAGAAGGGGTAACAGCTCACAACAGGACTCTGGGTCGACATCCCACCCCTGGGGCTGGAACTCCCATATAAACATGCTGGAGAGGTGGGCGCTCACTCTCTGAGGTCTTCAGGTCTCCTTTCTGTGATTTTAGGGGCAAAGGGGGTTTGCAGGGCTCAGTAGGGGCCTCAGCCCATCAGAGATTCCGTGGGAGCCCAAAGTTTTCCCTCAAACACACCAGACATTCTCCTCATCAAACCCCTGGTCCTTTGCTGAAGCACGTTCAGACTTGGAATAAACAAGTGTTTGTCGGGAACCTCCCATGGTCCAGGCCCTTTGAGAGACACTGAGGAAACATGAAGGGGTAAGAGAACTGCCCTTAGGCAACCATCTTACAGAGACAGAAACTAGGCTCAGAGAGGCTTTGAAATCTGCTCAAGGGAACACAGCTAAGAATTCAACTCCCAGGGCTCTAGGCCCGCTAAGACTAGCACTGGGATGTGAAGACCACCCCCACCCCCCAAATCCCTTTAGGCACAAGAAAAAGTTAGTTTTGTGAAACTGGAATCTACTGAGATCAGAAACTCAGAGTCCAGGACACAGGGCTGGCTGCCTGAGTTGATTTTGTTCTGAAACGCCCAGCCTGGCCCCCAAACCCATGTCAGAACTTGACTACCTTTTGCCACCCTTCTCTGAGCTGTAGTGAGCAGCAGCAGGCCGGAGACTGCTGTGTGACCTCCACAACCTGCAGGTACACACATCACAGCAGCACTGCTCCTGGAGCCCACCAGGTCCTCCCAAGGCTGTGTGTGTCTTGGCCCCTTGTATAGACAGGCACCAAGCCGGGTGAACTGGACTGGACTGTAGAGCTAGAGCTGCTGGTCCTGCTCCCAGAGACGGCCTTCTCCCACAGCGGAGCTGGTCAGGGCCCAGCTGGTCTCCCTGCAGCCCCAGGTGAGGGGCCTCTGAAACCACTCCTTCCTACAAGTGTCAGAGGGTCCGTGCTCCTCAACCCGGTTTTCCACCTCGGGACTAACCTGGATTTCAGAGATGCTTTCCCTGGGGAGGCTGCCGTGCAGTACGTAAGCCATTTGTCTCCCCCCTCTCCCCGGCCCCTGGCCCGCTGCCACGGTGACCTCCCCTCCCCCAAGAAGGGCGGTGAGCTGGGGGGTGGGAAGAATCCGCCGCCAACGCTCTCGGGAGGGGTGCTGGGAAGCCAGGCAGGGCGTGTCGCCTGGTCCTTTCTCTGCCCAGCCCCGGGCTTCACGGCTCTTGGCGTGAGGCGCCCCGTACCAACCCCCAAATCTGCCTCGCACTGGGGAACCCTTGCTGTCATCGCCCAGAGATCCCTGAGCCCCACAGGGGCTAATGCACACTGGCGAAGGGCAGCGGGTCTAGAACCTTCTGCGCCCAGTCGGACGTAAGCCAGGGGAGGTAGGCGCCCTGTTCCCCCACGACCTGCACCCGCTCTTTTCAGAGGAGACATCTGTGGGTCTCCCCCCGCCCGCGGCCGTCTGCCCCGGGGTCTGGACGTGCCCGTAATTACGGTTCCGGGCAGGGGCCCCAGGGAACCCCTCCGGTGCCGCGGGGTGGGGAGCGGCCAGACGCCAGTCCCGTCTCTTTTTCCAAAGAGGGGCGCCGTCCTTCCCGCGACCCTCGCCGGCGCCCCGCCACCTGCGCGGTCGCCCGCAGCCGGTGCCGCAGTGCGAGCGAGCCAGCGAGCCCGGAGCCTTCACGCCTCGGCCGGCGCCGCTGAGCGAGCCGCCGCCCTCCGGCCTCCCCGCCGCGCCGCGCCGCACCTGCACCCGCAGCCCGAGCCCCCACCCCAGATCCCACCCTCACCCCCACCTCCGGCCCCAGCGTCTCCTCGGCCCTTACCCTTGGCCCCTCCCCTGCCCGGCCCCGCCCGAGCCGGCCCCGACCTCTCATCCCCAAACCTCCCCTCTACCCAGGCACCGAGGGGCCTTTTCGAGCCGGGGCCGGGGTCCCAATCGGGTGGATGATTTGGCGGGGGTTCGACTCGACACCAAGCCAAGAGAATAAGCGGGGTACTTACCACTCTGCTCCCCCAAGAACACCAACTTGAATTTTCTCAGTGGGTTCCCAAAATCTCCCCCTGCGGACATGGTGCTGGCAGCCTGGGCTGGGAGAGGAGGAGGAGGAGGAGAAGCGAAGGAGCAGGGAGGGGAGAGGAGGAGGGCGAGGGGAGGCGGCCGGCGGTGCGGGAGCCGGAGGGGGAAGGGCTGGCTGCGCGCGTCCCTGACTCCCCAGCTGCGTCCCGGCCCCGGCCTGCGGCTGCGTGTCCGGCGGCGGAGGAGAAGGAGGAGGAGAAAGAAGAGGAGGAGGAGGAAGGCTGGGGCTGGGCTGCCGCGGGCGGCGCTTGATGCGGTGCGAGGGGCGCGCTCTGGACGCCCGAGGCGCGGCGCGAACACCGAGGCGCGGGCGGAGCGGGGCGCAGGGACTGCGCGCAGGGCGGTGGAGCGCTCTCCCTAGCCGCACTGGTCGGCCCCCCTCCCGCCTCTCTTCTCCGCCCGCGCCTGCGCTCTGCGCGCTCCCCAGCCTCTGATGTCATTCGGGGCCTGCGGGGCTGGGGGGCGCCAGTCCACCCACCCGGAGCCCGCACCCGCGGGGGAGAGAATCGCCTCGCCGTGCCTCAGAGAGACCCGCGAATCGGGCCCTGTGTCACTGCCCCTCTACGTCTGTCTTCCCCACTCTACCCCTCCTTTGAATCCAGAAAATGACGTGAAATTATCCGGGGATATTCGTTTCTGGTCTTTAAACCTAGATGCTAGTCCCTTCCTCCACCTCCTGCGACACCCACTCAACCTGGCCATCCTAGAGGGTGGAAAGGAACGGAGTGGGGGGTGAGCCAGGGTGTGGTGGACCGCGTGTGCTCAGACAGGCTCTACTGTCATCTTGTGCGTCTCTTGCCCTCCCTACCCTCTCTAGACCCAGATCCCTCCTCTCGGGCACAATCTGTGGGGTCACAGGTGTCCCCACAGACATGCCCAGCGAGAGAGGAAGCACCAGTAAAAGGCGTACCTTCCTCAAACCAACCGCTCCTAAGGATCGTTTTATCCTAAACCTAATGCCCCGTGGGAGTGAAGGAGCAATGAGGCCCTGAATGTCAGCACCTCCATCTCCAGAACGGTGCCCTGGATCCCTGGACCCTGGGGCCACCGTGTGGACAACGCCACTCCTTGCCCTTGCAATTAGGGGTATCTGGACAATGAGCTCCTGGAGCACAGGAGGGAGACCTCCCATTTGCCTCTGTGTTCATCCGACCTTTTAAGGCACACAGAGTAAGTTGTGAGTGGGTGAGAACAAGGAGCAGGTGCCAGGTGTTAGAAGCACTCCCAACCCAGTCCTAGCATTCTGGCGAATGCTAGCTTTGAGGTTTTACAAAGCTGCCTCTACTGTGCTGCCGCCACGTGGTCTATGCTTTTAGGACTGTTCAGTGAACATTTATTTGGGCTTATAACCCAAATGTTTAGGAACAAGTTGCATGTGTGTGTGTGTATTTCATACAGAGAGAAAAGTGAAAAACAACCTTCATCTCTGGAGATTTCCAGGGGACATTTGTTGCCCTCTTCTTGACTTACATGGCTTGCTTGGGATGTCTCTCTGTCTGGCTCCATTCTTTGTTTACTTAGAGTCTCTCTTCCTCTCATTGCTTATTAAAAACCAGAGAGTGAGTTCCATGAAATCAGCAGTTGAGGCTCCACTACTGAATCCCAAGGACCTAGCTCAGAGCTTAGGAAATAGTTGTTGAATGTTTGAGTGAATGTCTAGAACCCAAATCAGAACAACTGTTCCACTTATTGAAGAGATTGTCTTTTCCCCATGGTATATTTTTGCCTCCTTTGTCATATATTAATTGACCATAAGTGTGTGGATTTATTTCTGGATTCTATATTCTGTTCCATTGACCTATGTGTCTGATTTTTGTGCCAGTGCCATACTGTTTTGATTACTGTGGCTTTGTAATATAGTCTGAAGCCAGGGAGCATGATTCCTCCAGCTCTGTACTTCTTTCTCAAGATTTTTTTGGCTATTTGGGGTCCTTTGTGTTTCCATACAAAATTTGAAATTATTTATTCTTGTTCTGTGAAAAATGCCATTGGTATTTTGGTAGGGATTGCATTGAATATGTAGATTGACTTGGATAGTATGGTCATTTTAACAATATTAATTCTTCTAATCCAAGAACACGGTATATCTTTCCATCTGTTTCCATCATGTTCAATTTCTTCAATCAGTGTCTTATAGTTTTCTGAGTACAGGTCTTTAACCTCCTTAGGTAGGTTTATTCGTGGGTATTTTATTCTTTTTGATGTGACGGTAAATGGGGTTGTTCCCTTAATTTCTCTGTTTGATAGTTTGCGGTTAGCGTATAGAAATGCAATAGATTTCCGTATATTAATTTTGTATCCTACAACTGTACCAAATTCATTGATGAGCTCTAGTAGTTTTCTGGTGGCATCTTTAGGATTTTCTATGGATAGTATCATTTCATCTGCAAACAGTGACAGTTTTTACTTCTCTCTTTCCAATTTGGATTCCTTTTATATCTTTTTCTTCTCTGATTGCTGTGGCTAGGACTTCAAAAACTATGCTGAATAAAAAAGGCGAGAGTGGACACTGTTGTCTTGTTCTTTTCAATAAGTGGCACTAGGAATACTGAACAGCTATGTGTAGAAGAATGAAGTTAGAACATTCTCTAACACCATATACAAAAATAGACTCAAAATGGATTAAAGACCTAAATGTAAAACCAGGTACTATAAGACTCTTAGAGAAAAACATAGGCAGAACACTCTTTGACATAAATTGCAGAAATGTTTTTTTTTTGGATCCATCTCCTAAAGCAAAGGTAACAAAAGCAAACATAAACAAATGGGACCTAGTTAAGCTTAAAAACTTTTGCGCAGCAAAAGAAACCATTGACAAAATGAAAGGATAACCTACTAAATGGGAGAAGATGTCTGCAAATGATATGACCGATAAGGGGTTAGTATTCAATGTATTTAAAGAGCTCATACAACTCAACATCAAAAAAACAAAACAGCCCAATTAAAAAATGGGCAGAAAAACTGAATAGACATTTTTCCAAAGAGGAAATGCAGATGGCCAACAGGCTCATGAAAAGGTGCTCAGTATTACTAATCATCAGGAAAATGCTAATCAAATCCACAATGAGATATTCCCTCACACCTGTCAAAGTGTCTATAATCAAAAAGACCAAAGATAACAAATGTTGACAAGGATGTGGAGAAAAGGGAACCCTTGTACACTGTTGGTGGGAATGTAAAGTGGTGCAGCCACTGTGGAAAACAGTATGGAGGTTCCTCAAAAAACTAAAAATAGAACTGCCAGATGATCCAGCAATTCCACTCCTGGTTATATATCCAAAAAAAATAATTCAAAAAGATATATGCACCCCAATGTTCATAGGAGCATTATTTACAATTGGAAGCAACCTAAGTGTTCATCAACAGATAAAGACAAAGAAGATGTGGTGTGTGTATATATATATATATATATATATATATATATATAGAGAGAGAGAGAGAGAGAGAGAGAGAGAGAGATGGAATACTACTCAGCCATAAAAAAGAATGGAATTTTGCCATTTGCAGCAACATGGATGAAATTGGAGGGCATTATGCTAAGTGAAATACGTCAGACAGAGAAAGATAAATACTGTATGATATTATATGTGGCAATTAAAAACTATAACAAACTAGTAAATAGAGCAAAAAAGAAGTAGACTCACAGATACAGAGAACAAACTGTGTTTACCAGTGGGGAGAGGGAAGGGGAAGGGGCAATATAGGGGTAGGAGGTAAGAAAAAGGTTATTGTGGGATTATATGAAATCATATGTGGGAAACTTTTGAAAATTGTAAAGCACTGTAGGATTTAAAGAGTCTCTCATTCAATAAAAAATTTTCTAAATAAAAATAAATTTAAAAACTAAAAAATTCATCCTTTTCCCACTGGGAAAAAAACAAACAAACAACTGTTCCACTCCTCAGAATGGCCTTTGGTTTGGAGCCCCATAGACTGTAGGGCATCACCCTGGGATATCTCCCCTATGATGCCTGGCATCAGGCACAGGGCCACCTTTCAGACTCCCACCCCACTTCTGCTCTGGGGTTTTGCTCTCGCAGGAGGCTGCATCCAGCATGGGGCTGAAGGGTGCCCTAGAAGGAGACAAGCCTCCCAAGCCGCAGCCCTTCCTGCCTCTATGAGTGGTGCCTCTATGAGTGGTCCCTCCATGGGGACCCAGCAGGGCACCCTTCCTCCCACACACACCTTTTCGTAACATCTGGTCCTGTCTTCCCACACACTCTTGTCACATCCTGAGCAAATCGTCTGTGGCAAGACGAAGTGCGACAGAAATGGTACCATCTTATAGGTAAGCCTGGGCAAGTCCTGTGCCTTCCCTGACCATCTGGTCCATACGTGAGGCAGGGGGCCGTAGGGGAGGGAGGGGTGGGACACGGGCCCCTCTGGGCACCTCTAAGCCTCTGAGTCAGCTTACGTGCTTACCAGCCCCAGCTGACTGTGGGCCAGGATGCCTTGTGGGACTCTGTCCAATTCTTCCAGTTCAAATGACAAAACCCCGACTCCAGCTACTTAGCTACAGCGACGTGGGCTGGCTCAGGTAGCGGGAGGAGACAGTGGCATTGCTCACAGAATGTGGTCATCGGGCTATGGGATCGGAGTTGTCTCCACATCCCTCTCCTTCCCCACCTTTTGTCATTGCTCATCTCTCCTTATTTGGGGTCTTGTCCTTAACCTGCCCTAGAGCAGACAGGCTTTCTCCAGGTGGGGAAAACAAAATGTGAAATGTGGCCACCGTGACACTCAGTTTGGCAATCCCTCTGGAACAAGTTTCTTCCACATGGCGTCCTTGTGTTCCATTTTTGAAAATTATGTAAAGCTTCCTATTGAGGCTAACGATGTATATATAAGTTGTAAAGAAAACCTGTCATTAGGAATGCCCATTTACCCTCCACCCAGCTGGAGCAATCAAACATCACAATATTTTGAGGCCTCTGTTGTTTCCCTCCACTGCGCCCCTGCCGCCCCCTCCCCCCCCAACGCAGAAATCCAGACCCCCAGCTGGCTTTTCTTTGAGTTTATCACATTTGGATGTGTCCTTCAACAATACCTCCTTTTGTTTGCACCTTTTGAACTTCATCTAAGGTATCCAGTGACGTGTTTTTCTCCTATGACTTACATTTTTCTTACGTCATGTTCCTAAGATCCATCTGTTGCTGCGTATAACAGCAGTCCTTTCATTTTCACTGCGATTTTGTATTCCATTGTTTGCTCCAATTTTAAAATCATTTTCAGTAAAATGTGTCCAGTTTAAAAATGTAAACGACTTTTAGATTCACAATGATAACATCTTACATAGCCATAGTACATTAGTAAAACCAGGAAATTAACACTGGAAAATGTACCCAGTTTTCCTTCTGCTACTACAAATAATGCTGTTGTGAACATTCTTTATGTGCCTCCTGAGACAGCTGTGAGAAGTTTTTGCAAGCTGTGTATTGAGTAACTAAACTGAGGTATAGAATTGAGTATATGTTTAACCTTATGCCGAACCGTTTCCAACAACAGCCCTCAGCTCATAGAGCTCTACACCGTCACTTATAGTTTTCATTTTCTTCAAGAGTCTTGACTCTTCTCAGCTCTGTGCTATTATATGCACTTTTTAAAAACTTTTTAAAAATCTGAAGTATAGTTGATTTACAGTGTTTCAGGTGCATAGCAAAGTGATTCATTTATACATATTATTATATGCATTTTTTTAGAAGCAGATACACAAAAACTTTTATTAAGTGGAAGTTAGACTTCATGGTAATTAACCAGTTACAAGTGCATTTAAATGCATGTGTGTGGACACCGTAGAAGTCAGAATGGTCTTCCTGAAAGTCCAGAATTATATGCATTTTTAATTAAACTTTTTATTTTGAAATCCTTATAGATTTACAAGCAGTTGTAAGAAATAAGACAGATCCTGTGCGTCATTTATCCAGATTCCCTCAGTGGTAACATCTTGCAAAACTATAGTACCATATCACAACCAAGATATCGACAGGTGCAGAACATTTCCATCCCCACAAGGGTCCCTCATGAGGTCCTTTTATAGGGACACCCTCTTCCTCCCGCACCACCCCTTTCCTAATCTCTGGCAACCACTAAACTGTTCATTGTCTCAATAATTTTATCATTTTAAGAATGTTATATAAATGAAATTATACAGTATGTAACATCTTGGGATTGGTGTTTTTCACCTGGCATAATTCTGTGGCGATTCACCCAGGTTTTGTGTATCAATAGTTGGCTCCCTTTTACTGCTGACCAGTATTCCATAGTAGGGATTACCACAGTTTGTTTACCATTCACCCATGGAAGGGCATCTGGGGTATTTCCAGTTTGGGGCCATTACAAATAGAGCTGCTATGAACATTCATGTACAGGTTTGTTTGTTTTCATGTACAGGTTTTTGTGTGAACATAAGTTTTTATTTCTCTGGGATAAATACCAAGGAGTGCAATTGCTGGGTCATATGGTAGCTGCATGTTTAGTTTTTTTTTTTTTTTAAAGGAATAGCCGAACTCTTTTCCAGTTGGTACCACTTTACATTCCTACCAACATCGTATGAGGGATCTGGTCTCTCCACATCCTCACCAGCATATGGTTTTGTCACTATTTTTTGAGCCATTCTGTGAAGCGTGTAGAGATATCTCACTGTGTTTTTAATCTGCTTTTCTCTAATGGCTAATAATGTTGAACATCTTTTCATGTGCTTATTTGCTATCTGTATATCCTCTGAAATATCTGTTCATGGCTTTTGTTCATTTTTTTAATTGCATTGTTTGCTGTTTTACTGTTGCATTTTGAGAGTTCTCTATATATTCTAGGTATTAGTCCTCTGTCGGATATGTGGTCTGCAAATATTTTTCTCCCAGTCTGCAGCTTGTGTTTTCATCCTCTTAACAGGGATTTTTGCAGAGTAAACGTTTTCAGTTTTGATGAAGCCCACCTTATTGAAATTTTCTTTTAAGAATTGCGCTTTTGCTGTCATGACTAAGCCCTAAGTCTCAAAGATTTTCTATGTTTTTCCCTAGAAGGTTAAAAATAGGTTTATGTTTTACATTTCAGTTCATGATTCACTTTGAGTTAAATTTGTATGAGCTATGAGACTTAGGTTGGAGGCTTATTTTGGGTTTTTTGGTCTATGGATGTCCAGCTTGCTTCAGCACCATTGTTCTTCCTCTAGTGAATTATTTTCAGCCATTTGTCAAAAATCAGTTGGGCCTTGTTACCTTTGGGAAGGGGGTGAACATCCGGACTCCCCACATGGTCTTCGCTGACACTACAGGTGGGAGTCACTGCCCACCTCCCCCCACCCCATACTGCCCAGTGGGGACAACAGGCCCAGCTCCCATCTTGGCCTCCTCTGATGCCCCAGTCCCAGCTGAAGGATTGGGGCACCTTGATCTAACTTAGAGATGGTAGAAGTCCATACTCACCGCTTGGACTTTGCTGGGGTAGGTAGGTGGCCGTGGGGGGACCTCACAGTTTTTCTGCAGTGTTTGACTAAAAGTTTTCTGTCTTACTAAGCTGCCCCTTTCCTGCTCCATTGACTAGAGAGAACAAGCTTTGGTTGGGGCTTTATTTTCGTCTGTGCTCAGTGGTGTTTTTTAGTCACTAGCTTCTTCAGCTCCAAGTCCAGGACATAAGAGGTAAAAGGAAAACCCAGGGAACTCATCACTGTGTCATTCCTGAGGGCCTAAGGTCCAAAGCTGGTCTACCTTCTTCTCTCCACCTTTTAGAGTTTTCTTATGTTTGTTTTGTACATAATATCTAGAGTATTCAGTTGTATTTAGCAGGAGGAATAGGGAAAAGTATGTTTGCTCCACCTTTCTACCTATATATTTTAATGTAAGCTTTTATTGAAATATATCATGCATGCCTAAAAGTCAACAAATCACAAGTGTATAGCTTAATGAATTTTTGCAGAGTGAACATATCTCTCTAACCACCACTCAGATCAAGAATAGGAATATTATATATATATATATATATATATATATATATATAATGTATAACTGAATCACTTTGCTGTACACTTCAAACTAACATAACATTGTAAATTAACTATACTTCAATTTTTTAAAAAAAGAAGAGGAATATTGCCAGCATCCCAGAAGTCTCCATCATGCCCCTTCCCAGGCGTTGCTCTGTTCCCACAAAGGAAAGAGCTATTCAGATATTTCAGCAAAGACTGGTCTTGCCCATATTTAAACTTTGTATAAGTGGAGTCAAACAATATGTACTCTTTTTTTTATATTTATTTATTATTTATTTATTTGTTTTGGCTGCGCTGAGTCTTAGTTGCAGCATGCGGGATCTTCATTGCAGCATGTGGGATCTTTAGTTGTAGCATGTGGACTTCTTAGTTGAGGCATGTGGACTCTCAGTTGTGGCATGCATGTGGGATCTAGCTCCCTGAGCAGGGATTGAACCTGGGCCCCCTGCATTGGGAGCGTGGAGTCTTACCCACTGGACCACCAGGGGAGTCCTAAACAATATGTACTCTTGCATCTCTGGCTTCTTTCATTAAATATTGGGTTTGTGAGAGTCACCCATGGTGTTGCATGTAGTAGTAGTTGATCCATTTTTGAGGTTGTATAGTGTTCCGTGGTGTGAATATATCAGTTTATTTATCCATCTATTGTAGAGGGACATTTCAGTTGTTTCCAGTGCTTGGTTACTACAAATATTGCTGTTATGAAAATCCTTAGATGTGTTTTTTGATGAATATCTGTGCCAGATATACACGTATATTTCTTCTGGGCATATACCTAAGTGTGGAATTGCTAAATCATAGAGTATGTCTATTTTCAGATTTAGTATATACTTCCAGCTTTCCAAAGTAGTTGTACCAAGCAGCAGTGATATATGAGAGTTCCAGTGTTTCACACCCTTGCTTACACTTAATATTGTCAGTCTTTTATTTTTTTTCTATTTTTAAAGTTTCTAATTTTTTTTTGCGGTACACGGGCCTCTCATTGCTGTGGCCTCTCCCATTGCAGAGCACAGGGTCCGGGCACACAGGCTCAGTGGCCATGACTCACGGGCCCAGCTGCTCCGCGGCATGTGGGATCTTCCCGCACTGGGGCACGAACCCGTGTCCCCTGCATCAGCAGGCGGGCTCTCAACCACTGTGCCCCCAGGGAAGCCCTGTCAGTCTTTTAATTTTAGACATTCTGGTGGATAGGTAGTGATTTCTCACAGTAGCTTTAATTTACTTTTCCTTGTTGCCTAGGAAGGTGTTATCTTTCTTTAAGGAGGATTTACATTTGTTTATGCCAGGCACTAGGGAATCCTAGCAAGCGGTATTCACTTAATCCAGTTTCAGAAACTGAAATGCTTTGGAGCTGGACTGAAGTCTCTGTGAGAGCTGGTCTCCTTGCAGTCCAAACTGATGACTAGGTTGCACTTCTTTGGGTTCTCATCCCAGCATGAGTCTCTCTTCTTCAGTGAGTCCTAGACTCCCAACTATCTACCCCATTCCTTTGAGCCTGACTAGTACACCTCCCAGACTCTCGGCTGACTTGTCCACAATTAGTAAATGCTTCTGGGCCAGAAGTAGTCCAAATGTTGGGCACACCTTCCTGGATTCCCATTTTCTCCAAAATCTAGGCCCACTACATCTTTGCTACTTTGTTCTCTCTCCAATATCTTCAAGTATATTTTTAAAAACTGTGCCTAGTTTTTCTTGGTGTCCGGATGAATCACCTACTCTTCTATCAGAAGAGACATGGGGTTTTAAAAAATTGCTTCTTGTTCCTTCTTCCTTTTACAGATATTCCCCCTTATACCTTTGAACATATTTGCTACATTTGCTATACTTATTTTACACAGTTGATCTGTATGCATTGTGTCCAGTTTGTTGTGTATCTTTTATAGTGGTTTTAATCCTCAAGTCTCTCCTGGTTTTGGCTTGTGAACTCCCATGTCCCTTGTGGTTGTCCAATCAGATAATGAGTAAGGGATACGATGAAGGTCTGCTTTTGTCACTCCTGGTGAGTATGAAGGGTGGAGTGGGGATGACCCTATAAGATGGAGAGCCCTGGGTACTCCAGAACTGCTACTCAACCTCCTTCTTGCTTTTGTGTCACAGAGAAATCTCTCTAGTCGGGGACTCCTAGATTCTTTGAAAAAAGCAGCAATGATAGAAGGCAAAGTCTTTAGAATGGTCTCATGAGTGGGATCGCCTACTGTCCTTGAAGCCATCATCTGCCATCCGTGAGGGTCTGGAGGAGACTGAGGTGGAAGAGCAGATGTCTGGGTTTCATCAGAATCCCAGATGGGCGTGGCTCTGCTATGAGCCTGGCACCCCGAGCAGCCAAGCTGCTGCCGCCCATTCCTTTTCTCCTGTGACAAAGGCTCCAGCCATCCTCCGGGAAATACAGCAGCAAGGAACGAACAGAACTTAACATCTCTCCACCACCCTTTCTTCCCACCTGTGTACCTGCCACCCCCGCCTCAGACTGCTGCTAACGTTTCACATTAGTCACCCAGCTTAGTCTCCCAGGGGTTAGTCACAGTGTTTATATTAGTTTCTCCATCTCACTTCTGTAATTTCTCTGTCATTGATTTTTGGGGGGAGGCAACCAGAAGACAGGGCTAGTTCACTATCTCGTACCTCCCCTTCTCTTCCTTGAATTCCTTATCATCATAATTAACGTTCTCTTCTTTTTCCTCCTTCTTCCTCTTTCTCCTTTTCTTTTTCAACTTTAGGTTTGATTAGAGTTTCCTTATCTCTACTTTGCAAATTACTATGCAAGAGAGTCTTTAAAATTTATTTTTATTTCTACGCCATTTCCTTTTGATTTGTTGTGATGTGTGTTTTTCGTAAATCGCCTTTATCCGGTCATTCTAGCTATGAATCACTCATCTGAGTGAGAAACTGAGCTTCTCTCCCATCAAGTTCTTATTGCGGTCCATTGAAGTGAGGCTCCAGGCTGCTTAACCTACATAGTGTGGGGTGGGAGTAGATGTTAAACTATGTGTAAATTGGCAGGTCATGTTCAATACTGGCTGGATGGCCAGAGAGCTGAGCAGTGGGTGGATTTTTGAAAGGTTTGCCCACAACAAAAATATCAGGCCCATGTTGGAGGAGGTCTAAAGCAATCCAAATATGGGCAAAATTTCTGCCTCATGGTCTGCGGCTGTCATCTTTGCTGATGACCTTTCAATAAAGAGGGGATTGGTTATTGTGAGAAAATCAGAAGTTTCAGTTATGTGGCTCTATGCTTGGAGTCATAAGATCCTCAGTCTCTGTTGTAAGAATTTTCATATGGCTGAGAGGTGATTAGGGTGTGAGCTCACAGACCTCCTTATTGCTCTCATGGAATGCTGTGGTCTTCTCTCTTTTTTTGTTGTTGTTCAATTTTTTTTTCTTTTTTTATACAGCAGGTTCTTATTATCTACTTTATATGTATTAATGTACCTATGTCAATCCCAATCTCCCAATTCATCCCACCACCACCCACCACCCCCGCTTTCCCCCTTTGGTGTCCATATGTTTGTTCTCTACATCTGTCTCTATTTCTGCCTTGCAAACCGGTTCACCTGTACCATTTTTGTAGATTCCACATATATACATTAATATACGATATTTGTTTTTCTCTTTCTGACTTACTTCACTCTGTATGACAGTCTCTAGGTCCATCCACGTCTCTACAAATGACCCAGTTTCATTCCTTTTTATGGCTGAGTAATATTCCATTGTATATATGTATGTGGTCTTCTCTTGGTGATGGGAAATGGAATGAGATCACAAGAGAATCTTAGAGGGCTACCACTCCTTATTCTATGGAAGGTCTAGATTTTAGAGTTATCAGTGATTGGATAAATTGAAAAACTGTCTGGATGAGTAGATGAATTAATAGAAAGGATAAAAGGATCCATGGGAGATGGAATGGACTAATTTTTGAATGGGTGCCTTTGTGGGTAAATAGCTGAATAGAAGACTGTCTGGAAGAGCGGGTGTAATTATGTATGGATCTATGTACATGTGTGGATATTGGAGTAAATGAATGTAGATAAATGGATAGACAGATGAATGGAAGGGTGGTGGGTGGGCTGACAGACAAAATAGGGGGTGGATAAACAGCAACATATACATGCATGTAAGTCTGCATCATGTGTGTGAATGGAGGGATGACGAAGTAGGTAGGTGGATGTTTGATGGATGGATGGGGATAACAGATGGATAGAGTCAGAGCTACATAGGTGGGAATGATGGATAATGAGTGAGTGTGTAAGTGGATGAGGGCAGTGGATAATGGATGGATGACAAAAGGGTGAACTTTGAAATCAGTCCTGTGTTTTCATCTTAACTTTTCATCCTAGCTGTGTGACATAGGGTAAAATCCTTTAATTTCTGTAAGCCTTGGGAAAATTTTAAATATTCAAGAAAAAGTAAGCCATAAGTGAAAAATTTAAGGGGAAGTATTATTGAAAATAAATACTTCCAAGGTTAAAAACGTTCAAGAAATAAATATCAGAGAGGGGTTAAGGTTTTACTTGAAGTTAAATGTCTGTAAATCAAAATGAAGATTTCAGGAGCAGAGAAGCTGTGTTAAGATTTGGAAACATTTAACTATGAAATAATAGTAATACAAAACATTTTACAAATTGTAGTTACAAACTAAAATATAAGTACTATTTATGTAAACATATTAATATCACAATATGTGACGATGTGAGGGATGGGAAGGAAGGCTCTGGATCTGGTGTCCTCATCTTTCATATCAGGGAGTCCAATGATAATGCCTACATTGAAGTATGGAAAGTAAAAATGATTACTCTCATATCAATGTGTTTTTTCCCTCTAAACTCTCTTTTTGTAATTATAGAAGGATCTTTTACTTTTACAAAACTCTCTTGAAGTGAATAAATATTTATTTGAAATTTTATCATTGTTTCACATTCCTTTTGATTTCTTTTTCAAGTTTTAACTACAAATGAACTGAAATACAATAACATTACAAATAACATATTAAAAATCACATATTTATCAAAATATTTCAATATATATGCACTTGATCTTAGGCAAAAAGCTGAGAAGTGATAAAATATTTCTTTATATCTATTTAGCTTTTCTGGAACACATACATGAAATGATGTCTAGAATGATAACCTCCTAATGTAAATACTAATTATTTATGAGTAGTGGCATTTGAATTTCTTTAACCTCTACACAGTGCTTGAATAATTTATAATAAGTATGCATTCTTTGTACAAAACTCATACTGGTTTTACCTCATATGAAAGAGAAAATTTAAAAAAATTAATTCTCTGCTTATTCAGCTCTTTTCATCATTACCTGAAGTAGTTTATTTGTAGGCGTACTCTGTAACCTTCTAGCTCTAGGCTTACTGTTAATTCTTTCTGGAATGCAACCCTTAATCTCAGGACATAGAAATTGCCATACTCGCTTTATTTTGTATGCTTGTTAGAGAAAAGTGTTGTTATTAAGATACTTGTTATAAAAAATTACTGCAAACTGTATGTGGTAGGAAAAGAAATTTGCTCACAACCCTTGAAAAGTAATCCTTGACTGTGTGCCCTCTGACTCTGTTATAACTAATCTGAGAGCATGTAAACTAAGTAGAGTCTCTGGAGAATAAGAAATTTAATGGTTAAGCTTTCTTTTCTAAAAAATATATGCATATTCACTTTTAAATAAAACATAGGGTCTCTTTTATGACAGTCATGGAGTCATGGGGAGCCGGGGGCAGGATGCATAGCAAACCCCCTGCCAGCTCAAGGCTAAGAGGAGGCTGATTATGCTTTGTTACCACTAAGTCATATATAGAAAGGAAATGCCTGCCTGCCTCCCAGCCAACTGGGTTGAAAACCAAAATTTTAGAAACTGACAAGAGGAAGTTTTCTTTAAAAATTTAGGGTTCTGCCTGAGACGTGGTGTACTACCTTCCTTTGGCTGCTGTAACAAATGACCACAAATTTGATCAGAATTTGTTCTAACCAACAGAGAATAAGAGAAGTTTATTCTGACAATTCTACAGGCCAGAACTAGGATCACTGGGCTGAAATTAAGACTTCGGTAGGGCAGCGGTCCCTTTGGAAGCTGTAGGGGAGAATCTGTTCCTTGCCTCTTCCAGCTTCTGGTGGCTGCCAGCATCCCTTGTCTTGTGGCCTCTGCAGCCCAGTCTCTGCCTCCGTGGTCCATTGCCTTCACCTCTTCTGTGTGTAATCTTCCTCTTCCTCTCTCTTAGAAGGACACTTGTGATTGTATTAGGGTCCACCCAGGTAATCCAGAATAATCTACCCATAATCTACCCAGAATAATCTACCCTAAATTACAGCTGCAAAGTCTTTGCCATACAAACTAAGCGGCACAGGCTCCAGGAATTAGGGCAAGGAGGTATGTTTGGAGCCACCATTTAGCCTACCGCAAGTCATAAGGTTGAGAAACAGCTAGCAAAGTTTTACTCTTCACACTGTATAAATGAAGGTTTCCATCTGAAAGCTGTGAATGAGTGAATTTTCTGTGATCTGAATTGTGAAACCCGGACCTGGGAGGTTTCCATCTCTGCCCCAGACCAAGGCAGAGGCCCGCCTCTCCTCAGTGCTCCCCTGGCACCCAACGGCCTCTCTTCTTGAGGCCTCTCTGCAGGGAGAGGATAAAGCTTCAGTCAGATAAGACACCCACCCTGGTGGTCTGAGTGCTTGCTCTTTGGAACCCTGGGTAAGGACAGGAAGGCAGAAAGGGGTGTATTGATCCAGAAATGGCCGCACTAGGGCTTGTTTCCACAGGAGTCACTTCTGACCACATGTGTCTCTTTCCGTTCCCTAACTGCCCTTGGGGTATTCTGGGGCAGCATCAGTCACATCGAAACAATGGGGTCCACCATTTGTGAGCCGGAACCCAAAGGGGATGCTTGTGTGTGTGTGTGTGTCAGCATATGTGGCCCCTCTCTGGATGTGTGCCCTCTGCCTTGCACCCCAAGAAATCCCCACGCTTGTCGAATTCCTGGCAGCACTGTGCAGGTTGAGAGGGCCTCCTGGGGCTCTCTGGTTGCACCATGATTATAGCTCTGTTCCTTTTTAAAGTGTGAATTATGTGCCCCACGATCGTCCCAGTGCAGCGAGGTGGGAGGAGAGAGGAGGGTGTGTCTCCACAGATTCCCGATCAACACATAAGAATCATGCTCATGGACTTCCTCGGCGGTGCAGTGGTTAAGAATCCGCCTGCCAATGCAGGGGACACCGGTTTGATCCCTGGTCCGGGAAGATCTCACATGCCACGGAGCAACGAAGCCCGTGTGCCACACCACTGAGCCTGTGCTCTAGAGCCCGTGAGCCACAACTACTGAGCCCCTGTGCCTAGAGCCAGTGCTCCGCAACAATGAGAAGCCCGTGCAGTGCAATGAAGAGTAGCCCCTGCTCGTGGCGACTAGAGAAAGCCCGCATGCAGCAAAGAAGACCCAAGGCAGCCAAAAATAAATAAATTTATTTAAAAAAACCATGGTCATATGAGGTTATCCATCCAAAGACATGGAATAAGATTCAGTGGTATTCAGACAGACAGGACAGTGATTTGTAGATTCCTGACTCATTGCCATGAACGTTTTGTTCTGTCCCCCTGCCCTCCATGTGTCCCTGTGGCCTGAGGGGGCCCATCTTTGCAATCTCACACAAAGTCCAGTGAAAGAGTGTGATTTTTAAATTCGAAAATGTGTGTAAGCATATTAAATGAGTGAAGAAAATTCATGGAGGGAGGACTGGACTTTATAAAAAAACAAGAGCTTTGTTCTTTTTCTTTTTCAATACATAAATTTTTTTAATGTTTACTTATTTTCTTATTACTTATCCATTTTATACATATTAGTGTATACATGTCAATCCCAATCTCCCAATTCAGCACACCAATCCCCCCACACCCCACCACTCTCCCCCCTTGGTGTCCATACGTTTGTTCTCTACATCTGTGTCTCAATTTCTGTTCTGCAAACCAGTTCGTCTGTACCATTTTCTAGGTTCCACATATATGCGTTAATATATGATATTTGTTTTTCTCTTTCTGACTTACTTCACTCGGTATGACAGTCTCTAGATCCATCCACATCTCTACAAATGACCCAATTTCGTTCCTTTCTATGGCTGAGTAATATTCCATTGTATATATGTACCACATCTTCTTTATCCATTTACCTGTCGATGGACATTTAGGTTGCTTCCATGACCTGGCTATTGTAAATATTGCTGCAATGAACATTGGGGTGCATGGGTCTTTTTGAATTATGGTTTTCGCTGGGTATATGCCCAGTAGTGGGATTGCTGGGTCATATGGTAATTCTATTTTTAGTTCTTTAAGGAACCTTCATACTGTTCTCCATAGTGGCTGTATCAATTTACATTCCCACCAACAGTACAAGAGGGTTCCCTTTTCTTCACACCCTCTCCAGTATTTGTTGTTTGTAGATTTTCTGATGATGCCCATTCTAAATGGTGTAAGGTGATACCTCATTGTAGTTTGGACTTGCATTTCTCTAATAATTAGTGATGTTGAGCAGCTTTTCATGTGCTTCGTGGCCATCTGTATGTCTTCTTTGGAGAAATGTCTATTTAGGTCTTCTGCCCATTTATTGATTGGGTTGTTTGTTTTTTTAATATTGAGCTGCATGAGCTGTTTATATATTGTGGAGATTAATCCTTTGTCCGTTGATTCATTTGCAAATATTTTCTCCCATTCTGGGGGTTGTTTTTTCCTTTTGTTTATGATTTCCTTTGTTGTGCAAAAGGCTTTAAGTTTAATTAGGTCCCATTTTTTTTGTTTGGTTTTCATTACTCTAGGAGGTGGGTCAAAAAAGAAAAGATCTTGCTGTGATCTATGTCAAAGAGTGTTCTTCCTATGTTTTCCTCTAAGAGCTTTATAGTGTTTGGATGTACATTTAGGTCTGTAATCCATTTTGAGTTTATTTTTGTGTATGGTGTTAGGCAGTGTTCTAGTTTCATTCTTTTACATGTAGCTGTCCAGTTTTCCCAGAACAACTTATTGAAGAGACGGTCTTTTCTCCATTGTATATCCTTGCCTCCTTTGTCATAGATTAGTTGACCATAGGTGCGTGGGTTTATCTCTGGGTTTTCTATCCTGTTCCATGGATCTATATTTCTGTTTTTGTGCCAGTACCATATTGTCCTGATTACTGTAGCTTTGTAGTATAGTCTGAAGTCAGGGAGTCTGATACCTCCAGCTCCGTTTTTTTCCCTCAAGACTGCTTTGGCTATTCAGGGTCTTTTGTTTCTCAATACAAATTTTAAGATTTTTTGTTCTAGTTCTGTAAAAAATGCCATTGGTTATTTGATAGGGGTTGCATTGAATCTGTAGATTGCTTTGGGTAGTATAGTCATTTTCACAACATTGATTCTTCCAATCCAAGAACATGGTATATCTCTCCATCTGTTGGCATCATCTTTAATTTCTTTCATCAGTGTCTTATAGTTTTCTGCATACAGGTCTTTTGTCTCCCTAGGTAGGTTTATTTCTATGTATTTTATTCTTTTTGTTGCAGTGGTAAATGGAAGTGTTTCCTTAATTTCTCTTTCAGATTTTTCATCATTAGTGTATAGGAATGCCAGAGATTTCTGTGCATTAATTTTGTATCCTGCTTTACCAAATTCATTGATTAGCTCTAGTAGTTTTCTGCTGGCATCTTTAGGATTCTCTATGTATAGTATCATGCCATCTGCCAACAGTGACAGTTTTACTTCTTCTTTGCAATTTGTATTCCTTTTATTTCTTTTTCTTCCCTGATTGCCATGGCTAGGACTTCCAAAACTATGTTGAATGATGGTGGTGAGAGTGGACATCCTTATCTTGTTCCTGATCTTAGAGGAAATGCTTTCAATTTTTCACCATTGAGAATGATGTTTGCTGTGGGTTTGTTGTATATGGCCTTTATTATATTGAGGTAGGTTCCCTCTATGCCCACTTTCTGGAGAGTTTTTATCATAAATGGGTGTTGAATTTTGTCAAAAGCTTTTTCTGCATCTATTGAGATGATCGTATGGTTTTTATTCTTCAGTTTGTTAATATGGTGTACCACATTGATTGATTTGCATATATTGAAGAATCCTTGCATCCCTGGGATAAATCCCACTTGATCATGATGTATGATTCTTTTAATGTGTTGTTGGATTCTGTTTGCTACTATTTTGTTGAGAATTTTTGCATCTATATTCATCAGTGTTTTTGGTCTGTAATTTTCTTTTTTTGTAGTATCTTTGTCTGGTTTTGGTGTCAGGGTGATGGTGGCATCATAGAATGAGTTTGCGAGTTTTCCTTCCTCTGCAATTTTTTGGAAGAGTTTGAGAAGGATGGCTGTTAGCTCTTCTCTAAATGTTTGATAGAATTCACCTGTGAAGCCATCTGTCCTGGACTTTTGTTTGTTAGAAGATTTTTAATCACAGTTTCAATTTCATTACTTGTGATTGGTCTGTTCATATTTTCTATTTCTTCCTGGTTCAGTCTCAGAAGGTTATGACTTTCTAAGAATTTGTCCATTTCTTCCAGGTCGTCCATTTTATTGGCATAGAGTTGCTTGTAGTAGTCTCTTAGGATGCTCTATATTTCTCCGGTGTCTGTTGTAACTTCTCCTTTTTCATTTCTAATTGTATTGATTTGAATCCTCTCCCTCTTTTTCTTGATGATTCTGGCTAATGGCTTATCAATTTTATCTTCTTAAAGAACGAGCTTTTAGTTTTATTGATCATTGCTATTATTTTCTTTGTTTCTATTTCATTTATTTCTGCTCTGATATTTATGATTTCTTTCCTTCTGCTAACTTTGGGTTTTGTTTGTTCTTCTTTCTCTAGTTCCTTTAGGTGTAATGTTAGATTGTTTATTTGAGGTTTTTCTTATTTCTTGAGGTAGGCTTATATAGCTATAAACTTCCCTCTTAGAACTGCTTTTGCTACATCCCATAGGTTTTGGATTGTTGTGTTTTTATTGTCATTTGTCTATAGGTATTTTTTGATTTCCTCTTTGATTTCTTCAGTGATATCTTGGTTATTTAGTAACGTATTGTTTAGCCTCCATGTGTTTGTGCTTTTTACGTTTTTTTCCCTGTAATTGATATCTAATCTCATAGCATTGTGGTCAGAAAAGATGCTTGATATGATCTCAGTTTTCCTAAATGTACTGAGGCTTGATTTGTGACCCAAGATGTGATCTATCTTGGAGAATATTCCATGCGCAATTGAGAAGAAAGTGTAATCTGCTGTTTTTGGATGGAATGTCCTATATATATCAATGAAATCTATCTGGTCTATAGTGTCATTTAAAGCTTGTGTTTCCCTATTAATTTTCTGTTTGGATGATCTCTCCATTGGTGTAAGTGAGGTGTTAAAATCCCCCACTGTTATTGTGTTACTGTCGCTTCCTCTTTTAGAGCTGTTAGCAGTTGCCTTATGTATTGAGGTGCTCCTATGATGGGTGCATATATGTTTATAATTGTTATATCTTCTTTTTGGATTGATCCCTTGATCATTACATGGTGTCCTTCCTTGTCTCTTGTAACATTCTTTATTTTAAAGTCTATTTTATCTGATATGAGTATTGCTACTCCAGCTCTCTTTTGATTTCCATTTCCATGGAATATCTTTTTCCATCCCCTCACTTTCAGTCTGTATGTGTCCCTAGGTCTGAAGTGGGTCTCTTGTAGACAGCATATATATGGGTCTTGTTTTTTTATCCATTCAGTGAGCCTGTGTCTTTTGGTTGGAGCATTTAATCCATTCATGTTTAAGGTAATTATTGATATGTGTGTTCCTGTTACCATTTTCTTAATTGTTTTGGGTTTGTTTTTGTTGGTCCTTTTCTTCTCTTGTGTCTCCCACTTAGAGACGTTCCTTTAGCATTTGTTGTAGAGCTGGTTTGGTGGTGCTGAATTCTCTTAGCTTTTGCTTGTCTGTAAAGTTTTTGATTTCTCCATGGAATCTGAATGAGATCCTTGCTGGGTAGAGTAACCTTGGTTGTAGGTTCTTCCCTTTCATCACTTTAAGTATATCATGCCACTCCCTCTGGCTTGTAGAGTTTCTGCTGAGAAATCAGCTGTTAACCTTATGGGTGTTCCCTTGTATTTTATTTGTCATTTTTCCCTTGCTGCTTTCAATAATTTTTCTTTGTCTTTAATTTTTTCCAATTTGATTACTATGTGTCTAGGCATGTTTCCCCTTGAGTTTATCCTGTATGGGACTCTCTGCACTTCCTGGACTTGGGTGGCTATTTCCTTTCCCATGTTAGAGATGCTTTCGACTATAATCTCTTCAAATATTTTCTCAGGTTCTTTCTCTCTTCTCCTTATGGGGCCCCTATAATGTGAATGTTGTTGCGTTTAATGTTGTCCCAGAGGTCTCTTAGGCTGTCTTCATTTCTTTTCATTCTTTTTTCTTTATTCTGTTCTGCAGCAGTGAATTCCACCATTCTGTCTTCCAGGTCACTTATCCATTCTTCTGCCTCAGTTATTCTGCTATTGTCCTTCTAGTGTAGTTTTCATTTCAGTTATTGTGTTGTTCATCTCTGTTAGTTTGTTCTTTAATTCTTCTAGATCTTTGTTAAACGTTTCTTGCATCTTCTCGAATTTTGCCTCCATTCTTTTTCCGAAGTCCTGGATCATCTTCACTATCATTATTCTGAATTCTTTTTCTGGAAGATTGTCTATCTTCATTTCATTTAGTTGTTTTTCTGAGATTTTATCTTGTTCCTTCATCTGGTACATAGCCCTCTGCCTTTTCATCTTGTCTATCTTTCTGTGAATGTTTTTTTTTCCCCCACAGGCTGCAGGACTGTAGTTCTTCTTGCTTCTGCTGTCTGCCCTCTGGTGGATGAGGCTATCTCAAAAACTTTGTTCTTGAAATAGGTAACTTGTGAGTATAAAATTTAACTATGTATTAACAATTAAGCTCCCATTTAAAAAGTAAATATTGTGCTCTGACAAGACAGAACAAATGTATGCAGATATTTTGGGGCAAAAAAGCTATTAATTAGAATATTTTAAGATCCAGATGAATTTTGAACAATAAATATTAAAATTTATTATAATTTATGATGAATGTTAAAACTCATAATCCTATTTTTTTTCACATAATGTTTTTTCCCCTAACAGACAGTGCATACTGAGGAAGTGGGGAATAAAAAAGTCATTTCTTTATTCTACTAAGTTAAAACAAATCAGACTTTTGGCTTGAAGCCATCTCTGTCTAAAATAAGTTGCAGGGCAGGTGGTGCCTTATAACATGATAATATTGGCCCTCATTTTAAAAATTCATAAATATAAAGGTAAATTGGTGAAACTTTTACAATTGGAAATGCTTTGTATTTGAGGACCTTCAATACAAAGACCATTTGTTTAAAAAGATATATTATTATTACTGTATAATAAAATCACAAGTGTTGATTTTAATCTAAAATTTACTCAAAACCCTTAATTAAATAAATCCTTGTAAAATCAAATCTTAGGTGTGAGTTTTACTTTAAGGACGATTCTGTGTTTCATCCCTGGGGCAATTGTGCAATTACAATGGTGCCCAAAAGAGATGCATGCATGTCATTTTGACTCTTTATACTGTGAACTATGATACACAGAAGCACATAAAGCATAACTGTATGGCTCAATGAATTATCACAAAACAATGTATCCACCAGGAGTTCAAGAAGTAGAACATTGCTACGATCACAGCAGGCTTCCTCATGCCCTTCCCAGTTACTAAGCCTTCCTTTCTTCCCAAACGTAACCACTTTTCTGACTTACAACATGCAGTTTCATTTGAGTGGTTCTGGAAGCCCAGGGTATGAATTCTATTGGGTTTCAGCTTTTCACTCAACAGAATGTTTGTAAGATCCATCCATGATGCTGTGGTTACTATATTCATTGCTGTATGTATCGTATATGTATGTGCTTGTGTATGTGTATGGTGCAGTTTCCAGGTGGGGCTATTATGAATGATGTTGTTGTGAAACATCTTGCTGGTGTCTCTTGCACACAGGCAGTGTATTTCTGTGGGTATATGCATAGGAGTGGGATTTTTGGGTCAGATGATATGCAATGTGTTCAGCTTCAGTAGAAAATGCCAAAATGCTTTCAAAAATGATTACACCAATTTACACCCCCATCAGCCACGTATGAGCATTCCTATTCTTGCCAACACTTAGTATCATTGGTCTTTTTAACTGTGGCCATTCTGGTGGAGATGTAGTAGAATCACTTTGTAGTTTAATTTTTATCTGCTGAATGACTAATGATATTAAGTACATTTTAATATATTTGTTGGCGTTTGGATATCCTCTTTTGGGAAGTAAGTATACAAGTATTTTGTCCATTTCTCTGTTGAGTGTATGTTTTTCTTGTTTACATGTATAGGAATTTTATGTACAGATTCTGGATACAAGTGTTTTACTTATTATATAAGTTGGAAATCTCTTTTTCTTCTCTGTGGCTTGCTGTGTCACTCTTTTAATGGTGTTTTTGCTGAAAAGAAGTATTTAATTTTCATGTAGTTCAATTTATCAATCTTTTTTTTTTTTTTTTTTTTTTTTTTTTTTTTTTTTTTTTTGCGGTACACGGGTCTCTCACTGTTGTGGTCTCTCCCATTGTGGAGCACAGGCTCCAGATGCGGAGGCTCAGCGGCCATGGCTCACGGGCCCAGCCGCTGCGCGGCATGTGGGATCCTCCCGGACCGGGGCACGAACCCGCGTCCCCTGCATCGGCAGGCGGACTCCCAACCACTGTGCCACCAGGGAAGCCCTATCGATCTTTTTAATAGTTAGTGCTACTTATACTCTACATAAGAGATCATTACTGAGGTCTTCCACTTCCATTTCAACTTCAGAAATAGGCAGTTTCTTATGAAGTTACACATACACATACCCTTTGATCTAGCAATTTTTACTCCTAGGTTTTTCCCCAAGAGAAATGAAAACATAGATCCATAAAAAGATGTGTGCATAAATGTTCATAGCAGTTTTATTCATAGTAGTAAAAAAAAATTGTAAACAACCTAAATGCCCAGGTGAATGGATAAATTATGGTATACTCATCCAACGGAATACTAACCAGCAATAAAAATGTATGAACTTGTACGTATTCACAACCACATGAATGAATCTAAGCAAAAGAAGCCTGACACTGAAGACTATGTATTGTGTGATCTCATCTATATGAAATTCTAGAACAAGTAAAGTTATCTGCAGAAATAAAGCATATCAGTGGTGGTTGAATTAGGTGAGAGGATGGGGTAGGGAGGTAAGTGTAGTATTGACTGCAAAGGGGTATCAGAAAGTTTTCTGGAGGTCATGGAAACGTTCTATATCTGGATTCAAAACTCACTGAACAGTAAGTAGGCTTAAAATTAGTGCTTTTTGTTGTATGCAAATTATATGTTAATAAAGTTGATTTTTTTTTTTTAAAGCTTATTTTCTATTGTATCTGAGGTTTTGGTCCAATCACTAGGAAGCTAGAGTGCTGTTAAGTGAGATGGGAAAGTCAGTGAAAGGAGGTTTGGGGAGAAAGATGGGAGTTCTGCTTGGACTTCATTCTCCAGCAGGCCCCAATCAGCCACCTGCAGTCACCACTGTCTCTCACGGCTTCTAGCAGGCAGTCATCTATCTGGCGGTTATTTCTCAAACACAGCCCTTTGCTTCTGGACTGGCCCTTTCCAACATTCACCCGGATTTCTGTTGGCTTAGCTTGAAGCTTTAGGGGTGTAGGTATGTGTGAAAATTTAAATACCCACAGGGTCTAAGCACGTGATATGGGGACCTCAGCAACCCTAAGAATACAGGGACCACCTGAAAGGGTGGTCTCTACTCAGCTCCAGTTCTGTTGCAGGACTTGAGTACTGGCCCAGGGTTTTTCCAAGAAACACCCCCCGAGATTCAAACTCTCCCAATGATTGCAGCTAATTTAAAAACAAATGTCAAGTGGGCCAGTTAGACCCCATGTGTTGGGCCCAGAGACAGCCAGTTCCCAACATCTGTATTTTTTGTTGTTGTTTTTTTGCGGTACGCGGGCCTCTCACTGCTGTGGCCTCTCCCGTTGCGGAGCACGGGCTCCGGACGCGCAGGCTCAGCGGCCATGGCTCACAGGCCCAGCCGCTCCGCGGCATGTGGGATCTTCCCGGACTGGGGCATGAACCCATGTCCCCTGCATCGGCAGGCGGACTCTCAACCACTGTGCCACCAGGAAAGCCCCCAACATCTGTTTTTTAACAAGGCACATTCTGGTGCAGGGACCCGCTCCAGCAGGTCTCACACGAACCCTCACACTCTGGGCAGCTCAGCCTGGCCACCGGGAGCCTGTGGGCCCCTGGGAGGCTCCTGCTTCTCGCTGGTCCCGCCCTTGGCTCTGGACCTGCTGGGGCATCTCAGCTCTGACTTTCTCTAGCAGCAGTGCTCCCAGCAGCCACCAGACAGGAAGGAGGCCTCCTTCCTGAGAACCTACCTTTGCCAGCCCGGCTCCCTTTCCCAAGTACAATGCAGCCCCAGCGGCCTTTTAAACCCAGAAATCTGGTTGCATCTTGCCTCCTAAAAGCGTGTCGGTGGCTTCCCATTACCCACAGGCAGCATCCAGTTACTAAAGCAGGTGTAGACGGTACGTGGCACACCTTCCCTCTAGAGCCTGCTTCCCAGCTACACTCCGCCTCCTGCAACTTGTAACTGTGCTACCCACCCCCGACCCTCCTCCAGGCAAACATACCACAAGCTTCTCCCCTGTTAGTCTCCAAGCCTGTAGCTCCCCCGGCCCAGAACACCTTCATTCTAAGGCCCCTGCTCCACACACTTGCTCCCACCCTTCAAGATTCAGCTGGAGTTCACCTCCCCTACTCCTGACCCCTAATCCACTAGGGAGCTGGCCTCTCTCACCTTTGTGATACCACCACATACCCCCCTTCGCCCTGCATTCCGATGCAGGCATCTGTCTGCGCTTATCCTCCATGGCACTATTGCAGCTGGAATTATTAGCCAATCTCAACCACACAATTTGTGTGCCTTCTTGGTTACGTCTGTCTTCCACCGGGGAATGGCTTCTATTTGTCTTGTTCACCGCCACAAGCCTGGTGCCCGGCACTTGCCTGATGCCCGAGCCTGCGACAGGATGGGCAATTGGACACTCCCCGCGATGGACAGGGCCTGAATCGGACATAGCTTTCTCTCTGGTGCCCGCTTCTGTCTCAGGGCCAGACCCCAGGAGGTGCTCCGAGAACCGGAGTTAAGGAGGGATGGGAGGATACCCGAGCGCCCTGCAGCCACAGAACGGTGGTTCCCAGGCGGCGGCGCTGCGGGGAGGCTGTGACCCCATAAAGCGGGCTGGGGTGACCGCCCTGCCCACGACACGTCGGAGAGTGTGGGGGAACACATGTGTGCCTGCGGGCCCTCTCGGTGCTTCCTGGCACCCGTTTCTCTACCTTCCTCGTTCTTGAATGTGTTTACTGCACTTTCGTACTGAAAATACAGATAAACAGACTAAATGGCGCTTTATCGCGCGGCGGGGGAGGGAAATCTCAAGGACACGCCAGGGGCAGGCGCCCGAGGGCTGAGCCCCCGGGCGGTCCCGGGGTGTCCGGGATGCGGGAGTGGGGTGGGCGAGAGGAGCCCGGCGGGCCCCAGGGCGCCGGGGCGGGGACGCTGGGCTGCGGGAGGCTCGCGAGGCCGGGCGGCAGGGGGCCCCCGGACGCGCGCGGTGGGGACGCAGAGCCGGTCTCCCCGGCGCTCCTCCGCCGGTCGGGGCGTGGTGCCCGGCGTCTCACCTCCGGGCCCGGCGCGGCGGGCGGCGCCCCCTGGTGGCCGCCTGCCCCTCGGCCTGGCTCCCGTGGCGCCCGCGAGGTGCGGCTCTGCAGACCCCAGCGCCTGCCCCGCGCCGCCTTCGGTGGAAATGAGAAAAGGGCCCCGGACCACAGTCCGCTGTGCCTCAGTTTCCTCATGGGAAACGGCAGGATAATTCCATCTCACTGGGCTTGTGGTGACGATTCAAGGTGCAAACGTATGTGAAGCTCTTAGGACAGAGTCTGGGCGCTCAACACACCTGATCTACTGAAACGCTGGGCTGCAGGAGCCCTTCTGGAATCTCGGTGTGAATGGAGCGGAGACTGGCGTCAAGGAGCCAGACGGGAAGAGCGTGAAACCTGCCTCGGTCTTTCGCAGTGGGGGACCCAAGGGAGAACTCATCCGAACCCGCTGCTTCCTCTTCCGTAAGCTGGTGGTAGTGAGGTGTAGTGAGGGCCGAGGTTTAAACCAATGTTGGGCCCCGTCTGGGATCTCTGAGATCCCGTTTATGGAGCTGGTGTCTGTAGGAGGGGATGCACGCTGATGGACCACAGAGCAAGGAGAAGGGGGTAGCAACACACTGAAGGCCTGGATGGATGCCCCTTTAAATTACCTGCCCCGTTCTGCCCTGAGACTCGGACTTTCTGACTCCCAGCTCCAAGTCTGGGGTTCCAACAGGCTCAAGTGGGGAGAGAGAGGAGGTGGGAGGGGAAGAGAAGGGATAGAGCAGCTTCCACCCCACCCTGGGCCTAGGCAGCCTTGGAGCTCTGGCCAAGAGGGAGGACGCAAATGGGTGGTTCCTCCAAGCACAAGACGTGGGGGCTCCCTGGGAGCGTGCCAGGTGTGCTGGGGGCACCGAGAGGACCGCTCCCCGAGGGACGGCAGGGCCCACTCAGGAGCCCCTTCCCAGTGTAGACAGAGCCCTGGAGGGGACCTGAGCTAGAAGGACCTTCCTGGGATGGGTTGGCTGGGGCTCTGAGGCCCTCCTTCCAGGCCCAAGTGGGAAGAGGTGGGCGCTGACTCAGGAGCCAGGACCAGGGGCCCACACCACTCCTGGCCGCCCTCAAAACCCTCCAGGAACCGCTAAGCCCAGACACGACTGCCTCTCCAGAGATGACCCCTGCTCTCCTCCATGCACCGTGTCCAGTGAGTTCTCAGAACCCCCACAGGTTTTCCTGCTTCCTGATCTCTGCCTGGAATGTCTTTTCCTGCACCTTGGGGTCTCTTGAAATCTAGCCCACCCTGCAAGGATGGATCAAGCCCCTACTCTGATCTCTCAGCCGAATGAGCTCTCAGCACTTGTACCTAATTCTTGCTCCTGATTATGTGACCTTGGAGGTTAGGGATCATGTGTGCGTCATCTTTTGTCCTCATCTACCTCAGGTACTAAGTGAATAAAGGAAGGCACAGGTCACAACTGGGAGGGCCTGGTTTTCTCCACTTGTAGGGGTGGAACTGGTTGTGCTGGCCTTTCAGGGCTCGTGGAGGCTCTGGGTGAGATTCCTGCACAGAGGATTGCCGCATCCCCTCTTCCTCCTCAGGGCCCTTCTCTCTGGCTCCTCAGCCTCCCCGCTCCTTTGGCCATTTGCCCCAGAAAGTCTCTCCCATCTCAGGAGAACCCTTCCCCGACCCCGCATCTGCCTCTGCCAGTACTCCATCTGCTTGCTCGGAGCCAACCTTCCTGCCCACCTCCCCGTTCCTCGGCAAACTGCCTACGGGCTCAGCTTTGCCCGGAAATCATCTCCTCCCCTTTGGGGACCCAGTACTGATGCTGACTCCTTTGGAGAACTTCTTTTTGCTGGACCCCCTCCCCCAACACCTGATGCACTTGACTTAAGTGTCCCAGTGAGCGCCTACATCCATCCAGGCTCGCCCCAGTGGTGGAGGAGCCTAGCGCTCATCCGTACCTGCTTTCTGTCTCTTCTGAGCTCACAAGAGGATTATCTTTCCCCATCCCTGTGGCAGTTAGGCAGGGACACCGACGAGTTCTGGCCGAGGGGCTGGGAGCGGAGGTGAAGCCTGTTACTTCTGGGCCAAGACGTTTACTTCCCAGTGCGAGACCTTCGAGGACTGCCTGGCCCCGCCTCGTCCGTCACGGCAGTGTATCATGAAATGGAGGCACTGAGCCACCGCTTGGAGGCCACTGCCCTGAGAGCCACCCAGACCCACAGCGCACTAAGACGTGAACTCCTGTTGTGCCACGTGACAGATAGGTGAGGCTTGTTACCCAGCGCAGCCAAGCCTATCCGGACTGAGTTTCCAGTTAAAGGAGTTTGTTAAATGAATGGATGGCTTTGTGAACGGTAAAGATCTGTGCACAGTTTAGTTCCCGTTATTGTCATCAAGCTGTAGCAGGTGCCTGGGATCCGGGACTTCAGCAAGCTGTGGTGACCCCTGTGTGGCACGGCAATGACACTGCAGGGGTGGGGTGGAGGGCGGATGAGTGGGTGAGCGGGCAGGGTGTATCTTGGGAGAAAAACTTTCTCGCACTTGTAATTTGCCAAGGGCTTGCCCACGACCTGTTTACATATTTAATCTCTGGTTAAAGGTTATAATGAATTCTGTGCTGTTGGCAGGAGATGGACATTTCTCCCAGGTATTTAGTTCTTGTGGTTGTAAAAGATAGTATTTCTCTCTTGGATTCAGAGTTTTTATTTTTATTTTATTTCTCTTTCTCGCTGTCTCTGTCTCTGTCTCTCACACACGCACACACACACACGCACAGCCCCTGTCAACCTCTCTGGGAATCTGTAATGTAATATTTTAATATTAATTTGATAGCGACTGGATTCACCCCCAGATTAACTGTATCTCTTCGTCTTTGAACGCAGTTGGAGAAAATCACAACGTGGCTTTGTTTCCTAAGCGAGACTGCTAACCCGTCAGCAGGTGGGCGTGTCTCCTTGAAGGTCTGTCTGTGTGCAGCTCTCTCAAGGCCTTTTCTCTTGAAAGGCTTTTCCTCTTTGTCCCTTTTCTCCGTGACCCTCCTTTAACTCCTGGTGCTATAGGGCTGACGAGGCCCTGGTTAATGAACAGTTTTAACATTCTTATTACTTGAAAAGAAGGTGGGTAAGTGAAATATTACCTGGTTCTCTCCACCTCCGTTACCTACCTTGCTTGGCCCTCAGCTGATTCCCTCACCTCCATCCCATGGGCTAGTGAACTTCCGAGGGAACAGACTGACTCAGTAGGGGAGCTGGAGCAGACAGAGAGGTCTGGACAGCCTGGTTTGAGTCCAGATCCGGCCAGTTATTATTTGCATAAACTTGACTACATGGTCACTTCCTTGATTTCAGATTCCTCATCTTCAAATGGAGCCTTAAGACCAGTCTGACCTCCAACATGGGGCTGTGGTAAGGGTCACCCCAAAGGGCTGTGGGCCAAAGGATAATTTATGGAGATGTGGCATTTAGTTCTCACTGCATTTTCCCTCTCCTGTGCCAAGAAGGCTCACGGAAGGATGGGATAAAAAGGTTCCTGCATACCCTTCCTTTCCTGGCCTTTTCGTTCAGCCCCTGAGGGGCTGGGAGAGGGAGTGGAGCGGAGGGGTGGCTTCCTAGGACTGGATGTGGGGATGGGGAGCATCATTGGGGGTACACAGGACCCTAGTCTTGGCATCTGGCCTCTTCAGGGTTTCCAGGCTCAGGGAAGAAGCAGGGCTTCTAGGAGGCCTCAGACTGGGAAGGGACCAAAGACCCCCAGGGGCAGGACCCAAGGACGTGCAGATGGCTCTGAGAGCCAGACTCAAGGCTGGTTGAGGTTGAATTTCCAGCCAGTCAGCAGCATGAGGGCCTGAAATCAGACACAACCAATATGAAGAAATGACAGTGACACATTCTGCACTCTCAAGCTTGTACAGGGAGCGTTCCACTCTTAGGACTGGTAGAACCCAATATAAATGTGGGCTCTTGCATTGTTTTCCATGTCCACTAGCCCCCGATTGGAGCCTTCTCCTCCTCCAGTCACCTTTGGGCTGACCACAGGCCCAGTGTGGGTCCGTGTATCAGTGGTCTAACCGTAAGTGGGCATCCTTGAGGCCCTGATGGCCTACCACACAGGGTCTGACAACAAGCCGCATCAGCCTCACACGAGGGGCCGGTTAAAAATGCCACTCCTGGGCCCCCTTCAGCCCCATATAAAGGGCCTCTGGGGCTGGGTGGAGAGGGTTGGGAATCTGCATTTTAACAACACACTCTATGAGAGTCCAACACTCAGGGAAGCTTGTTAAGCTATGCACCAGAAGTGAAATGAAGGTGACACCATTATAGTCCCAGCTGGAAGGTTTGCTGTGGGCCAGTCATACTGGCTGTGACCAAGTGATCGGTGATGATTACAATATTAGTCCTCTTTTGTTTCATGGACTTAGCTGTCCATGTCCAACCCCACTTCTGCATATAAACTCAAGGGCAGGAATCAGGGCTCCTGAGAGCCCAGCACTGTGGGGTCTTGACAGCCACCTGCAGAGCTTCACTGAAGGGACAAGAGGCACCTGCTGCTGCTCTGTACCAGGACGATGGGTGAGAGCGGCATCACCTCCCATCCCCATGGCCTTGCGCCCCCAAGGGTTGGGGCAGGGGCAGCTCCTCTGGCCAGAAGGTGTAGGTTCTGTCTGCTCTCTAGCCAATATACATGACAGTACAAATACATGACCAAATTATATCAACAGCAGAATTATAATATATTAATAGCAATATCATAATAGAAAAAAGCCTTGGGAGGGCAACCATCTTCCAGAATCTGAAGGCTGGCATCCATTCTTCATGAGCTCAGCTGAAGGTGGTGCCTTCAGAATTCGGTTAAATGGCAGCGAGAAGGACCAGGGTTAGTTGCAGGGAATCATCTCCCAAGCGGGACCATTTAAGGGCCCACACTGGCCCCTGAGGTTGCATGGAGCCTCCCTTCCAGAGTGAGATCTGTGGAAATAGAGCTGGTGGCTTTGGAATCAGGCTGTCTGCGACAGTGGCTTTCACAAAGACTTCGGTCCCGTGGCAGTGTGGCCGTTGACATTCCACCATATGAGGCCTTTCTGGAGGTGGCTTCTGGATGGGTCTTCCAAGAGCAGTGGCACTCAAGAGATCTGCATGTGGCCACGACCAACATCCAGCTGCTCCAGAGGACATGGCGAGTCAGCTCCCTGTTTGGTAAGGGCCAAGAGCGGGCTCAGTCCGATGGGGCGTGGACGGTCAAGGTCTTGCTGACAATCTCCAGGTTCTTGCTTGTGCAGCCCCAGCCCTGCCCCGTGAGCCCACTCTGGGAGGAGGCCTTAGTGTAGATGGAGGGCGGGGAAGCTCCGGGAGAACCATGCGCCAGCGCCGCCTTGCACAAGGTCGGTCTCCCATAAATAAAATACTTGTGGATGAAAGGCCTCCCTTGCTGGTTTCTGACTCTGAACCTGCACCCACAGCAGCAGCGCCTCTTGGCCCAAGTCCGGAGAAGGCGCCCACCCCTCTGGAGGCGGTGAGAAGAGGCTGAGAAAATGCTAATGAGCGTGTTCAGGACCAGGAGAGTCAACCTCTCGGGCCTCTACTCTGTGGGCTGCAGATGGCCGAGCAGCCTGGCAGGTTTTGACATTCCCTGGGCTTCATCACCTGTTTTGCGGACATCCCCGATGGCCTCCCTTTACTCCGCGACACACAGGCTAAAGTCCAGACGAGGGAGCCCATGTGAAGCCACCTCATCTGCGCCTGGGGAGGCTTGTGGGGGAGGGGTTCTTCCCACCACTCTGAGATGACGAGTCCTGTCCTCACACCGAGGAGTGGGGCCTGGGCATCACGGCTATCCACAGCCGGCCGCAGGTCTTCACCACAGCGTGGCATGCTTAGTTCGAGATATACCCCCAGAAAGACAGAGATAAACATGCACAGACCCGTGTATAGAAGGGTCTAGAGTTAACGTGAACGGCATTAGGATGGCCCACCCTTGGGTGTCAGTCCCAGCTCTGGCACCTGAGCGTGGGTAACTGAGAGGGGACCAGCTGGCCGTACTTCTCAATGGGGCAGCCTCCAAGGTGGCCTCTCGGGGCAGGAAGCGAGGACCTGAGGGGAAGGTAGCCAGCCCCTCCTGGGTTCTGTGCTGGTGCTGAACCCGGACGCAGAGGGGGCTGCAGCCAGCCTCCCCCCCCGCCAGCCTGGTTCTGGCCAGGAAGAGCTCAGCCCTCCCTTCTTCCTCTGGGCAGATACCCAGAGGCCTCTCCGCCCGGGAAGCCACCCACTGGGGGCTGGGGGGTGCAGAAGTGCCTCAGCGAGCAGCCCTACTGCGCAGGATGAGCCTGGGCCTCTGGGGGCCGCTCCCGAGGGGCCAGGGAAGACCCAGCCCTCCAGCTCTGTGCCCCCCCCCGGCCCAGGTGCACGGCGGCCCCAAGGGACCCTGGGGTGCTCTGGGAGGAGGAGACAGGGAAGGCAAATTGTGGTGGGGTTTTCTTTCTTATTTAAGAAAGGAGAAGGAGATGCCGTGTGAACGTGAGTAAATGTGGGCAGCTGCGGGGCAGGGTCCGCCCTCGCGAGCAGGGCGGCGGCCGAGGTCGCCTGTCAGATGAGGCTGGCGGCCTTCTCCTGCACGTTGTACTCCTGGTTTTTCTTCACCCGCCAGCTGATGTACAGGAGCAGCAGCGTGCCCAGAGCCTTGTAGCCCACCTGCAGGCCCAGGTACCTGTGGGGCAGGAGACAGGCCCCGTGAGGGGTGTGGAGGCTCTGCGGCCAGCATCACAGTGGCCCGGGCCAGGTGTCCTCACCACTCAGGGAAGGATGCGGGCTCACCCAGGTGGGGCCACGCGCCTCATTCCTTTTATCCCCAGGACCACAGGCCTCCCAGGGAGTAGGCGGGGAGTAGATGTGGGACTCCCAGTCCAGTGCTCCTCGTCCCTGCCCTGGCGCCCCCTGGAGGGCCAGAGAAACACTGCAGGCCCAGCCGCCTGGAGGGTCCTGCTGGCCAGCACAGCCGGGAGGGGGCCCCTTCCCGCTGCCCTCTTGGTCGGCCCCTCTCCAGGCCTTCTGTGCCCCTCCCACGCCGTTTCCAGATCCCGTCCTGCCCCCTGCAGCCCGCTCTCCCTGCGGCGCCTCTCTGTGTGATGCGGCAGGTGAGGTGCCGAACTCAGTGGTGCTGCAGCTGGGTGCCGCCCGCCCTTGGCCTCTGCCGGGAGCCGTGATGGGCCACCGCTTTCTGAGCGGTGGGAGGCTGGCCTGGCATCATCATCCCACAGCCACGGCCTCTCCCTTTGAAAAACCTCTTTCTGCTGCTGTTCCCGCCCCCCGAGGGCCAGTGGGGACTGCAGAAGGGGGGCCACATCAGAGCAGCCCCTGAGTCTTGGACGGCTCTCTGTGAGCCCTGAAATGCCGGTCACCGGTGGCCCCGCTCCCTGCCCAAGGCAGCTCCCCACCTGCCCTCTCCCTCGGAGGCCTGAGAGCCTCACAGTTGCCCCCGGAGCAGATGACGGCCTCTGCTTGGGCCCGGGGCCTGGCACGTCGTGCGGGCCCTCACCTGTCTCGGAGAGCGTCGTTGTCGTAGTAGATGCAGGCCCCTCGCCTTCCAGAGCAGTGCGCGCCCCAGCGGATGCAGGAGTAGTCGATGGTGAGGCCGTAGAGGGCTGGAGACGGCAGCCAGGCTGGCATCAGCGGGAAGAGAGTTCAGAGAGCTCAGGTCACGTGGAGCTGCCAGCAGAGGCACCCGGCAGGGTGGGGGGCGAGCCCCCCAGCGCCCCCGCACGGCTCGCGGGCATGAGCACGGCTCCGCCCCACCCCGGGAACCACAGTGACTTTGGAAAGCGGAAGAGCTTTCCGTGAAGCCTGCAGTACTCTTTCACCAGAGGCTTAGAAGAGAAAAGGGGCCTGAGTCATCCTTTCAGGGCATAGTGAGTCACAGATGTCCCCGTGGACCTGCTCAGACAGATACCGTAGTTCCCACACGCGGGACTGCTAGGCTCCACTGGGTGGCAGGAGGCTCTCGAGGACACCAACTCCTCAGGTCCTCACAGCAGCCCGGAGGTGGGTGGGTGTCCTCATTTTTACAGGGAAGAAGGTGGGCTTGGCTGCCTCACCTCTGCATAGGCAAGTGGGGTGAGGGCTGGACTTTGCACCCTAGTTTTTGGAGGATCAGATCCCACATTCTTCCACTACACGAAGCTGCCCTGCTGGCTTAGACAACACCCCCAGCAGACCCCCAACACCCTGGCTGCTCAGAACCTCCCAGGCCCCCTGAACTTCCCCACAGCTGAGTGGTGAGAACTGGTCCAGCAGGGGCCATGCCCTACGGCTGCTGAATATTCGGATGAGCCCCGCATCCTTAGCTACAGTTCTAGGCAGTCACTGGACTGGGGAAGGGCTTGGCCGGATCCACACCTGGGCCAGGCCCCCCCATTCTCAGAACCACTCTGAACAGCCTCTCAGACTCTGTTATGGGCCCTGTGGGAAGCTGCTTCTGGAGGAAAGAAACAGGCAATTTTCTGCTTGTGGCTCTGCCCAGAGGTGGGAACCTTCAAGAACCAGCCTCTCTATTCAGACCTGCTGGCTCCCAAAATCTCCAGGTGAACAGGGGATGGAAACTGGACACAACGACTGACCTTCCTGAATGCTGTTCCCTGAATAGAAATAAAGTCCAGAAAAATTTTCAACCAAGTCCCAGTGGGTAATTTGAAACTTGCCGAGTCCTTTTTTCTACCCAGGGTGGAATTGCCTTCTCAGGTGATGAATGGGTCCCTCCAGCCTGGGTTTTCTATCGGTGGTGGCCACACTGAGTTATATCTGAGCTCAAATGAAAAAACAAAGGCAGCAGGTGCTTTGAGCCTCAGGAGAGGCGCGGTTTTCACGGTGGCTGGAGGAAGGAGGGCAGGGCTCTCCAGAGCCCGTCCTGGCTGCTGTCGGGCCGGGCGGAATGTAAGGTTTCCTTCCCAGTGGAGGTTTCAGAGCAAGTTATAAAGGATAAGTTATAAATGGAAAGGCACTGTGGTGACGACCATACCTCTGCCACCAGGACAGGATAGATCCCAGTGTCCTGTGTCCTTTGTGGCTGTAATATAGGCCAGAGGAGGAGAGTCTGAAGGGGGGCTTCTGGGGCGAGAGGAGCAAGTGGCCGGAGACCGAGAAATCACCGAAAAAACTGATTCAGCCCTCATCACCCCACACCTCCCCCAGATTTGGTCGGAGAGGGCCCCCTGCTCAGCAGGCCCAGGAGAGACATCACCCACACACCCCAGCGTGGTCATGGAAGCTGCTACGGGGTGAAGTGCAGATCAGACTCCCGGATAATAATGCACCACATGCTCCGCAGGGATTTCAGCGTTTAAGGTCAGAAAGTGCACCCTGATCACAAATGAATTGCCTTCACTGCAGTCACCGTATTCCCCGCTGCGGTGCATGCCCCCGGGGTCCTCAGTAAATCTGTCCTTTTATCTGGTCCCTTTACTTAGTGTACCTTCAGTGCAAGGGTCTCCATATTAGTGCCCTGTGTTTATCTAGTGCCTGGAGGCGTCCAGAAGGGACAGTCCAGCGTGAGCAGTCTGGGAAAGGACCTGCAGGGCAAGCTGGGTGCTCCCTGATGCCCGCAGGCAGCTCGTCCTCCTGTAGCCAGTCCTGACCGCTGTGCACAGTTCCCTTCCTCCTGGGTTCTGGGCTGCTTGAGAGCAGGCAGGGTTGGTCGGCAGAGGGCCCCACTTTGCTGAATGGAGGTAGGAGGAGTGGATTTTGTCAAATGGAAAGGAAGCCGGGCCTGGGCTCCACGGCCCTTCTGGTTGGGACAGGAGCACGAGGCTTTGTTCCTACAGCGAACTCTTGGAGAGAGATGAAGAAATACCTGCCTTTGATGTTCTATTAGGCATTCTCAGCTGCGTCCACGTTTCCTTTTTCTTACATACTTTCATTTGGTGTTAATGCCATAGATGGAATCTTTCCTAACCTCAAGTGACGGGGAAACTGCCCACATGGGATTTGGCATTTACTGTTGTGTTGATTGTGTACAGCTTCTCTTTACGACAGAGATGAGACGGGGCTTTCCCCATCCCCACCCTGCACCCCACAGCCCTCTGATGCCCTGTCATCTGGGGCCACGAGGAGGGGGGCATGTCCGACACTCACCCAGCAGACGCATCAGCAAGAACTGTACTCCGATGGCAAACGACTTTTCCTCCTGGTTCACCACGCTGCAAAGGCACACAGGAAATCAGCAGTGGGGGGACTCAGGGCTGTGCCTTCCCCCCACGGGGGCAGCCATAGCCTCAGGCCGCGTCGGAACCTGTCCTCACGTGGCCTGGCGGGGTCCACCAGGGCCCCGCGCGCCCGCTGCTCCCCTCAGTGGTTCTCGCAGCATCAGTATCCCCTGGGAACTTACTAGCAAGGCAGATTCTCAGGCCTCGCCTCAGAAGAAGAGTCAGACACTCTGGGGATGGGGCCCAGCGCTCTGTGTTGGAAGAAGCCCTCCAGGAGATTCTGTGCACACTCAGGTTTGAGAACCACTGGTCTCTGTGAGTTTCTGGGCTGCCCAGAGCCCCCTTCAAGAAGCAAAGGGCAGAGCGTCTGGGAGCGGAGAGGACACTGAAGGCTGTGTTTATGGCCGCAGGTCTGAACAGCTCCTGTGGTGTTTACAGCAATAGAAGACAGTCCTGATACTAAGTGTAATGAGGGCCCCTGGGCAGTCAGCTCCTGTGTGCAACTAAAAGAATCCCCTACTTTGGGCCGGCTTCGTGGGCATGCGACCCGTGTGGCCCCACAGGGCCCCACCCTCCGAAAGGTCCCATGTTTGCTTTAGTGTTCTGCTGTGGCTGGCTTGAAATCCTGAACGACTTCGGAACCAGGAGCCTTGCGTTTCCATTTTGCACTGGGTCCTGCAAAGTATGCAGCCAGTCCTGCTCCCACCCTTCTTCCCTCAAGAGGAGAAAAGTGCTTGGTGAGGAAGGAGGTTCAGAGAGAGAGGAGGGAGGCTGTCTGCAGGAGGTACCGCCAGGCCCTGTCACCCCGGCTGGGCGTGGAGCAGCGGGAGGACACACCCTTCCACGAGGTGGGGAGCCGGGGGCGGGCCAGCCGGGGCGCCAGGGTTGCCTGTGCCCTGAGTGCACACTGAGTGGGAGCTGGCTGGGGGAAAGCCTTCGGGGGCTGAGGGGCCAGCAAGGGAGGGAACTCAGAAGTGATCCCCAGGTCTCTGCACACGTTTTGTTTTACCTCCATAGTTCTGCTAGCAAACTGGAAAGGGACCTTCTTTCAGCTTCTCAGGATACCCACCGGGGTGAAGCAGCAGGGAGGCACCCACTGGGATCCCCCAAGTGGGAAGTGCCTCAAATCTCAGTCTCATGGGCACTGCCTTTATTGCCCATAGACGCCTTCAGTGGTCCAATCCATAATAGAAGCTTCTGTGTCTTGGTCCTTGTCCCTGGGCAGACTCCTCTGGATTCTCAGCTAAATGGGACTTGGGAACCCCAGTTTGGCTTCTGATAGAGATTTTGAGTTCCTTGTACTCTCTTGCCCCTTCAGCCCCGAATTAACGCTGGCTCTCTGACCTCTCTTTCCTGATACATTTTCAGCAAACCTTCACTCCCAGCCTGTATTTCCATGCGTGGCTGGAGGCCACGACTGATACAAATAAGGTTTGGGTCACCTGCAATGCCATCTTTAAGCCTCACCTTCTCCATACTTCACAGCATCCATTCTTTCATCTTTCCCAGTGGGATTTATCTTTAAATCATTTTGGGATACTGGGGCCTCTTCTCCAATTTCACTCCAGCCCCTGACCAGAGATTTTCTAGAAAAGCCCACCCTGTGGTTGAAATGGTGCTTTGCCTCCACTACTTCTCCATCCCTGGGGCTTGACGGTCCTCTGGGAGGTGACCTAACAGGGATGCCCTTGTCCGCTGCTCAGGGACTTCCTTATCCTATTCCCTCTCCTCGTCGTGGCCACCCACACACCTTTCTCAGGATCACTGGGTCCACCACAGTCCATCTGACTTGGGGTGCAAGAAGGGAAGCCCGCTCAGGGGCCTTGGGTGAAAGCACGGGTACTTGGAATGCACGCATGGGGAGCAGTGGAGGAGAGGGTGGTGCCGGGAGGCAATGTGCTCCGAGCATCCCTACACAGTCTTGCGGAGTAGGCTAAGAATGCAAGGTCCTGACTGTTCGCTTCGTGGGCCATTTCCCAGGGTTGTGGCTGCAACGAGCATCCTTGAGGCATGAGGTAGAATCTTCTAGACCAGCAGCAGGCTTGGTCTATATAAGCAGTGGCTCTCCCAAGCTCACTGTTCCTTAGCTGTGACCTACACCCACTGCAGGTGAAACATACACCTGAGCCCCTCCACGTCACCCAGTAGGACTTGGGGGGCATGGATAAATGATGCAGCATGAGGTCCACACTGCCTGCTGTGCTGTGAGCAGCAAAGTCCTCTGGCTTTGACCCAGGAGTCTCCCGGCCTCTGCCAGCATCCTTGTGGCGCAGTGACAGAAACAGGAGCTTGGTAGTTTGCAAGCTAACTTGTAAGCAAGGTAAAATCCCAGACCCTTCCTCACCTCCTAGTCTTCTGGGGAAACTAGGTCATTGCCACCTAGCTAGCTGATAATAGTAACAGCAATAACAATAATCCGGTTCATAGTGATAACTAACCAATAATGCAGAGCGCCTTGTATTTACAAAGCAATTTACCATATAACCCTGACACCAACCCTTCAAGGTCAATATCGTTAACCCCCTTTCATCCGCGAGGAAACTGAGACTTGGTGAGGTGGGCAACACCCAAGGACTCTCAGCCAGTACATGGCAGAAGTGGGCCTTTGACCCTGGCCCCGGGCTTCCAGATCCTGTGTTTTTCCCTCTCTGCTTGCCAGATGGATGAGGACACGAAGGAGGCAGGCAGGGGGTGAATGATGCCCACTTGGTTGAAACCTTATTCTCTCCTTCGCCGAGGGTGAGGCGAAGGGAGGCCGTTCCCTGTCCACACCCCCGGGGCACCTCCATGCTGCTGGCACAGGATACCTGTGCCCCCCCCCCCCCCCGCCTGGCCGGCCTCTCCCTTCCGACCTGGCTCCTAGCACACTGTGCTTTTCTCATTTCCACCCTTTCCGTGGCCCTCATTCTGTCTCTGGAACTTTCCTCATTTTCCTTCCCCGATTTTATGTATCCAACTGAATTCTCCTCCGTCCTCTCAGTTCCTTTAGGACTTGAAGATAAGTGGATCTACAGGCGTGCAGTCAGGCCGCCTGGCTTGGTCACGTGGCTCAGCCGCCAGGCTCTGCCCTCCCTGTGCGGGATGGAGGCACAGGGACCCCGTGAGACACGGAGTGAGGGTGCAGTGAGGGACTCCCGACAGGCCCGGCACACGAGCCCCCGCCACTGGCGCACCAGCATTATCTCCCTGTATCACCCCAAGAACGTCCAAGGACCCGGAGGGGCATGAAAGGCAGGAGAGCTGCGAAGGGGGCAGCTGGGCACGAGGTGAGGGAAGCGTGGGGAAGGAGAGGCGCACTCACCGCAGCACCATCATGTAGAGAGGGTTGTGGGAGGTGCAGGCTATGAGCGCCACAAAGGAGATGAGGAAGATGGCTGGGAGCAGGAAGTGGGCGCAGGGGATGGGGCACGGGCCCGTCTTTGCTGAAGCGGATCCTCCTCTCACGCAGCTGCAGTTCGAGTAGGTCTTGGAAGGAGAGGGAGGGGAACGGGGGAAACCTGCTGTTATTATTTCGACTCCATATACTTTAAACGCCTGCTCCAGCTCTCGCTCCTCTGACCTCCCTGGGGAGCTGGTGATGCTGGATGCAGAGGTTGGACAGGAGATCAGGTGGGGGTTTCAGGTGCCCCATGGATCCTGCCTCTGACCACTATTTGGGCAACAGAAACCACCTTCACCAAAACCAGTTGTCCAGCGTGGGCTGGGCTCTTCCCGCAGTTACACCCGCGTCGGGATACGTAGGATTCCACTGCCAGGCACGGCCCACCCAGTGGGGACCGGGGCCTGGGAGGGCCCTCCTCTGGAGCAGCAGGGGTTTTGCGGGTTGCTGTTTTTGGTGTGTTTACTGCAGGGACGTTAAAACAAGATAAAAACAGGAGGAGATAGCAGTGGGAACCCAGAGGAATCTACTGTACTTTCTGCCTGAGAGGAATTCCTCCTGTCTGCAAACATCTCTGTCTCAAGTCTGCGAATCCATATGGCTCAGCACGGTTGTACAGCTCTCCTTGGTGGCCGCTGCCTGTCAGGTGGCCTTCATCTCTTCTCTCACAGTGTCTGATAGACCAGCCCATGGTCCAATTACTGTGTCAAAGCAGTGATAGGGGCAAGATGAGAACTAATGAGCTGGTATGCTTCCTTCCACCAGGCATTGGAACTATGTACCCTTTTTACTCTGGCTGCTGGGAAGCTCATAATTACGTTATATACAGTGTTGCCGCCACCTCCCTCAGGCTGGATTTTTTTAAACATAGATACTTTTCCTTATAATTTGCTATTTTTTCTTGATATTATGCTAATGGATTTTGGTCTTGATGTGCTTGTGCTGTTACTGGAAACCTGTCAAGATTATTTCTGGAAACAGATGAGTCAGAGGTAAGTAAATAAAGATAAGAAAACCACAGAAGCCACCACAGGCTCCTCCGACTAGAAGGCAACTGAGAGAGCATCTTGTCCAAGTTCTTTGTCCTCCGGCTGCCTGAGAACCACGCTCCTCTGTCCGCGGAGCTGGCTGTGGAAGCAGCCTTGTCCTGTCCTCTCAGGGGAGGATGGTAAATGGGTCTAGCCTTGCCTGTGCCCTCCACACAGGCTTAAGGGAATCAGATGCATCCTCTCCTTAGGGCATCCTCAGGGGAACTGCACAGACTTCCCAGTGCTCTTAGGAAAAAGAACATCCAAATCCTCACCCGACCCCTGCCTGCTCCCTGGCC